>NC_136414.1:203978812-204418812 GCF_051521515.1 Lactuca serriola | reverse complement strand
TTGGCATGAGCAAATTATAATTAATCATGTTGGTATTCATCATACATGTCAAATATAACTACATAAAAAGGGTCTCATGGAAGCTTTAAAAGAAAGTGGCAAAAAGTAAAAAAGACGTATGTCGCCGAAAGGTTCTTATCTCATAGTATTAGTTACGCGCAACAAATGAAGACAAAAGATATAACATTTTTTTACAAGGGGCACCATATATGTTCTAATACTCCACATATTCATCTTTTACTTATACAAAAATAGATGAAGCATGTTCATTTATGTTTTCAACTAAGCAAAAAATAACAAACTACAATTACGAAGAAAAATTAAAAAAATAAAATAAAAAAGAAACCTTAGTGATTTCATTTATGTGTTCATTCATAAGTAAATTTGATAGAGAATTTATCAATATTTTTATAGATCAACTTTAAAATTACGAGGCCTGTTTTCCAATATTTAACCATTTATCGGGCTATATAGTTTTTTCAACTTTAATCGATATAAATATCCAAATAAATATACATATAAGAAACAAACACCGGAGTAGTAATTAATTAAAATATTATATAAAAGTTCTTTTTTCTAGTAATAGAGATGTACTTGCAATTAAGTTAATAGACAATGTTGAGTCAGCTCAATTACTTTAATAATTATCTAAATTCTAAAAATATAAATATAAACAACAATATGATAAATATAAAGGGAATGGCTAAATAAACACCCCTAAATATTAAAAAAACAACCTATACTAAAAAAACACCCTTTAATAATTAAAAAAAGTTACTTTTTTATTATGATTAGTCAAATGTAATTATTAGCTAATAAATAAATAGTAATTACTTTTTACTTTTAATTAATATCTATTAATTAATATTTTTTTGTTTTTGTTTTTAATAAATATAATTTTATTAAAAAAACCTAATCTCTAAAACATATTTTTTAACTTTTAATGAATATCCATTAATTAATATATATTTTTTGTTTTTGTTTTTAATAAATATAATTTTATTAAAAAAACGCAATCTTCTAAAACATACTTTTTAACTTTTAATTAATATCTATTTATTAATATATATATATATATATATATATATATATATTGTTTTTGTTTTTAATAAATATAATTTTATTAAAAAAAGGTAATCTTCTAAAACGTTATTTTTATGTATAAAAAACAATAAAAATATGTTTAAAGGTATAAATAAAATTTAAAGGTATAAGGTATTTATATATTAAAAATATATATTTGAAAGAGTAAGTATACTTTTAAATACGGATACAAATACCATCAAATACGAGATATATGCATTTTTGAGTGAATTTATACGTTATAAAATATGTTTATTTGTGTGTGTATATATAATAATAATAATAATAATAATAATAATAGAAATAATATAATTAATAATAATAATAACTATATTATTATTAATAATAGATTTAGTAGTATAGTACTTTACATAGAATATTTCAGCTTTTAAAACCAAAAAGTTGTTTAGCCTGTTGGTAATTTTGCAGCCATGCTCTATAGTAGGGAAGGGTTCGAATCTTGTCGACCACATATTTTTTAGACTTTTCGGTTTTTTTCGTTAAGGAATAAATAAATAATTGTTTGTATTTTAAATTCACAGATTACGATGCTCACAAAGGTTTCAGTCTTTTTACTTTTAAATTCACAGATTACGATGCTCACAAAGGTTACAGTCTTTTTACACATTTTCCCAGATTTAAGGTGTGTTTTTAGTAGTAAATGGTTGACTTAAAAAATAGGGTGTTTATAGGTTGTGTATTTAGTAGCTACCAATATAAAACATATACAACGTCGAGGCTACGTTTAGATCTCAAGTGCATCCACTTATTCCTTTGTGCTTGCTATAATTTCCCCTAGCTTAAATTAGAGGTGTTATTAGGCCATTAATTAAATTTGGTGTTGGTTTAATCAGTATTTGTTGGTGATTTGTTATCATCAATATTATTTAAGTGTAATAGGATTACTTTATTGACCAAAAGTGATCTTGATAAATATTAAACAAGTAAGGAATGTGTAGAGTACACACTTGTTTAAGTTTGATAAAGTATCAAAGTACACTGTCATTTAGGGGTGAAGCCCCTGAACGAATGTGGGTCCGGGGGCAGCGCCCCTGGGAGCGGGGTCCAAGGGGCGGCAGCCCCTGGCGGGGCCCAAGGGGCAGAACCCCTGGCTGGGATTGGTTTTTTAAATAATTGACCCATTTGTGACTTTTATTCAGTTGATCCGTTTTATGACTGTTTTGGTGATTTTGTGATAGTTTTAAACTGTCATATGACAGTTTTAAGACAAAGATCTAAATTCAGGTTTTGGTCTCTTTTCTGGTACTCACGAAATCATATCCTCTCATTCTCTTTCTTTCTCTCTGATTTAATCCGAGTCTTATCCAATTGAGGATTTGGGAGTACCACCCAAATATTTCGATTAGAAAGTGATTATCACGATTATCAGATTTTCAAGTGCCACTAAACCATATTTCTAATAGTATTTTAGCATAAAAAATTATCGATTTAGTTGGTTTAGTTTAACGTGTAACATGTATAATATTTAATGTGTATTTTTGGTTTTTACACAAATATATTAAGATGAATTAAAAATTTCATATCTATAATCAGTTTTTAGTTTTGTAACCATATGTCCCAAAATAACCAAACTCTAAAAGTACCCGAAATTTCCTTGTTTTCCCTTTGCAATCCTTTATAACTCAAAAACTCCAAAACCTGATAATTGGATAATAATAAGCATCTACAATTACCACAAAAATGAAATATATATGAACCTTTGCAATCCTTTATAACTCTAAAACTCCAAAACCTCAAAATTGGATAATAATAAGCATCTACAATTACCACAAAAATGAAATATATATGAACACAGGTGAATTAAGTTTCTCCAAATTCTAAGAAGGATTTCACTTAGTTCTATATTTCCAACGAATATGAGACCTAGAAGCCCACGGTGTAAAAAAAAAACGATTTAATCCATCCTTTTTTTCCTTTCTTAAATATTACTAAAAGAGAAACCTTATGACATCATCTTAAATAATCTGGACCATTGATTGTATTTCAATCTTATTTTTTCCACCCTTAGATCAAATTGCTGACATCATTTTCCCCATATGGAATGTATTTAATTCCAATAAATGCTTTCAAATCATCAATCAATAACTTACATTCGTTGAAATGGAATGTATTTAATTCCAATAAAATCTTTCCATATTTTACATCTTGAATTTTCAGCTATGAAGATTTTAATATAGTCAATTTTAAAAACATATTACTAACAAATCATTTCAATCAAGGCCTTAATATCAACCATTAATATAAATCCATATATATATTAGTAAACCATTAATATAAAATCTTGTCTTATTAGAAAATCATTAATACCGAAAAATCATATTCAAATTATCACATAAATATACGATTCATCATTGAATCCGTGACTCACATTTATTTTCAATCGTTTCTTTTCTTCAAACCTTCTCCTACAACATTGTTAATATTGTTTATAACTTTCATCATCATTCTCTGCTATAAACATTCGCTCTTGTGGGCTAGAAGGTCAGTACCTTCTTTCGCTTTTTTATATTTTTTCGATTATTTTTTGTTCCTATATCAAATGTATGTATTCATATATTTCGATTTTCTTTGTCACAAATTACATGAAATCAGTTAACTAATTTTCTGAAACTTTTCAAATAAACATGAAAAGATATTAGGTACCTTTAACAAAACAAAAATTAACTATTTTGGGAACTGACATTAATTACGAAAATGTTACTTTTATATATTAGAGATGATTATGATTTTTTTTAAATTTTTATGTCATAAGAATCCGGTTAATTTTAGCATGATTTTAAAATATCATTGAAATTATTATGTTTGTGTATATCATATCAACCTACTTTTTTATCTTTGTATAGTAACAATCAAATATAGATATTTTAAATTTTGTAATATTATTATACCTTACAAAATACAACTCCCTCCAAAATAAATTTTTGCCAGTAATTTCATCCATAATTTTAACAAATTTAAATTTGTATTTTCTTTATATAATTTTTTTAATGATCCTGATTTTTTTTTTCTCCAAAAGTATATCAAACATTTACGTCTTAGATAATGTTTCCCTATTATAATTATTATTTTCCAAAAGTATATCCGTTTAATGAGGAATTTGATATAATAAAGGAAGTGAATGTTAATTAAAATGAGATATATATTCCATAATTATTACATGAATTTATTAAAAAAATTAATATCAAGGTGTAAACATTAAGCATTTTTAAAGTGAAATTTCAAAATACATACAAACGATGATGTTGTATAATGAAATATAAAATTGAATAGACTGAAAAAAACACTATTAAAGCAGTCAATCTTGAAAATAACATAGTTATGAAAAATTATAAAGTAAGATAAAAATTATAAGATATTAGAAGATTTGTAAAAAGTACATTTAGTAAAAGCATTGCGGTTATTAGAAAAAATAAGATCGTTAAGATTAGTGAAAATACAATATATAAACTAAATTATCACAATAGTAATGAAATGTCATTATTTGGTATTTCATATAATTGACAGATATATCAAATTACATTGATGATATACTAAAATTATTCAAAGTTGCGCCAAAACTAATGCAGAGTTCTTGCGAACACTAAATAAATAAAAACAAACATAAAAGCTAGCATTTATATTTATAATCAATTTAAAATAAACCAATCATGATTTAGAAAAGAATATCCATTGATGATATACTAAAATTAAATCTATATAACATTTAACATTTTATAAATTATATTACATAACTTTATTTGAATAAATGAAATAGTTGTCAATATTTAATGCAATAGAAAAAACGGTATATTGGTTGTCAATATATGTTTAAATTAGGTAACATTATTATGCAAGGAACGTCTAATTAAAATGCTTATAAATATATAAATATCATAACTATATGAGACGAAGAAAGTCGTTCAACTAATAAAACAAAAAATGATGTCTACAAAGAGATCTTTCAATGATTATATATATTTATCGTTTTCAATGTATTTTCTACACATTTCAATAATACCAATAACCATATATTTTTTTATAATCATTATACAATATCTATAAACGATTATATGTTTTTTATGTGTTTCCCGCGTTTAACGCGGGCTATAATCTAGTTCAAGAAACAAAAGAGAACAAAGATTCACCTATAAAGGGGAAAATGAGGTAGAAAAAAGTCAATCATGTTATCCATCGGTGAAGAACAATTATAAGAAATCATGCAAAAAAGCCGCTTTACAAAATTATACCCATGCCAATTATACCATTGCACGTTCACTGAAGTTGGGTGATTTAGATTTCTCTGATACTTGATTTTATTTTAAAACTCCAACTCTGCTTCACCAAATATCATACATGTATCAAATGAGTGGGACTTCAATATAACTAGATTTGATATCACAAACATAATATGCAAATACATACCACTAATCATCTACAAAATCCAATAACAACAAAGCAAGAAAGAAATTGCTAGATTGTTTCAAATAAAAAAAGCAGATACATTCAAAATAAGCTTACAAGGTCTAAAAAGATCTTAAATGAAACGGTTCTTGCTTTACTTCTTTTTTAAGTCAAAACCCTAAAAAGCGAGTGTTTAAACATAATAAAAAATCATGTGTTAGTTGTATGAATCCTATCCAACCTCTCTTCCAAAACTACAATGGTCTACATATAAGTAAATATGGATGATTATCACCATAAGTGAAACATCCCAAAAATACAAGCCAAATTTTTTTTTGAAAACATTACTAAAACCATAATATCCAAATATCATATAAGAAAACCATAAGTCGTGTGTCTCAAAATGTCATAAAATATGTCTCATATCAAAATTGACATCAAGATCATGTCAAAAATATCAGAGTATAACTCCCAGGCTAAAAATGTGGTGTGTGTCATGCCATCATCCCGAGCCCTTCCCCTTGCTAGCTGAAGTACCTGAAACCAAAACTGAAACTGTAAGCACGAAGCTTAGTGAGCTCCCCAAAACTACCACATACCGTACAATAACATATAAAGCACATACTGGGCCTTGCCCACTGCATCAGACCGAAGTCCGGAACTGACTAGGGCCTTGCCCTCTGCATCGGATCGAAGTCCGGAACTGACTAGGGCCTTGCCCACTGCATCGGACCGAAGTTTGGAACTAACTAGGGCCTTGCCCACTGGATCGGACTGAAGTACGGAACTGACTGAACATAGCATAACATAATCATAACATATAACAATAACACATATACTGCATACTGCATCGAAGCGCAGTCCGGAACACATAACACATAGACATGTCTGAATCACAAAGACATCAAGCATACTAAACTACTTCTCGGGACCACCCTGACATCGGACCGCAGTCCGGAACTACTGCTATCTAAACGGGCCGACATTGTGGCCGTAGACTCGATCCTACTGGAAGGAAACTCACCTCGAAGAACTGACTGCTGAAAGCCTGAGTAAAGAATCCCTGACTATTGTTCCGGCTGCTCCCCGACTATCATGACCAATTAAACCACTTAATCAGAATAAGGATCCTTCTATGGGTAAAATGACTATTTTACCCCTGCTATGGTGTGAGTCTTAACCAAGGCCCAAACCCTTTAAGTCTTTCTAAGTCCACCAATGGCCCACTAATGGCTCAATTTTCTAAATTGGGCCTAACTCCTCGTATGGGCCCTACTTAAGCCCAAAAATGCCCTTGGCCCATAATCTGACTTCTGAAGGACGAATCACTAGATAGGCTTCCCAAGCCCACTATTGGCCCATTAATGGCCAAATTTGCTACATTGGGCCCAAATTCCTTTATTGGGCCTTACCCTAAGTCCAACACCTATACTTAGCCCATATTCACTAACTCTTGCTGGGCCACTAAGGCCCAAAGTCCAAAATACAGCCCATACCGAGGCCCAAATACGCAAGGTCCAAACTAACTGCGTTACGCGGGGCGTACTCCAAAGTACACTTAGCGTAAGGGCTTGATGACGAGTACGCTGGGCATACCTACACGTATGCTCAACGTAATACCCTGTTAATTCCTTTCTCTATTAAGTGCTTAATACTCCGATTTAGAGGCTACAAACTCAGATCAGGGTCTTATTTCATGTCTTAAACCATAAAGTTGCTTACGTTATGGCTTCCACGACTCACATAAGCTCCAACTCCAAAAACCATAATCTATTTCCATGGAAAAAGGTCTTAACTCATGCATGAACTCATTTGGACCATCAAGATATCAACTTTCTGTTCTAGGGAGTCATTTAGCACTAAGGGAGGCAACCCTTGGTCTGGAAATCGAATTTAAGCCATAAAGCTTTCACTTTTGGACCAAAAACTAAACCATACTAGATCTAAGCACTCTTAAGTAAAGTTGTGAGCTTTATACCTTCAAGATGTTACAGAAGATGATGTTATCTCAGATCTATAAGCTTTGTCCTCCAAGGTTCCTCCTTGCCACTCTTCTTCTTTTCTCTTCCAAGCTTTAAACCACCAAACTAAGCTTCCCAAGGTAAAGATCTCACAAAATGAAGGGTTGGGGAGTTCTTGGGTTTCTCTGAAGTTCGGGAGGCTGATAAGGGGGCTAGGGTTGGAGCCATTATGTTCTTTATATAGTGGCACTCCCTAAAAATAGAGTTTTGAGGCTCTGAGCATACGCTGGGCATACGCCTCTCTACACCTGCGATCATTCGCTCCATTACGTTGGGCGTACCCACGCGTGTTCCAAAAATGCATGCATGGCCTTCCATGCGAACTTTTCTCCATAAGGTCCATTATTGCCAATCTCTTCAAAGTGTCATAACTCCTTCATTCGAGATCCGTTCCCGATGTACTTTATATCCACGGAAAGATGGCGAGAAGCCTTATACTTCTAACAACACACCCTAGCCCGAAATACCCCTAGCCTTGACTTCTGGATCCATAAATGAATGCTTTTCCAAACAGGGTGTTACAACTCTCCCCACTTAAACTAGACTTCGTCCTTAAAGTCTGCTATGGTCAACTACTCTGTACTCTGCTCACCACATGCCTTCCTGATGCATCCATCTCCTGCTGAATGCGATCCTCGGAGGACTGCCTCCAATGGCCTCCTGTCCGATCATTCCGGCTAAAACTAGTCCTTGTAGATAATAACCTCGAGAGCACTCTAATCACCAACAATCCTGAGAACATGGCTCTTACCCAACCGACAATCCTTTTGGTACTCCTCGGGTACCCATGCTGGACATCCTATGGGTTCACCCCCTTTTCCTTGCGCGTTCACTAGCCTTCTCAAGGCAACTTTCTATAACCATCCACCTCCTCTATTACAGTGAAGGACATACTCCTCATGGTATCCATTACTCCAGCCACTCCCAGTGCTGGTCACTTGTAACATCCTGATTTCCCAGGTATATTATTTTATTTAATTATTTTGGAGTTTGAGGAGGAACTCGACGAGTTGGGGCCAAGACTCGCCGAGTAGGGTCGCGGATGTTTCCATCAAGTCTTGGTGCATATCATAGGGGTAGAAATCTTCATAGGATTTTTGGAGATCCGCGGTCATTGTGGCCATCATGATGCATGCCACTTTGGTGGCATCTCTTTCATGTGCCCTAAACTCAGCGATCTCTTGAGGAGTAGAAACTGACTCATCAATCTCCTTAAGTTCCTTATCAAGGACATATTTCTTGTCCTCGTAGCGAGTAATCATTCTGATGTTTCTGATCCATTCATTAAAGTTGGATCCATCAAAAGTGACTTTCCCACATAAGTTCATAAGGGTAAAGGAGCCATTGGGATTAGAGCCAGAAGCAGTAGTGTTTGCAGACATCTGAAAAGAAGAAAGAAGGTTTTAGTTTAGATATAGAGATAGTCCTTAATAAAACACCCAAATGTAGTATTAAGGCTAGGATCCAATCACAATATATTATACGTAGAAGAGGTATGCCGTAATCTAAGTAATAACATATTTGAAAGGTAGGTGAATGACGATTCACCAATTTCCACCAAAGTCGAAATATTAAAATATTAAATTTGGTTCTTAGAAACTCCTAGATTCTTTTGAGATTCAATGAACTTTTCAAAGGCATGTTTCAATCTCGAGTGTGCCCTCCAAGTTTTGTGACTGGGATGCCGAGGATCACAAAACGAGGTGTGAAGTAACCATGTAAATTACTTGGTACCCTTAATAAATTACCCCTCAATCGATGTGCCGGTTAACCACACACGCTCCATCGATACTATGATAAATATTAAGTCACCCTTTACCTACCTTGTTAAGTCCAAATTAGTGTGCCGGTTAACCACACACGCTCCACTAACGACTTAGACAAAGTGTAAAGTGTAATTTCATGGATTAGCACCTTATTCACATTTTTCCTAAAGTAACTAAGATTGGGAATTTAATAAAACATTTAGTTACTTTATAATATTCATCATACTTTTAATGAGAATTTATAAGTCCTTGTCTTACCCGTTCGGCTAACGACCCTTCACCAGTCAAGCAAGCGGTGGGTGAGAGTGGACACCCATTAAGTTGCCATTTTATAGGCAACAACCTTATACCCACCTTATAGACCGGCTTCGTGAATGAGGCGTACTAGCGGTAAGACGACTTTAATCTTATACATATATATATATATATATATATATATATATATATATATATAATTATTAAATCATAATAATATAAGTATAAGGGTTGAATTTTAACTTTTAAAATTCTAAGGGTTGGAACTAAAGTTTTAATATGACTTTACTTGTTCCAAAACTTGAGGGAAAGTTTTGTAAACTTTCAAAATTTATCATTTCTTGTAACTTATGAGTTTAATAGAGTAATAAAAATGAAGACTCTTCATTTTTCTAACTCTTGTGTTCTTTTAATGGTTTTTAATTCAAGTGACTTTTGGTTTTCCATAACTTGAGGACAAGTTATGGACTCCATTAAAACACATTATGATCAAGAATTAAACTACCACATAGGTTACAAATAATTCCTATGATCATCTAAACATCATAAGATCAAGAACATGAACATGAACACTTTCATGAATCAAAACTACACTAAAAACTTTGTAATTTTGATATCTTGTTGTTGTAAATGGATTAGCATGAACATTACACCATCTAAAACAAGTTTTCAAGTACCAAAACAGTTTAGGGTAATGTTTCTAGTCCATTTCCAGCAACTAAAGTCGAAAATCTACACTCTATGGCTCCTACTCGCCGAGTGCATGAACCTACTCGGCGAGTAGGTTGAAGATACACATGAACTCGGTGAGTCCCCCCATGGACTCGACGAGTTCATCAGGTAGACAACAAGTTTTTCGACCTTTTCAACTATTTTGCATCAAGTATCAAACAAACAAGCCTAGGCTCTGATACCACTGATGGGTTTTGAGCATTCTAACACTTCCTAAGTGTACATCCAACCCTAATAAACCTTGGATCTATGTTTGTCTAAGATACATGCAAATAATTATTTTTCCAAGGTTCATATCCTAACTAGCATGGCATGGGGAACTTGAATCAAATAAAGCTAGTAGAAACACTTACCTTGTAGTTGTAGTTGATTCCTTGGAGTTTTAGAGCCTAGCACCAATAGTGTGGATGCCTCAAATGGAAATCACAAATCACCACAAACTTGGAACTTTGAGAGAATAGTCACTACTATCTTGAAATCGGCCCTCACCTCAACAAGTGTCAACTAGTGTTCATTAGCCTGATTTCAAGAACCAAAGCCTCCTTTATATAGTGTGATGTACTAGGGTTACATCCATGTAAACCCTAATACCAATGTCTCTTCATTTCCATGAGATCCATGGGTTAAAGCTCCATGGAGTATCCATGGACTTTCCCATACAAGCCTAGCCCATTCCAAATAAGCATTAGCCCACACTATATAAATATAGAAGCCCATATTTAATTAGTAATATCTTTGATCTCTAAATTAATCCTAGATTAATTATAGATCAATACTAATTAAATAATATGATCTTATATTAATATATTAGAGCTTATAATATATTAATAAATCATAACCTGTACTATTCTCAAATATTATCCATAAATTGTTCGGGTGAAGTGCAACCCAAATGGACCATGCCGGGTCGGGTCAAGTACATATCAAATATAGGTATGGACTTAGACACTATATCCAACAACAACTATCTTGTAGCCTTACATGCTTGCAACACTCGCGTTCTGTCGAGAAAATCTTCAGCTTGGTTTCCCAAACCAATCATCTACTAATCCCAATTACATGAACCCAACATTGGGAAGTTTCCGAAACTCTCAACTCCTGCACTCATCCACTTACACACCCCTCAGAGTACTTTCCCTTCATTCACGAAGATCACTAACCCTTCTAAGTTTAGCATGCTATCGACCCTGAATACTTGAAGGGTTATACCCCACTTTGATCCGACTAATCCCTTACCGTTCACAGCTTGGGAGAATTCCCAATCCTCCCTATCATCCTCTGGCTACTCCTCTGGAAACCCAAGCTTACCACCGCTGGGTATATAACCAACCTATACCCAAACGACGCCTTCCCGAAACTAGCAAGACACTACCGAGTCTCATACATACATGCTACAGCTACTGCATCCGAAGTAACATGTTCTAAATGAGACGACCTCTTACTATCATTCTAACATCCAAGGTATGCAGATGGCATATAACTCAATCACAAGCAGTAATATAATACTCCAATAAATATACTTACTAACATCGATGCAGTACCATAATAATAAAATCATCGCAGAAGGGAGAATTTGAATTACATACCGACGATCTATTGCGGCTCGATCTTGACTTCTTGCGAAATCATGGACATTGGAACCTGAACTCCCTCTCTCTGTCGGAATATCTGTGATGAAACCCAGGCCGCTTTAACCGCTCTACAGGGGCAATTTGCTCTGATAAGTCCAGGATGATGACAACGATGGCACAACTTTTCCTCCATCGAGCATTCTTGACGCTTGTGACCCTTCCACCCACACCTTCCGCACTTAGACCTGCTACAAACATCTTTTTGTACCCATTCGTCCTTTGTGGAACCACCACGACCCTTTGGGTTTTTGACTCTTGCTACGGCCAAACTCAACTGCTCGGTTGGTTGACTCAGACCATGTTCCCACTTCCTCTTTCCTAGGTGCACATCCAAACCCAACTCTTGCTCCTGAGTTGCCTCGGCTACCCCATCAACCTCCTGAACAGTCGCTGCCTGACCCTGAACCTTAGCGGTTACTCTATCCGTAACACGCTCGATAATGTCGGGTAACTCCTCGCGTATAGCTCGCGTAACTTCCACAACGATCCAATCATGAAGTGAACTCTCCTGGAGACAAGGTGCGTAACCCACCTCCGATCCCTGATGACAAGAGCTAAGAACATGACCCTCCCTTCCGAGGGATCCCCGAGATCCATAGACATTGGGCCCTAGAGGAACCCCTAACATGGCTACCATCTTAGCGCGAAAGGCTCCCATCCTCTCATCCAAAACCTCCAATATTCCCTCCTTGACCGTACCAAAGATCACATGAGTCTGGTCTAGGATACTACGTGTAATCTCAGCTGATACTAACTCTCTCATCTGCTCCCGAGCTGCTCGGCTCCTGAACCTGAGCCTGACTCCTCACTGGCACCTGAAATTCCTACTGGCATATCCCGTAGCGTCACTATACTTGCACTGTTGTAACAACCATCAAAACACATCTCAATGCTGAGGGATCACACACACACACTACAAGTTTCCCGGTCTCATCTTGGCCCTTCTCGAATCGAGTATGGATCCTCTGTTTTCAGTAGTACGGGCCCATACTACCTTCCACATCTATCCGTACTTTCCTCAAAAATTGTCTTGACTCCACCAAGTCCCTTTACTAACACTTCTCCCAACACTAATCTCATCCTAGGCTTGCCCTAGGGTAACCTCCAACCCACACGCAGTCCTCAGCTACTGAAGGTGTCTTTATAATGCCAATTAGCCACTACCTGAATTCCATCACATGTGACAAGGCACAGATAATCCTTCGAGTAAAGGACTCTTCCCTACAACGGTTAGACTCATACGAGAGCTGCGCAATAGGGCCAATTCCATCACTCTAAGATTATTCAACTCTGATCACACGTGACTTGATGTATTCACCTAGTGGCTAACTCCCATCACTCATAGTCCCACAAAGCACAAAGCAAGTAGCATTTAGACAAAAGGGAAAATTCTAACCAGAACATAATCAAGCAATTCTATTCACATATCAAGAATCTGTACTAGCACGCGACATAAGCTCATATAATCAGGCATGATATAAACAAATTATCCTACCACTGTCTAACCAATACTATCATGCAGCTCAAAAGCACATATAGCAGACATATAAGGCATCCTTCCTAGATCCATAGTCCTAATCTAGCATGCTGTTCTACTAAACTGATAGTCATAACATAAACTTGTATGGGTATTTTGGGAGAACTTACTTGAGCTCGGCTGATTGCACACACCACACCCTTTTCTCTTTTCAAAGTTCTTTTCTTTTCTCAAAGTTCTTTTCACTTTTTCTAAAACTCTTTTTCTTTTCTAAAAATCCATTTTTACAAAAATTGCTTTCCTTTTGAAAATTTCTATACCAATTCCTCAATTTGAGTTCAGACACACCTGAACGCATGTCCGAATCCCTTAAACCAAGGCTCTGATACTATAACGTCCCAAAATTCAAGTCCAAAAATTTCATTTTTTTAATTAAGTTGATCATAAAACATTCACTAGAAAATATTGAATCAACACATCATCTCATAAAATCAAGTATCATGTTTCAAATCCACAACATAAGCAAATAACATATCAGAGTACAATCCCAGAAAACACCGTGCGGAAAATCAAATGTGTGTGTGATGCCATGCTACGCCGCCGGCTCCTTCCCCTTAGATGAAGAGGTACCTGAAACCAAAAACTGAAACCGTAAGCACAAAGCTTAGTGAGTTCCCCCATCATACCATGTACCATAGAATACCATCGGTATCTTTCAACCGGTAATCATCATCGGTATCTTTCAACTGGTAATCGTCATCGATATCTTTCAACCGGTAATCGTCATCCGTATCTTTCAACCGGTAATCATCATCGGTATCTTTCAACCGGTAACTGGGTACTATTCCACCCCCTACCACTAGCATACAATAACAAGATATAAGCACACAGTCAGGCATATCCGGGTACTAACCTAACCCTTGGTCCTAAGGATCACTATCAGGGAAACTATCCCTATCATGTAACATATCATACAGATATAACTCATAACCAAACGCATACCAGACCAAGATAAATTATCACAAAGACAATTATCTTCTAAATATTCCTCAATGGTGGGCCGACATTGTGGCGTTAGACCCAATCCTACTGGAAGGCAACTCACCTCATACAAGTAGCTGCTGATAATTAGTGCGGGAAACCTCCGTCCGCTGCTGCTCCGGAAATCCTCCGGCTACAAACCCCACAAACACTCAGTTAGAAACGGATCTCTATACTTAGGGTAAAATGACCATTTTACCCTCAACCAAGTCAATTCAAAGTCAAAGTCAACTTCCAGTTGACCCGAATCGCCGAGTTGGGCCATCAACTCGTCGAGTCCCTCACTCTCTACTCGTCCCCATCTGCGACTCTACTTGTCGAGTTGGGCCGACAACTCGACGAGTTCTTCTCCCATTCGAAAGCCACAAGGAAACTCATCCGACTCGCCGAGTTTGAAGAACAACTCATCGAGTCCCATGAGCAGATCTCCTAATCGCTTCCAAATCCTCACCAGGGCATTCTTTATGCCCAACTCGTCGAGTAGCAGCGGGTTGGTCCGCGTGTTTCAGTGACCTACTCGCCGAGTCCAAGAAGGGACTCGACGAGTAGGAGCTGGCAGATGAAACACTAAAATTTGGGGTGTTGCACCCTATTTAAGGACCACTTATTCCCCTTAGCCTCTCTTACTACCTCCCTTGAGTTCAAAAACCCTAATTCGTGGTTGCTCTCTATATTTGTGTGCTTCTTAGCTTGGATGAGGGATTGTTGGAGTAAAAAGCTTGGAGTTCAAGAAGTTTAGAGCAAGGGGCTATTGTAGATCCGGATTCTTCTCTATCTTGGCATCATTTTGGAGGTAACAAGTTGTTACCTTGGCTCTCTCTTAGTTAGATCTGTTCATTTATGGGGTTGGGATTTTTTTAGGGTTTTGTGTGGTGCTTCTCCGATTTGGGTCAAGATCTAAGGTTGCAACCTCAAATCTGGACTCCTTTAGCTCCTCTTTGTCATAAAGTTTCAGTGTTTGTTGAGCTACGACCTTTCCTTTATATTAAGACATTCCTTTAGCTTGTTTTGGGCCATAATAATCTTGCATGCACGTAAAGTTTGCAACTTTACGTGATAAACGTGCCCTAGGAACTTAGATCTGCAGTATGGAGCCTTTGCATGACTTAAAAAGCCTCTATATGGATGAAGGATTGAAGCGACTCGACGAGTCGCAAGGTCGACTCGGCGAGTCATATGAAGATGGTTATGAACTCGACGAGTTGGATAAGCAACTCGTCGAGTTCGATGAAGATTGCCCTGGGCTCGGCGAGTCAGTTGATGACTCGGTGAGTCGGTTAGGGTTTTACCAACCTTTGGACACGTATAAACGCGGCGATTTGTAAGGGGAAAACTCTCCGAGTTGGCCAAGGAGTTACGACCACTGACACTAGGAACTCAACGAGTCATTCAAGTGACTCAGCGAGTTGGTGAGTATGCAAGGAACTCGGCAAGTGGCTGGACATCCCCATTTTCACGGCCAGAAAAGACCAATTTTGTTTATGCTTTATAAAAATCAGAGTACCTCTTTTAATAAAAATGTTGCAGAATTTTTTCCCAGTAAAACATGATAAATACGTTATCAAAGCATTTCTGAAGAAATGTATTTTTATTCATTTTAAAACATTTGGGATGTCATCGTCAATACAGAAACATAAGCATAAATAGAACTTACATTCATTATCATTAGTGATTTACATCTCCTTAATCTTTCAGTGTAATGTGACATCATAACAACACCTGTGACAGAAATAAACTGAGTGGGTCAGGTTGGGAAACCTGGTGAGTACATAGAGTTTTCAACCCACAATAATATAATTATTATGTTTAAACAATCAAGCAATCAACCCAATTACCCATCCCCATTATCTTATTTACTCTTAAGGATCTATCCTAAGAGTCATCTATCCTGCGTTCGTTTATTCCGAGGTCCCTTGCTTCCATGGTTATAGGACTGGCACTAAATCCATTGCTGCCAATGCTCGTTCGTAAAGCACTAATTCCATAGCTGCTATAGTTTATTCATCGGGTACTAAATCCATAGCTACTAGTGTTTATCTAATAGGTACTAAGTCCATAGCTACCAATTCCTAACAGGTACTAAGTCCGTAGCTACTAGTGTTTGTCCAATAGGCACTAAGTCCATAGTTGCCGATGTTGTTTATTAGGCACTAAGTCTATAGCTGCCAATGTTTACCCACATCATCTTTTATCTCTCATCATTCATCTACCCATGTCATACCCAACATATTCGTATATATAAAATACGTATATAGTTTAAAGCATTTAAAACATGTATAAAAACGTTCATCCGGCATAGACAGCAAGTATTCAGATAATATGCACACATAGCACGTAGTTTATATAAAATACTTCATATCTATGTGTAAGATGAAAGTAAATATGCACTCACCTGAAAGGTGGTGACTCAGCACTCGGACAGCGCTTCGATACTCTCAAAACATTTTTCCTTCGATAAAACCTAGTATCAATACCACTAGAGTCTAGTCGAACGATAACCACAACTAATTAATAGTCTAGCTATTATTACTATTATATAAGCGTTAAACAAGACTATATATCTCTTAATAATAGCCCAAATAATTATTTTAAGGACCTACTAACATTACTATAATTATTCGAAAGCTATATTAAAAATTGCATAGGCGTAGCTCACTTACAGCGGGTTTTAAAGAAAACCGGGCTTCGCTTGGAGCAGCGTTTCGAAACCGAAAGACCCTTTTTTCTTGGGACTCTGGGAGCCTCGGGGCTTCCTTCGGGAGCTAGGGGGTTTACTTAGGGTTTAGGGGTGGTTTGGGATCCTAGAGAGAGAAAGAAACTAGAGAGAGAAGTGATTTTTGTGTGAAAATGCAGGCATCCTCGGCCTCCTTTTATAGCCTGGTCCTCGAACGTACGCTAGGCTTACAGGTCCTCGGACGCGGGGCGTAGTTCGCATTGTACAACACATGGCGAGGTTTCGATGGTGGAGCGTGGCTTGTCTCGGAACCGCGCAAATGATCGGAACGCTGGGTGTACCAAGCTGCGGATGCTGGGTGTATGCGAAGGATGACATGTCATCATCCAAAGCGAGTCCTGATCATCATCGAACGGCTGGAATTCATCGATCTCGCATCAGATTTCGCAAATTCCCTTTCCTACTTCTAAAAGCCATAACTCTCGCATACGAGCTCCTTTTTCGACGTTCTTTATATCCACGCGAAGGCGAGAACGTACTCTACAACTTTCGTTTAGTCTATGTCGGCTAATTTTGATTTATTTTAAAAATTATATTATTTAACAGGTCGAGACAGGATTGGTCCGTTAAAAATTCATAACTTCTTCATCCGACGTCCGTTTTCGTCCATCTTTTTATCGTTACGCTACTATTAATGACATCTTCGATTCTCGTTTAGGTTGTGTCGGCTAGAAACCGCTCGATTTAATATTCGAATTTCGGGTTGTACACAGCTAAGCCGAAACTTCGAAAAATCATAATTTCCTCATACGAAGTCAGACTTGGGCGTTCTTTTTATAGTAGCATTCGGTTTAACGAATTCTACGGATTTCGTTTTGATCGCTAAGGCTGAATATCGCTCTATCGTAAATTCACTATTTACGTTTCCCGGTATCGTACCGGTTCCGTCGCGAAACTTCGACGGGTCATAACTTCTTAGTTATGACTCGGATTACGGCGGTCTTTATATGTACGGAACCCTTGAAACATATTCTACAACTTGGTTAAGATTATTTATTCTAAATAATCTTTTGTCGAAAAGTCGTTTTTGACCCCTATTATCTCTAAATTGACTATCCTGCATCTACAGGCGTTATAGTTGACCATTGGACTTCTGGGGCATTTTGGAAAATTGGAAATTTACAAGCATGGTTCCATGGTGCATTTAGGTGGTTGAGTGTACCGGCAATCCAAGAACTTGGGTTTATCTTCGATATGACAGTGCAAGGTGAGCTATCCTCACTATATCAACAGGGCTTACAGCACCAAGGCCGATCCTTTATGATTTCCTTCCTGGTTTAGGAAGGTTGCTATGTTAGATTACATCCTGGTTTAGGATGGTTGCTATGTTAGATTTCATCCTGGTTTTAGGATGGTTGCTATGTTAGATTACACCCTGGGTTAGGATGGTTGTGATGCTAGTAATCTGTTTGATTGATATCCTATTTATAGGATGGTTTCTATGTTAGAGATCGGTTAGATCTGTATGACTATTTTTTATTACATGCCAGCATATGATATTTATGTGCACATGTTTATTGGTTTGGGGAAAGGGTTGAGGCAGGTCTTGCTGTGTGCAGTAGGCCAAGACACCCTGGGCGGACCGGGTAGACTACAGGCCCGGGTCGGGCAAATCTAGTCAGGCCGAAGGCCCAACAAGCTGTCCGGATAGGCTGAAGGCCCTGAGGAGGGCGGTTCAGACATGCCGAGGGTTCAAAGAGCGGTCCATATAGACTGAGGACCGGGATTTGGTCTAGTCATACTGATGGCTCATTATACATGTTGTTTGCTTATACATTTATATGATATGGTTATATATATGTCTGGCGTTGGTATTTTGGGGGTAACTCACTAAGTCTTCGAGCTGACATTTATCGATTATTGTTTCAGGTACTTCCGATGGTCTCGAGAAGGCGAAGGCATGATCGTACCACTCCTCACACGTTATTATTTTATGTTTTGATTATGGGATACTCTGACTATATACTATTTTAGAAAACAAGTTTTGTATCATCATGGGTTTTGAAATGTTTTTTTTAAGTTTAAAATTTGGCATGATTTTTATGGATGTTACAAGTTGGTATCAGAACCTTGGTTTGAGTGAATTGGAGGAAACACTCATATATCTCCAGTCTCCAATTGAGGACAAGGTTATAAAACGATTTTCTTAAAATGTTTTCCAAATAATAAAAGGAGGTTGCAAGTGTAGGATCAGTCGGAGCTCGCGGATAGACCCCAAAATACCTTACCAATTATTTGAGTTATGAGATATGATTAGAACAACATGCTAGTGCTAGGCTAGGGATCTTCATGAATTGCATGATAGAATTTCCTGATTATATGATGCCTGATAGCCTAGAGTTTTTCCTTATATGAAATTGACATCATTACTGTAGTTGCTTAGGGTATGCATCACAGTTGTACATAATTAAGATCTTATAGCCTGAGAATGTTTGATTTGGCCTTATTTCCTGTTCTTGTTTGATGAAGGGCTTACGGTACGATCAGGTATTCGAAAGTCTATAGGGTCCAACGTTATGTATCTTAGCATACACGAGTGTTGCAGGGTTGGTGGAAGTTTCATGGATGGGTAGGTTGTTTGGGATGAGTCCGACGATTATAAGATATTTAGCCTTCCTCTAGGAGTAAGAACTGGGCGCATGCCATGCTTATGAGAGTTTTAGGGCGTTATGATGATAGTTGAGACAAATATGGGTAGGTGTGGAAGGTAGTATGGGCCCGTACTACTGAAAGCACAGGACCCATACGCGTAACAAGGAAGTCACAACCCCTAGGATTTTGATTGGGAGTTGGTTCCCGGATTGTTATGTGGAATATCTGATATCTTTTTGGTATGTTTTCAGCATGGTGGTTACATGAAGATTTGTGACGGGATCCGAGTCAGGATCAGGAGAGGGAGAGTGCGGACAGGGGGCACCAACAGCGCCCGAGACTATCGGCCAGATGAGATGGGTGACAGGATCCAGGAGGTCCTGCATGATGAGGTTGCTGATATGTTCCGGGCTCATTTTCCGGAGATGTTCGGGTCTATTAAGACCGCTATGGTGGAGTATTTAGATGATCGTTATGCAGCCCTCACCGAGGCGGTTGCCGTGACAGCTACATCAGCCGTATCGGTGGCAAGGCTGGGAGTCGGTCGGGCTTTTCAGTATTAGGACTTCGACAACACCAAGCCCCCTGCTTTTGATGGGACTCAGGACCCCATCAAAGCCATAAGGTGGTTATCTGATGTGGATGGATGTAGGGATGAGCAACGAAACTGGGTAACCGCTTTCGGAACCGGAACCGCCTCGGAACTGCCAGTTCCGGAACCTGAACAGCCTCAGAACTGCCAGTTCCGGAACCAGAACCGCCTTAAGCGGTTCTGGTTCTGGTTCCTTTGTTTTTGGAACTGCCTTATGTGGTTCTGGTTCCGGTTCTCATTTTTTCGGAACCGCTACCCGCTGGGTACCCGCCGGGACCGATATATATATATATATATATATATATATATATATATATATATATATATATATATATATATTATTACATGATTTTATTGGTTCACATTGCATAGGAATTATGAAAATAAGCAAAACCGTGAAACACAAATGATATATCCTTTGGGATTTTACATCCAAAGTCAAAATATTAGTAAAGAATTATAGCAATAGAACTTTGTAGCTCGTTTGTAGGGATATAAATTATAAAGCTTAAGTTTTAGAAGATTGAAGTGTTTTTAGTTCCTTTAGTTTAATTCGTCAGAAAATGGACTTTAAGGAGAAAGCTGGTTAGCCCACATTGCTTTGTGTAATAAACATTGACTAACTTTTTAGCTTATGAATGAAGAATGTATATTAGCACTTCAGCTCAAGGTTTTTATTGAAAACTTCCAGGCATGCCCTTAAGATGAACTAGTTTGAAAGTTTTTAAAACAATAATTTTGAGCTCATTAACTAGAAAAATGATAAGAATTTCATGATTTTTGGCTTAAAATAGTTTGAAAAGTTTTAACAAGCGGGTACCCGGAACCGGAACCTGTTCCGGTGGTTCCGGGAGCGGTTCCCAAAATTTAAAAACTGATATAATCGGTTCCGGTTCCGGTTCCAATATCCTCGGAACCGCCGGTTCCGGTTCCACTAAAATCGGTCGGGTACCCGCTTATGCTCGTCCCTAGATGGATGTTTCTTCACGTGATTATGTCCTACTGACCAGAAGGTCAGATGTGCCCTGAACTTGCTGAGGTCCGGGGCAAAGGACTGGTGGAGGTTGATGACTGGGTCGTATTTGGATGAGTAGAGACCTGATGTTACTTGGGAGCAGTTCAGGGATATGTTCAGCGCTCGCTACGTTCCTCGAGTCGAGCAGGAACGGTTAGCTCAGGAGTTTCTGGAGTTGAGACATGATCGGGAGACGGTGACGGAGATCACCCCTATGTTCACCGAGAGGGCGATGTTCTGCCCGTAGTTTGCTTCTAAAGCTCAGATGACTCGTTATTTGAGCATGCTCAAGACAGATATTTGACAGTTTGTGGCAACCCAATGTTGTGATACGCTTCCGGATTTACAGGAGGCCGACAGGCGGTGAGAGCTTGAGATTGAGCTACAACTAAAAGAGTAGGGTCTGGCCCTGATACAGATGCAGCCAGCGCCAAAGCGGTCTAAGACCGCTGATTCCCGGTCAGGGGGCATCAGGGACGCACTTGTGGCAAGTGCGGAAAGGGGCACTCGGGGGTTTGTAGGTCTGATAGGGGATGCCGCTAATGCGGTCAGGAGGGGCATTTTACACTGAGGATATGAGGATCTGCTACCACTGTCATCAGGTTGGTCATGTAAAGACCAATTGTCCTCAGCTCGCAGCCAGACCGGCGTAGGCTCTAGCGCCGACTACATTGAGGATTACCGAAGGGAGTCAGGGTCGACCAATGCCCCCGAGGGCCCAGGGGCACTCTTTCTAGCTTACAGCAGAGGAGGCCAGAGCAACACCAGATGTGGTTGCTGGTATGTTTCTACCCCTTATTTCATTTATTATATCTGCTTTATGCTTATCCGTTGTACCTGTGATTAGGTATGTTTTTAGTGAACTCTTTGGCTGCCTTGGTTTTATTTTACTCAGTGGCGAGTCGGTCCTTCGTATCTCACGCGTTTAGTAGGGAGTTAGGTGTGCCAGTGGGCGAGTTAGAGTGTCCGTTGCGAGTTTCTATCGCCAACGAACCCAGGGTTTCTGCTTCTTCGGTCTACCGAAGGTGTGAGTTGGAGATTTTCGGGGTATCCTTTCCGATAGATTTGATTCCGATCCCCATGGGGGAGGTTTGTGTGATTGTGGGCATGGATTGGCTCAGTCGGTTCGGTGCTATGATTGACTGGGAGGTCCAGCGAGTGGTAGTTCGAACCCCAAGTAAGGGAGAACTGGTTGTATATGGTGAGGGCACCAGAGTGGGATCAGGGTTTTATTCAGATCCCAGGGCTCGACAGTATAATCAACATGGGTGTGCGGGTTATTTGGCGTATGCGGTGGATACACGGGTCAGGGACCCGACTCCAGTTTCAGAGGTCCCGGTGGTTAGAGAATTTACTGATGTATTCCTAGAGGAGTTGCCAGGGATACCTCCAGAGAGGCAGGTTGAGTTCCGGATCGACCTGGTGCCGGGTGCGGCTCCTATCGCCAAGGCGCCGTACCGACTGGCGTCACTCAAGATGCAGGAGTTGTCATCACAACTGCAGGAACTGTTGGGCAAGCAATTTATTCGACCTAGCAGTTCTCCATGGGGAGCACCGATCCTCTTTGTCAGGAAGAAGGACGGCTCGCACAGGATGTGCATTGATTATAAGGAGTTGAACAAGTTGACGGTGAAGAACTGTTATCCACTCCCAAGGATAGATGATCTCTTTGATTAGTTTTATGGGGCATCTTGGTTCTCCAAGATAGATTTGTGGTCAAGGTATCATCAGGTCCGGGTCAGAGAGGAGGATGTGGAGAAGACCATGTTTCAGACTCGTTATGGTCATTACGAGTTCGTGGTGATGTCGTTTGGGCTCACTAACACGCCTATAGTATTTATGGAACTGATGAATCGGGTCTTAAAACCAATGTTGGATCGCTCGGTCATCGTGTTTATAGAGGACATCTTGGTATATTCCAAGACTCGTGAGCAGCATGAGGAGCACTTCAGGGAGTTGTTGGGAGTTCTGAGACGTGAGCGGCTATATGCCAGGTTCTCAAAGTGCGAGTTTTGGTTATAGGAGGTCCAATTCCTCGGGCACCTCGTTAATTAGGATGGGATTTTGGTCGACCCGGCCAAAATCGAGGCAGTCATGCAGTGGGAGGTTCTGAAATCTCCCTTAGATATCAACAGTTTTCTGGGATTGGCAGGGTACTACCGGAGATTCATACGGGATTTCTCCAAAATTGCAGTACCCCTCACTTATCTAACAAGGAAGGGGGTGGAGTTTTGTTGGGGCCTTGAGCAGCATAGAGCGTTTGAGACCCTCCGTCAACGTTTATGTGAGGATCCAATTCTGACACTCCCGGAGGGAGTTGAGGATTTTCTGGTGTTCTGTGATGCATCCATCACATGTTTAGGGGCGGTCCTCATGTAGAGGGGATGAGTGATAGCCTACACATCGTGGCAGCTGAAGCCACATGAGACGAGATATCCTACTCATGATTTAGAGCTGGGAGCGGTGGTGTTCGCTCTCAAGATATGGATACATTACCTGTACAGGGTCCGTTGTACCATATATAAGGACCACAAGAGGTTGAGACACATCATGGATCAGCCGAACCTGAATATGAGACAGCGCAGGTAGATGGACATTGTCAAGGACTATGATTGTAAGATCCTTTACCACCCCGGTAAAGTGAATGTGGTTGCGGATGCTTTGAGCCGCAAGTCAGTTGGGTCTTCCACCCCAACGATATGTATTGGGTCTTCCACCCCAGCGATATGTATGAGGATAGAGGTGGATTCTCCACTTGTGAGTTTGATCAGAGATGCTCAGGTCGAGGGCATGCGGCCAGAGAACTAGAAGCTAGAGAGGATCAGGGGTGAGAACACCCGGTTTGTGCAGGATAGTTGAGGATTATTAACCCGATGCAGTCGGGTGTGGGTTCCAATGCCTGGTGGGGTCAGACAGATAGTAATGGAGGAGGCTCATAAGTATCACTTCTCTATTCACCCGGGGGCCACCAAGATGTATCGGTATTTGAGTTTGAGCTACTGGTGGCCGTTCGTGAAGCAAGAAATCGCTTGGTACGTCAAGAGGTGCTTGACCTTTAGGATGGTCAAGGCCGAGCATCAGCGGCCGCATGGCAAGTTGCAGCCCTTGGAAATTCCCAGGTGGAAATGGGAACAGATCACGATGGACTTTATTACCAAGCTGTCGAGGACGGCGACTGTTTTTGATGCCATATGGGTCATCGTGGATCGATTGACCAAGAGTGCCCATTTTTTGGCCATACAGGAGAGTTCATCGGCCGAGAAGGCGGCCGACGTGTACGTCCGGGAGATTGTGGCTCGCCATGGGGTTCCGGTCTCCATTGTATCCAATCGGGATGTTAGGTTTACCTCCCGTTTTTGTCAGAAGTTCCAAGAGGAGCTGGGCACGCGGTTGCATTTCAGCACAACATTCCATCTGCTGACTGACGGTCAGAGCAAGCGGACCATTCAGAACCTCGAGGATATGTTGAGGGAGTGTGTCATTGATTTCGGTGGGAGCTGGGATTCCCACCTACCGCTTGCAGAGTTCGCCTACAACAACAGCTATCATTACAACATTGGCGCCCCGCCTTTCAAGTTGTTGTATGGGCGGAGATATCGCACCCCAATTTGTTGGGGTGAGGTCAGAAACAGGGTGATAGGACGGACGGAAGTAGTCTTGCAGACTACCGAGAAGATTCAGCAGATTAGGCAGCGACTGCAGACCGCTCCGAGTCGGCAGAAGAGTTACGTCGACAAACGCCGATCTAAGCTAGAATTTCAGCTGGGTGATATGGTTCTCCTGAAGGTCTCACCCTGGAAGTGTGTGATCCGCTTCAGGAAGAGAGGGAAATTGGGTCCCCGTTACATTGGGCCGTTCAGGATCATTTTCAGGGTTGGCAAGGTGGCTTACATGTTAGAGCTACCGGAGGAGCTTAGTCGGATCCATAGCACATTCCATGTTTCGCAGTTGCGGAAGTGCATTATGGATCAGGAGGCAGTAGTGTCGTTGGATGATATTCAGGTCGATGAGCACCTGAATTACATAGAGAGGCCGGTGGCCATACCGGAGAGGAAGATGAAAGTTCAGCGGAACAAGGAGATACCTCTGGTGAAGGTACAATGGGAGCATTGGAGAGGGTCCGAGTGGACATGGGAGCCAGAGGCAGAGATGCAGGAGCACTATCCAGAGCTATTCGCCGTGGCAGACTTCAAGGACGAAGTCTAGTTCAAGTGGGGGAGAAATTTAACACCCCGATTCTCAGGTATCGATTTTATAAGAGTTTTCTTTGTTCAAGGTCTACTCGACGAGTTGGTTTCCCTACTTGTCAAGTAGCAGCGGGTTGGTCCGCGTGTTTTAGTGACCTACTCGCCGAGTCCAAGAAGGGACTCGACAAGTAGGAGTTGGCAGATGAAACCCTAAATTCCAGGTTTTTGCACCCTGTTTAAGGACCACTTATTCCCCTTAGCCTCTCTTACTACCTCCCTTGAGTTCAAAAACCCTAGTTCATGGTTGCTCTATATATTTGTGTGCTTCTTAGCTTGGAAGAGGGATTTTTGGAGTAAAAAGCTTGGAGTTCAAGAAGTTTGGAGCAAGGGGCTGTTGTAGATCCAGATTCTTCTCTGTCTTGGCATCATTTTGGAGGTAACAAGATGTTACCTTGGCTATCTCTTAGTTAGATCTCTTCATTTATGGGTTTGGGATTTTTTTAGGGTTTTGTGTGGTGGTTCTCCGATTTGGGTCAAGATCTGAGGTTGCAACCTCAAATCTGGACTCCTTTAGCCCCTCTTTGTCACAAAGTTTCAGTCTTTGTTGAGCTATTACCATTCCCTTACCTTAAGTTACTCCTTTAGCTTGTTTTGGGCCATTATCATCTTGCATGCACGTAAAGTTTGCAACTTTACGTGATAAACATGCCCTAGGATATTAGATCTACAGTATGTAGCCTTTGCATGACTTAAAAAGCATCTGCATGGATGAAGGATTGAAGGGACTCGGCGAGTCATAAGAAGATGTTCATGAACTCGACGAGTTGGATGAACAACTCGGCGAGTCCGATGAAGATTGCTTTGGGCTCGGCATGTCAGTCGATGACTCGGCGATTTGGCTAGGGTTTTCCCAACCTTTGGAAACGTATGAACACGGAAAGTTGTAAGAGGAAAAGTCGCCGAGTTGGCCAAGGTGTTACGACCACTGACACTAGTAACTCGACGAGTCACTCAAGTGACTCGGCGAGTTGGTGAGTATGCAAGGAACTCGATGAGTGGCTGGATGTACTCGATGAGTTGAGGTCAACATGGACTATTGACTTTGACAGTTGACTTTGACTTCAAGGGTTGACCATTGGACTTCTGGGACATTTTGGTAAATTGGAAAATTACAAGCATGGTTCCATGGTGCATTTAAGTGGTGGAGTTGTACCGGCAATTCAAGAGCTTGGGTTTATCTTCAAGACGATAGTGCAAGGTCAGTTATCCTCACTATATCAATAGGGTCTACGACACCAAGGCCGACCCTTTATGATTTACTTCCTGGTTTTGGAAGGTTGCTATGTTAGATTACATCCTGGTTTAAGATGGTTGCTATGTTAGATTTCATCCCGGTTTTAGGATGGTTACTATGTTAGATTACATCCTTGGTTAGGATGGTTGCTATGCTAGTAATCTGTTTGATTGATATCTTGTTTGTAGGATAGTTTCTATGTTAGAGATCGGTTAGATCTGTATGACTATCTGATATTGCATGCTAGCGTATGATATTTATGTGCACATGTTTATTGGTTTGGGGAAAGGGTTGAGAAAGGTCCTGCTGTGTGCAGTAGGCCAAGACACCCTGGACGGACCGGGTAGACTGCAGGCCCGGGTCGGGTAAATCTATTCAGGCCAAAGGACCATCGAGCGGTCTGGATAGGCTGAAGGCCCTAAGGAGGGCGGTCCAGACGTGCCGAGGACCCGGAGAGCAGTCCAGATAGACTAAGGACCGGGATTTGGTCAAGTCATATTGATGGCTCATTATGCATGTTGTTTGCTTATACATTTATATGATACGGTTATATCTGTGTGACGTTGGTATTTTGGGGGTAACTCACTAAGCCTTCGAGCTTATATTTATCGATTATTGTTTCAGGTACTTCTGATGGTCGCGGGAAGGCGAAGGCATGATCGTACCGCTCCTCACACGTTATTATTTTATGTTTTGATTCTGGGATACTCTGAATATATACTATTTTTGAAAACAAGTTTTGTAATCATCATGGGTTTTGAAATGTTTTTTTAAGTTTAATATCTAGCATGGTTTTTATGGATGTTACAGTAGGTCATCCGGTGACACACCTCTCATTTACTCTGGTTATCTTGTCCGTTAAACATCGAGAACACAAATACCCATCACCTTTACACCAAAGCGTACATCTTCTCCATTTCTCCACAAAAATCATCATTGTCACCCATATTTCTCTGCATTTTCAAAGCTTTTTTGGGTTTGATTCTTATCAGAAGCTCGAGTAAAGAAGAAAATGATAATCAATGCTGATAGTGTAAGTCAAGTAAAGAAGATGATCATCATAGGTTAGGTATTTACAGTTTTGGACTAAATTTTCATTTTTTTCCTGTAATCTCTTAGTTAAAATGACGTTATGTAACCTTGATTTTGTGTAGGAGTGAAGAATGGCTTCATCAGAGGAAGAATGGCACGATCCATTTGCTGCTTTGGACGAACCTTTTGTTCGGTTGAACGAGATGGACTTTGAACTACATGGTACTTACATGGACCATGACCCAGATAATGAGTTCAGAGCACACTAGATAAGTGTAAGGATAATTTCTTGAATGTATTACTTAATGATGCTAATCTTCATAATACAAGTATGTCTGATGAAATGAGAGCACAATTATATCATGAAAATGACTGAGAAAGTGATAAAGATGACGAGGAAGAAGTACAACCTAAGTATAGGGTTCATGATCCTAACATCAAATGGTACAAGATGGAACCAAAACTTGGTGATATATTTGAATCCGCTGAGCAACTTAAATTATGTATTGCAAACTATGATGTGTTCCATCGGTATCAAATATATTTTGCCAAGTGTGATAGTGTTAGAATTGTTGCAAAATGTGGGTAAAGAAATGAAGACAACTAATGCCCTTTTAGATTTTATGCTGCTTGGATGTACAAGGAAAGGTCATTACAAATCAAAACTATGAGTAGGATCCACAAATGCTCTAGGTCATTCATGTTTGGTTCAATTGTGTGTCCTTAATTGATTGGGAGACACTACATGACTGAGATTGCAAACAAGCCAAAGCTTAACCTTAGGGAGATGATAAGTGATATTAAACAGACATTTAGATGTGATGTGTCTATTGGCCAATGTAGGAGGGCAAAAAAATGGGCAAAAGAGTTCATTGAAGGAAAGTTAACTGAGCATTATGCTAGAATATGGGACTACTCCTATGAGCTTTTAAGATCAAACCACGGGTCTACTTGCAAGGTTAGTGTCATCAACAACCCTGATGGAAAGAGCAATTTCGACAGATTTTAAATCAGTTTTAAGGCTTTAAGTAGTGGATGGAAAAGTGGTTGTAGAAAAGTTATTGGTTTAGATGGATGCTTCCTGAAAGGTGATGTGAAAGGTGAACTGTTGACAACAATTGGAAGGGATGCAAACAACCAAGTCTATCAGCTTGGGCTGTTGTAGATGTGGAGAATGAACCTAATTGGACTTGGTTTTTGGAGCTCATACATGATGATCTAATGTTGGATGGTGGTAGAGGGTTGGTTATCATATCAGATCAACATAAGGTACTTTTAGTTGCTATGTTTTGTATTAATATACTATATAATCGAAATGTTTTGTATTAATATTCAACGTACCTATATGTTTCAGGGCTTACTAGAATGTGGAGCGCAGACAATGTGTTAGACACATTTATGCAAACTTCAAGAAGGCTTACACCGGATTAGAATTCAAAAGACTTCTCTAGGCTTCAACAATGAGTTGTGTAGAAGGAGACTTCAAGAAACATATGGGTGAAATAAAGAAGCTTAGTCCTGGTGCATATAAGTATTTGATGTCCAAGCAACCTAGAACTTGGTGCAGAACTTACTTTACTCCAGGGTTTGCATGTGAAGCAGCTGAGAATAGAATATCAGAATGCTTTAACTCCACCATAATCGAAGCTAGGAAAAAGCCTTTGAGAACAATGCTTGAGGAGATAAGAATCTACATAATGGATACGTTTGCTCACATGACTAATAAGTGTAACAAATGGAAGTCCAATGTGTGCCCAAATGTGTTGAAAAAAATGAACCTTTTTGGGAAGAATATGAGGTATGTATTATTTAGCCAATTGCATTTGTATTTTATAAATCAATGCTCTTATGTTAATGTTTTTAAATTTATGTGACAATTTCAGGTTTTGGATGGTTATTCATAGCCAGGTTCAGTGCTTGAAGCTAGGTTCAATTATGAAAGTTTCAAGGAAGACTTGGAGGCCAGGACTTGCACATGCAGGCTATAGGATCTTTCTGGAATCCATTGTGTTCATGAAAATGTTGCCATTAACTATATCCATAAGACAGATGATCGATATGTTTATGAATGCTTCTCAAAATACAGGTTTATTGAATGTTACCAAAGTAACATAATGCTTGTCAATGGGAGCAATTTATGGGAACAAACTCCCTTCCAAAAGCCTTGGCCACCAATAGCTACAAGAATGCCAGGAAGACCTGTTACCAAAAGGATAAGGCATTCAAGTGGAAAAGAGACCAAGTTTGCTACTGCAAGAGTTAAAGTATCCAGAACTGTGATGTGTGGCAATTAATTTGAATTTGGACATAACAATCAAAGTTGCACAAGTGAAACAAGGCCTAGAGTTCCACATGCACCCAAAAAAATGGTAGGCCAAGAAAAAATCAAGAGGAACATGAAAGTGCAAGAACTGAAACTCCAATCAATCAAAATGTGGATCACAATCAAGCATCTGGCTCTAGGAGAAAGACTAGAAAGAGGACTACAGAAACCAGCAATGAGCTAAATCAGGAAATGCTCAAAGGAGAAAAATAAATAGTAGAAGGGGTGGAGGTAGAGCTGGAGGTAAGGGGAAAAAACTTGTAGATGAGGGACAAGTTCAGATTGAGGGAAAAAAAACTTGTTGGTGAAGGGAAAAACGAAGATGAAGGGCAAAACCAGGAAAATGGACAACAAGAGGTTGATGAGGGTATGATAAGTTAAGTTATAGATGAAGTTCTTGAGGGACAATATAAGTCACGAAAGCTGAGTGAAATTCTTGATGATGTTGAGGATGGTATAAATGAAATTCTTAGAGACGTTCAAGAAGCTAACCTGAGTTTCTTGAAGGAAATGCAGATGATGTTATACCTGAGAAAATCCAACTGAATGAAGAAGATGTAGCCATGCTACTAGAGTCAGTATACAACAATGGAGAAATTGAAGGGAGTAAACGGATATCAATGCCATTACATGACATGAAACCTATTGAACTGGTAATTAATCTCCTATTTATTCTACTTAAATTAAATTTTATTCTATTTGTCCCATATTGTAATTACATGTCATATATTACCTTAACAGGAATTACAAGATCAAGAAGAGCATTCAGATGATGTTGAGGTGTTTGTTGATGATGGAGGATTTGATGCTAGGGAGGAAGCATGGAGTGAAGTTGATGATAAAGGAGTCGTTGCAGGTGATAATAATGTAGTGGACGAGGTACAAGTGGAAGTAGGGATTGAAGCTGCTATTTAGGGAGTGGATGATATAGTCAATAACTTACTAAACCTGTCTACCAAACCTGTGCATAGGAAAAGGACACCTTCTGAGTGGATATTGAAGATAAAGTTGAAGAAGACTGTTTATGACAAAGATGGTAGTGGTTCCAGTGCTACCAAACCTGTCAAGTTGGATTCGTTGGGTAGTGATTATGAAAAGGGGTGAAGTGGGATGTTAATCACTGGCATATGATGCCTCCTTTTGTATATCTTTTGTTATTCCTGGTTTTTGCAGCAAACATCCAGTTGTCATATGTGGTGCCTTATATGCTGCCTTGATAGGCTTGTTTGATAGTTTTTTTTTGGCACAATTGGATGATTTCTACATGAAACATTATGTAATGCACACCCCTTTTCTATGAAATATGGTTTATGATACTATTATTTAATTATAGCATCTTACAATAGGTTTGGTTAATTGCATCTTAGGTGTGGATTATAACATTTGACATTTGGTTTGTTTATGCTTTAAAGCATCATACTTTGGTATGGACTAAAACATCTTAATTTTGTATGAGTTATATCATCTGAATTGCCCTATGTCATGACATTATTCAATGCCTAAACTGCCCTCTATTGATATTATTCAATGCATATTATTGAATGCCTAAATTGGGTTTCCATTTACAACTTTGCACATACCAAATTAAAAAGACTACAAAAGGATTACCATTACATTATCATTGCCTAAATTACAATGATTTCAGTTCAAAACACAACTGCATTACATTACCAACCACATTGCATAAGTACAATGCCCAAATTACATTTTTAGGACAACAATTACAAACATTATTGCAATAAACATCAACAACCCTACAACAATCTTCATCACACCCATCAATTCATCTTCTTGCTGGATAGATTTGTTACCACATTAATCCACCCACTTGAAAAGACGGCACCTTGAAGACTCGTAGGAATTAAAAGGGACAAAAACGTGTAATCAAAACCCTAAAACCCGGCTAATAGTAATCATTTCAATTTAACACAAAAATTACAAAATACCTTGAAATTAGGGCATCCCCAAAATTTTCTACCAGGGTTATCTGGTGTTCTTGACACTACTACATAGCACACATCACCACAATAGCATTTAACAAGTTTCGTTCTATGTGAAGTTGCTAAATTTGAAGATGATGCAGCCATTGGTGCGTGAAGATGCTCTGATTAGAGCTAAGCAAATGAGGGAGAAGGGCTAGATAAATGAGGGAGGAGGGATGAACGTCGTTGGGATTCCATTTTTTATAAGGGTATTTCTTTAACAGGTTGGATGTCACTGGATGACCGGCTCCAAACCTGCTAAATGGGATTTTTGACAAAAAGAGCCCAAATGTTGGGTATTAACGCACCAAAATTCGTCGCAGTGACTAAACCGAACAAATTTTGAAAACTTAGGCACTTTAATGTCAAAAGCCCATATATATTGTGACAACCGTCAATTTCCGGTCAAGTCAAAGTCAAATAAAGTCAACAAGTCAAACCGGTCAACTCCGTTAACCCTGTTATATTAGGGTTTACAACATGTTAGCTACTGTACAACTCGTTATTTTAATAAGAAGTTGTCACTTGGAAAGTTCGTATGATTGAAATTCTTAAACCCTAAACAGGATAAGTGAGGTAACAAAACGATAAAACACAATTGCATACCCTTCGGGGGTATGTAAGACTTTTAAACATGGCTTAACGGGGTTTACGAACCTTGACTTGCGAAGCTAAACACTCAAAAAGGTCACAAAAAAGTCTCTTTCAATCTCTCTTTATCAATCTTAATCTCTCCCAAATCTTTCTCAAAATCTCTTTTAACTTTTTATATTCATTTGGGGCATCCCGACACTTAACTTGGTGAAAAACCGCTCAAAACGGGAAGTTTATACGAAACATAGCATTAAAGGACTAAAACCTCTCTATTAGAACCGAACCCTCTTGCAACCGAACTGCCAAGGACCGAAGTGCTACAGGATCGAAGTTGGCTAGAACCGAACCCGTAGCTCGTGCTGAACCAAACCCAAAGCTCCTTCTGAACCGAACCCGAAGGTCCCATCGGACCGAACTGCTATCCTACTTCGCCTTCGGTCCCTTCTGATGAGTTTGCATGCGAGATTGCTAGGACCGAACCTCCCCCTCTCGGTTCCAATACACCAACCAAATCAGCCTTCGGTTCTAACCCTCTTAGGACCAAGTCTTTGGCCAGACTTCGGATTTTCCATTTTCTTCCTGTTTTTTTACCCCAACTCCGTTTTAAGCCCGTTTTTTATTATTTTAACGCGAGACTTTCAACCAAACTCATATTTTGACATATAAGACACTATATATTCATAATTTAAACACATTTTTAGGGAAATCTTTGTTTAATAATAAAATCTAATGGGTGAGATTTTGAGGTGGAGTGTTGACTTTATCTTTGAGTTATGACACAAGCAACCCACCACACCCACTCCAGCGCCATACTCAGTCACTATTCCTCCATACTTAGTCAATTAGTTTTTTTTTCACACTATTTCACCAGCCCATAATCAGATCAAAGGGCTGGAATTCTTCACTTCATTTCCCACATTATTCACTCTTTCTCAAGAAGAATCAAACCCATTTCTCTCTCACTTTCCCTCTCTAAAACTCGAAATTGAAGGCTATTCTTAAGCATTTCCCTCCAAGTTTGGTAAGTAATTTCATCCTACATTTGATTATCTTACACCCTTTAACTCAAATCATGGATTCCTTACACAAATATCGTCATATTTGTTGTTAGATCTTCGAATCTTCAATCACCTCCCAAGTGTTCTTGAGTTGAACACTTCTTTTCTTTATCATCCATCTACCGAAATCACTCAAGGTGAGTTCATAACCCTAAATTTTCATGTTTCCTTCAAGTTTTAGGGGGGGGGGGGAATACAAGTTAAATTAACATAATATAACTTAAACTCTATCATCAGCTTTCATCAGGAAAGTTGAGTCCCATTCATGGACATTTTTAACCTTCTTAAACTTTTTAATTTCCAAAATTGTTTAGTATGAAAATAGTTCAAGTTAATACCTTTAAAATGACTACTTCCACATCTCCATATGATTTTTCTACAATTTATGGCAATTTTCACAAAACAACCTATCATTTCAGAAACCACTTCGGACCAGTCTGTGAAGTTGGACATTTTTACACAAGTTAAAGGTCACTAAAAATAATGATAAAAATTATGAATAAAATAGACACATTTTCTAAGCCCTCAGAGTTTACGGATCTAAATTTTGACCTCGGATGATTTTTCTATAAATTCTCCAATAGCAGGATCAGAAAAGTTAAAAACTATAAAATAGTTAACAATCATATTTACACCTTGTAACTTGTTGAGCAAGGTGTGTAGTTTTATTTGAATACATGTCGCTGATTGTACTTATTATTTACCTGGTTTAAAGGTATGAATGATATATAAAGAAGTAATACCACTACAAATAATTATAATAAATTATAATAAGTATAGTTAAGTCTATAATACACCACAAACGTTATATGCTAAACTATAATAGGTATAGTTAGGTTACATACACAATACAAACAATATGATAAACTATAATAGCTATAGTTTATGTTTCATTTACTTTTCGAACTCATTACAAAAGGTTTCCATACTAAAGGGGTACATTACAAAGTACCAGATTTTCATACTAAAGGGGTACATTACAAAGTACCGGGTTTCCATACTAAAGGGGTACATTACAAAGTACCAGATTTTTATACTAAAGGGGTACATTACAAAGTACTAGGTTTTCATAATAAAGGGTTACATTACAAAGTATCGGGTTTTCATAACTAAATGGGTACATTACAAAGTACCGGGCTCATACTAAAGGGGTACATTACAAAGTACCGGGTTTCCATACTAAAAGGGTACATTACAAAGTACCGAATTTTCATACTAAAGGGGTACATTACAAAGTACCGGGTTTTCATACTAAAGAGGTACATTACATGTAACACCCAAAATTTCAGAAGTTCAGCAAAGGGCCAAAAGTGTAAATTTAGGAAAGGGACTCGACGAGTAGGTCTACTTACTCACCAAGTCGGAGAGGGATTTTGTCGCGGTTTAAGTGGCCAACTCGCCGAGTCGGCGTCTTGGACTCAACGTAGTTGGTGCTGAAGAAAGAAAACCCTAATCCCGAGGGTTGCACCCTATTTAAAGGACTTTATGTCCTTCTCCTAGCCTCCTAATCCCCCTGAGAGTTCCAGAAACCCTAATTTTTGTGTGAGACTTCATTGTTGAGGAGATTAGAGATTGGAAGAGGAATTTGGTGGAAGGAGCTTGAGAAATTAGAGACTAACATCAAGGGGCTTCTGTAGATCTGGGATCTACATCAGTTTGGGCACATCTTAGAGGTAAGGAGCCATTATCTTATGCTATTTCCTTTTTGGTTCATCCTTGGTGGTTGATTTGGAGTTCCTTAGCTTGTTTGATATCTATTTCGGGTTTAGAGTTTAGATCTAAGGTTGCTACTCGAGATCTAGACTTTTGATGGCCTAGAATGTCATAAAGCTCCTGTCTATGAGTTGTTAGTGAAGCCCCTAGTCCTTAACCCTAGCCCTAGTGTGTTTTGGGCCTATATCTCCTTGGTTTCATGTAAAGTTTGCAACTTTATGTGAGGGTTAGACTGTAGAAGAGTGGATCTATGGATTGGAGTCCATGCATGGCTCGAAAGCCACTGTATGGATTGAGAACAGGAGAGACTCGGCGAGTCACATGGGTGTACTCGACATGTTGTATGAACATGTGCATAGACTCGTCGAGTCTGGTGAGGATTGCCTTGGACTCGGTGAGTCTATTCTTGGACTCGACGAGTCTGGTCGCAAAACCCTAACCTCTTCTAGTTAAGCCTCAAATCGGTGAGTCGAGGGATGACTCTGGGAGTTGAGTAGGATTGGACTCGGAGATCATTGGACTCAACGAGTCTTGGGGCGACTCGGCGAGTTAAGTCGTGTTATGGGAGGTTCTGAGTATAAGAACTCGACAAGTCGACCGGTTGACTCGGCGAGTAGAGTCAACCAGGAAGGTTGACTTTGACTGAGGACTTTGACTTTGACCAAGAGTTGACCAGTTTGACTTCCAAGGGTATTTTGGTAATTTTGGTATTTATGGAATTAGTTCTTTGGTAGTGTTCTATGGTGAAGTTCATGTCGGTGGTCAGAGCAGCTTGGTCTTATCTCTTCAGTCGGCTATTGCAGATGAGTTATCCTCACTATATCGATAGGGTCTACGGCACCAAGGCCGGCCATTTATCGGATGGAAATCCGGGTATTGGTTGTTATGTTATCGCTTTGTTAGATCTGCATCCTGGTAATTAGGATGGTGTTATGTTAGTGACCTAGTTAAGATCGGTACCCGGTATTTAAGGTAATGTTATGCTAGAAACCGGTTAGGTCAGAATCCTGGTTAGGATGTTGATATGCTTTGTGATCTGTTAGACTGTACAGTTTGTCTGGTTAAGGATTTGTTATGTTATTAATTGTTTTATGTGCACATTGTTGTTTGATGAGGGTTGGGTTGAGGCGGGTCCTGCTTTGTGCTGTAGGCCAACATACCCAAGGTGGACCGGATATTCCAAAGGCCCAGCGAGCAGTAAGAATAGGCTGAAGGCCCCAAGAGGGCGGACCAGACGTGCTGAGGCTCGGAGAGTGGACCAGGCCGACTGATGGCCTGATGTGGGCGGACCAATCATACTATAGACGCAGAGAGTGGACCAGGTGGATTAAAGGCCCGGTGCAGGCGGACCAGTCACATTGTAGACTCGATGTACATGACTAGACTCGGAGGGTGGACCAGGTGGACTGAAGGCCCGGTACGGGCGGACCAGTCACACAATAGACCCGATGTGCATGGTTGTTCTATTTATGAGTATGTTTATGTGTGGTTGGTAATTTGGGGGTAACTCACTAAGATTTCGGGCTTACAGTTCAGTGTATTGTTTCAGGTACTTCAGGAGATCGTGGCAAGGCCAAGGCGTGATCGTACCGCTCCTTATGTGTTATGATTTTTGTGATATGGTTCTGGGGGATACTCTGATGTTTAAACAATTTTGAAAAAAAGATGTATGAACTTAATGGTTTTTGAATGAATTAAAATGTTTTAATTTGGCTCAAATTTTATGGGTGTTACAAGTTGGTATTAGAGCCTTGGTTTGAGTGAATTTGAGGAACATTCGAGTGAATCCAGTCTCAAATCAAGGAAGGATTTTCAAAATGGTTTTCAAAAGGTTTTTCGAAATAAGTAAAGGAGGATGCAGAGGGTACGATCAGCCAAAGCCAGTAAGTAGACCTCGAAATACCATACAAGTTATTTGATTATGTGATATGTTAGAACAACATGCTAGTACTAGGTTAGGGATCTTCATGAATTGCATGATAGAATTGCCTGATTATATGATGTCTGCTAGCCTAGGGTTTCCTTTGTATGAAATTGACATCATTACTGTAGTTATTTAGTGTATGCAACATGGTTATACATAATTAAGATCTTATAGCCTGAGAATGTTTGATTTGGCCTTATGTTCTGTTCTTGTATGATTGGGAGCTTAGGGTAGGATTGGATATTCGAAAGTCTATAGGGTCCAGCGTTATGTATGACTAGCATACACTAGTGTTGCAGGGTTGGTGGAAGTTTCATGGATGGGAGGGTTGCGTGAGACCGGTAGGTCGGTTATTGGATAGTGATGCTCCTCTAGGAGTGGGGATCGAGTGATCATTATGTATATGCTATTGTTAGGGTGTTGTGGTGATACTTGATACAAATATGGGTAGGTGTGGAAGGTAGTATGGGTTCGTACTACTGAAAGCACAGGACCCATACGCGTATCGAGGAAGTCACAACCCCTAGGGTTTTGTTGGGAGCTAGTTCTTGGGATTATTATGAGGAATGCCTAATATCTTGTGGCATATTTTCAGTATGGCAATTACGAGACATCTCGGGGCAGGATCCGGTTTGGGATCGGGATCAGGAGAGGGTGATCAGGATGGATCAGTACCACCCGAGGTCATTGGTCAGATGAGTACGGATGAGTTGGATGCCAGGATTCATGAGATCCTGCATGATGAGGTTGCTGCTATGTTCCGTGCTACTGCGAAGCCCCCTACTTTCGATGGAGTTCAGGATCCGATCATTGCTATAAGATGGTTGTTAGACGTGGAGGGTTGTTTCTTTATGTGTTCATGCCCTGCGGATCAGAGGGTCAGGTGTTCCCTAAACCTTTTGAGGCTCGGGGCGAAGGATTGGTGGAGGTTGACTACAGGATCTTATTCTGATGCGCAGCAAGCTGTGGTTACTTGGGATCAGTTCCGAGAGATGTTCAGCACTCGTTATGTTCCACGGGGAGAGAGAGAGAGAGAGAGAGAGAGAGAGAGAGAGAGAGAGAGGTTGGCTCTGGAGTTCCTGGAGCTGAAGCAGGATTCAGATTCGGTGATGGAGATCACCAGGATGTTTACTAAGAGGGCGATGTTTCGCCCGGAGTTTGCTTCAGAGCAGGCTCAGATGTCCCGATATATGAGTATGCTCAAGAGGGACATCAGATAGTTTGTGTCCACACAGAGGTGTGATACCTTGTTAGAGCTGCAGGAGGCCGCCAGGCTGCGAGAGTTAGAGATGGAGTTGCAGTTACGAGAGCAGAGGCAGGCCCCGGTGCAGTCACAGCCAGCGCTGAAACAGTCCAAAACCGTTGACTCTAGGGTTGGAGGTCAGAGCAGCCGTAGTTGTGAGAAGTGTGATGTGAAACCCCGAAATTTCCACTCAGTCAAACCCTAAAAGTCAACCACTCCGTATCATAAGTTAATGTCATCATTTCTTATTTTTAAGAAATTTAAAGTTCGTTTGATTATTTTAATATTATTTTTAAACGAACGGGTGAAAGAATGTGTCGTCTCGGGTTTTGAATTTTAAAAACCGCAAACACCTCGCGTCTTACAAATTCTCGACCAAACTTTTATGTTTGGGTTGAAAAATCACCCAAAAACCGTGAACTCATACCTATGTATGAGTTTACTCCCCAAAAACTAGTCATTCTTGAGTTCACTCCCCAAACACCAAAAGAGTAAACTCCAAAATATCCTCTCAAGTATCATCCAAGTTTTTATTCAAAATCTTCAATCTAGTAAGTGTTTCTAGCCCTTTCAAGTTAGTATATCACTTAATCTAGTGATTGTACATCCTTTAATCCATTCATTTATGTGTTTTGACTAGTTTTTCCAAAACATCAAGAACACACACTAGTGTTCTTGGACTTAAAGTTCATTTCAAGCTTCCACAATGTAAGTACCTTTATCCTAGAGTCGTTTTAAGCTATCTATACATGTTTATACCAAGGAAAAGTCCCAAGAACACCAAGAACAAGGTGTTCACGGTTTTGGGAGGCTCTCAAAACCATAAACACCAAATATAGTGCCTTAGGGTGCTTTAGGGTGTCTAGATGCTTCACAATGCCTTAGGGACTTGTCTAGATCCTTCCTTGATGAGTGTATCACAAAAAAGCACAAAAATCCAACATTTATATGTGTTTATAGTTTGGGGATCTCCCAAAACCGTAAACACCTTAAAAGTTGTGTAAATGTCCCATAAATGGCCCATGGTTGTTCCTTATGGCTAGAATCTAACCTAGACTAGTGCCATGTTTGAGCTAAGGACTTGAAAACCGCCAAATACCAAACTTGTGAGTTTAAGGTAGTAAACTCATGAGTTTAAGGTAGTAAACTCATGGAGAAATGGTCCTTAGACCGTAAACTCCATTTAGGAGTGTTTTGATGCCACACAACACTTCCTAAGGCTAAATCATGAAGTAGGAATGCTTGGAATAGCTTAGAAGACTTCAAACCAACAAATGGTCTTAAAGTGTAGAGTTTACAACCGTAAACCCTTGATTTTACTGCCGTAAACTCCTTGGGTAATGGTCATGAAAACCGTAAACTCCAAGGGAGTTTACCCTTGAACCCCAAACACACTAGCCTTTCCCTACAACACTTAGATGCAACCCTTGAGACTTATAACACTTGTATAAAGTGTTTAGCATGTCCTAGAGTGTCTTAAATTTTTTTATTAATTGTTTAATGTCTAATTGTTTATATACATATATCTTTATTTGTTATTAGGATCTTTGTACATGTCTAAGTCTTCACTTGACACCAAGCACTTATCCGACACTTCCTTCCGATCCACTTGCTACAGGTGAGTTCATACCCCTTAATCAATGTTTTAACTGTTTTTAAATGTTTTATGGGGGGATACAAGTGGAGTTATGCTAATTATTATATCAATCACATGTGATTAATAAGAAGCATTCAAATGATTGGCTACTTATTAGCCGTTTTATCAAACAGTTTCCATCAAATGTTTTTCTTAAACATTTTATATGTTTAAAACTCCTTATTAAACTGTTCATTTTACTCTGTATGTTACATTTCAAACTTATTTACAATTGTGTTTTAAAACAAATGTTTCTTTATACTAAACGGTTTTATCAAACCCATGCCTTCAAACCGTTTTATAGATTAACATCAAGCCGATCTTTTCTTAGATAATAATTATGTTCAAAGGTTTTACAAAACTTATTTTATGTTTTTATGTTATAAATTGCATGCCTATATATGTATAGTTATATAAGAAATGTTGAAAGGACGTAGGAAGGCTATCCACCCTGTTTCCTTTTCCTCGATTTGGATGTGGTCTGGTGGGATATCAGGTATCCGTCCGAAGGTCGTTTAAATATTAGTTATATATCATGTGTACATATATAGTCATAAAGGTCCTTCCAGTTCATCCAATGCCCTTGGGTAGCAAGGGTATACATCCATGTCCATACGTACCAGTTAGATTACTAGTAAACTACCATATGGGTAGTTTAGGAAGATACTAGAACGCGATATCATACAATGAGTCAATTCATTCATGAGTCAATACTTTCTAGAACATTACAGTACATTACTATACTTGCTAGATAGAGAGAGCATACATTACAGCTAGAGCATTACAGTACATTACTATACTTGCTAGATAGAGAGAGCATACATTACAGCTAGAACATTACAATACATTACTATACTATTACATAAATATGTTTACATGATCACACTTACATGAGTACGCTTACATATACATAGAACAGACGTCACTAGGTGCTATAGCATGGAACCAGTTCAGGATCTAACTATACCGATGAATCACAACACAATTGTGATATTTATATCGAGTATACATGATCATAGTAATGTGGATGCTCACGGCTTGCACACATGAAGGGGTCGTGGATAGCTCCCAAAATCCCTTTGACAGGGGAGCGTATAGCATGGCCATCACATTATACCTTATCCCTCAAATAAGGCAATTGAGTACCGATGTAGTTATTTATAACAAATGCTACAGTACTTAGAAGAATTACCCTAGACTTTAGGTAATTAGTACGGTTGTAGTTCGACACTACACCATAGTACAATTTCATTTTCCCATTGCATTCACTTCGTGAATATTCACACGACGCACGGTAATGTAGAAAACTATATTTTTGGTTAATGATAGTCAGACTTGGGAGAATACACACTCTTACTAGAGACACACAGACACTAGATGCCTTGGTAGAAGGCTACATAGAGATCCATTAAGTCGTGGTAGAAGACTCCCTGTTATAATAGTAGGAATCATAGGGATTTCTAGGGTTTTTCAAACATTTACAGTTGTTTTATAAACATTTTTATACTTACAATTCATATACATTTTTATACTTACAGTTCATATACATTCTCAATACTTACAATTCATATACATACAAATACTTACTTACAAATTAAGACACTAAAATACTTATGATCTCACCAGCTTTAAAGTCGATACTCTCTTTCAAAATAACTTGTATCCTCGGGTCAACCATAGACAGGTACCGATGCAAGGTTCAAGGAAGATGGTGCTCGTTCAAGACTCATCTTTCATTTTGATTTATGCTTTAGTGTTTATCAAAATTTGACAGAACACACTTGTATAATAATTATATTATTAATGCAATGGATGATGTTGTTGCTTGTTTACTACTTTTCATTGTTGTGATACTGTACATGACGTCCTCCGCCCCAGAACGTTTCCGTAGTTCATGGTTTTGGGGTGTGACATGTGGGAAGGGTCATGTCGGAGTTTGTAGGTCCGGTGGTGCTTGTCGCAAGTGTGGGAAAGAGGGGAATTATGCGAGGGATTGTCGTCAGTCGGTCCCGGCTCAGGATATGAGGATCTATTATCATTGTCATCAGGTTGGACACTTAAGGGTTAATTGTCCACAATGTGTTGCAAGACCGGTGCAGGCTCCAACACTGGCCACTTTGAGGATTATGGGTGGAGGTCAGGGTGGAGCGGAGCCTCCAAGGGCTCAGGTACATGCTTTCCAGCTTACAGCAGAGGAGGTCAGGGCAGAGTCGGATGCAACTGTGGGTATGTTTCCATTTTTGATATCTTGTTATTTGCTGATTATGTGGTATTGTAAATTTGTTCGCCTTCTTCGCATGATTTATAGTATGATTGGGGATCTTAGTAGTTAGGAGTTGTAGTTGGTTAGCGTTCAGGAGGATTCTTGTTCGAAAGATAAGGTATATGATATTGTTGATTGGAATAGCAACTGCGTTGCGAGAAGTGTTCAGTTGAGATTCGAATTTCCTTGGAGGTTGGGATGTGCGATGTCGGGAGAGTGACTTGTGGAGGGTGCTCACTCCGAAGGGATTTAGTTTCGGAAGAAGAGGGGGGACTTTATCAAGTGAGATCGATCGACTTATGTCGGTTTGTCAGCGGAAGTTAGTAGTTGGTACACTAAGTGGGGAGAATTGGAAATTCTCCGGTAAAACAGCAAGTATCCAGGGTTGGTTAGTTGCCTAGATTTATCCGTGTTGTTAGTCGAGAGTGTGGTATTATTGGAGCAAGTGGTAGACATGTGAGGTAGGGAACAGACCATGGTTTCAGGTAAGGTAGTTGGTCGATGTGAGGCCTGGGTTTAGGCCACGGAAAGGATTCCAGGAACAAAACTGGAGTTCGAAACCCCAAGAGGGCTAGAACAGACTGCATGGGAGAGATTCCCGGGAAGGACGATTCAGGGTGACGTACAATAGTTTTGAGCAGTCCAGATAGACTGAAGGCCGGAAGGCGTACCAGTCAGCCTGAAGGCTCGGGGAATGGTCCAGACAGGCTGAAGGCGCAGGAGGGTGGTCCAGATATGTTGAAGGTTCTGAGAGTGGTCCAGATAGGCTGAAGGCCTAGAAAAGCAGTCTAGTCATGCTGAAGACTCTGTATGTGTTAGTGGATCAGTATGAGGAGAATGATTGAATATGTCGCCATGTAATAGTAATCGATATGGTCTGGCCCCAAGTATTGATCATGATGATGGAGTTGGCTGGAGGCCGTGCGTGGGCCTATTTAGTTATGTGTTCGGTGTAACATCCCGGAATATCAAGAGTAAAGTTGAAGGGCTAAAAGAGTAATTTGGGAAGGGGAACGCGGCGAGTCCATGAGGGGACTCGGCGAGTAGGGTCGCGACTTTGGTCGCATGTTAAGTGGCCGACTCGGCGAGTAGGCGCTGAGTAGAGAAAACCCTATTTCTCGGGGTTGAGCCTTATATAAAGAACATAACATCCTTTCCCCCAGCCTCTCTACTCTCTCTTAAGTCCAGAAACCCTAGTTGTCGTGTGTGAGAGGATCAAAGTGCATTTGGAGGCTTGAAGAAGTGATTGTTGAGGAAATCTTGAAGGTTAGGAGGCTTGGAGCAAGGGGCTTTGCTTAGATTCGGGTTTCATTGTTGTTGGGGCTTCCTTTTGAGGTATTAACTCGTTCTTGGGCTGTTATTCATATAGATGCATCATTTTGGGGTTTATGGGGAATCATATCTTGTGATGTTTTGAGTTTGGAGGTTAGATCTGAGGTTGCTACCTCAGATCTAGAATGGAGAAGGATTAGAGTGCATGAAAGTCCCTGTTTATGAGTGATTGAAGGAGCTATCTTGTCCCAAACCCAAACCCTAGAGTGAAAATGCCTAGATCTCTTTGGATTCACGTAAAGTTTGCCACTTTACGTGATGGATGAGTTGCAGGAGGCTAGATCTACGTTTTGGATCAATTGCATGGCCTGGAATGCTTCTGTATGGAATGAGATCGAGAGGCACTCTGCGAGTCACAAAGGTGTACTCGGCGAGTTGCTTGAAGATAGGCTGGAACTCAGCGAGTTGGAAGAACAACTCGGCGAGTTGGATAAAGATGGCCTGGAACTCGGCGAGTTGGAAGAACAACTCGGCAAGTAAGTTGAAGATAGCCTTAGACTCGACGAATCTGTTCTTGGACTCGGCGAGTCTTGTCGAAGAGTCCCAATCTTTTCTGGTTGAGCCGAGAATCGGCGAGTCAAGGGATGACTCGGTGAGTTGTGTGTGAGTGGACTCAAAGTTGTTGGACTCGGCGAGTCTCGGGGTGACTCAACGAGTTGAGTCGCGGATTGGGGAATTTCTGAGCATGGGGACTCGGCGAGTCATCAGGTTGACTCGGCGAGTAGAGTCAGTCAAGGGTTGACTTTGACTATGACCAAGGGTTGACCAGTGATTTCCAAGGGTATTTTGGTAATTATTGAGTTCAGTGCTTTGGTGTTGTTCAGTGGAGGAGTTCGTGTCGGAGTTTGGAGTAGCGGGATCTTATCTGTTCAGTCGGCAGTTTCGAGGTGAGTTATCCTCACTATATCAACAGGGTCTAAGGCACCAAGGCCGGCCCTTTATCGGATTGAGATCTGGGTATTTGTTGTATGTTATTGCTTTGATATGTTGCATCCTGGTAGCTAGGATGGTATATGTTAGAGACCTGGTTGAGATCGGTATCCTGAGATGTAGGGTGATGTTATGCTAGTGACCGGTTAGGTCGGTATCCTGGTTAGGATGATGATATGTTATGTGATCTGTTGATCGGTTTGTTGACTGTGAATTATTATACGATTGTATGTTTATGTGCACATGGTTGTTTGGACTGGAGTTGGGTTGAGGCGGGTCCTACTTTGTTCTGTAGGCCAAGATACCCAGGGCGGACCGGTTGTCCCGAAGGCTCAGCGAGCGGTCCGGATAGGCTGTAGGCCCCAAGAGGGCGGATCAGACGTGCCGAGGCTCAGAGAGTGGACCAGGCCAACTGAAGGCCCAGTGCGGGCGGACCAGTCATACTGTAGACTCGGAGAGTGGACCAGGTGGATTGAAGGCCTGGTGCGGGCGGACCAATCACACTGAAGACTCGATGTATGTGGCTAGATTCGGAGAATGGACCAGGTGGATTGAAGGCCCGGTGCGGACGGACCAATCACACTGCAGACTCGAGGTATATGGCTAGACTCGGAGGGTGGACCAGGTGGACTGTTGGCCGATGCGGCGGACCAGTCACACAATAGACCCGAAGTGCATGGCTGTTCTGTGATCGGATATGTTATGACATGTTATGCGTGTATGATATATGTGGTTGGTATTTTGGGGATATCTCACCAAGCTTCCGGGCTTACAGTTGTGGTTTTATGTTTTTCAGGTTCTTCAGGAGACCGTGGCAAGGCGAAGGCATGATCGTACCGCTCCTCATGTTTATGTTGTGATGTGATTCTGGGAATACTCTAAATAAATTGTATTGAAAACCTTTTTGTAATAATTTAATGAAATCGGGTTGTTTTTGAAAAGTTTAAATTGGTTGGAATTTTTCGGTCGTTACAAGTTGGTATCAGAGCCTTGGTTTGAGTGAATTGGAGGAACACTCGTGTGACTCCAGTCTCAAACCGAGGAGAGTTTTCAAAAGAGAATTTAAAATGGTTTTCAAAATGAGTAAAGGAGCACGCGGAGGTACGATCAGCCGGAGCCAGTAAGTAACCCCCAAAATACCATACATGATATTTGTTTTTGAGCTTTGATAGAACAGCATGCTAGTGCTAGGCTAGGGATCTTTAGGATTTCATGATAATGCTGCCTAATTTGTGATGCCTGTAGCCTAGGGTTTCCTTGTGAGAGATTTCCAGTGTTCCTCTAGTTGTGAGGGTTGAGCCCTTGTTTGTATGTTTACTCTAGGGCGTTGTGGTAGTACTTCATAGAAATATAGGTAGGTGTGGAAGGTAGTATGGGCCCGTACTACTGAAAGCATAGGACCCATACGCGTATCAGGGAAACCATGACCTCTAGGGTGGGGCTGAGAGTTGGTTCCCGGGTTAGTGGGAAGTGTCTGAGATTTTGTGGTGTTATTTCAGTATAGAGATTCCGAGACATGCTGGGAGTGGATCCGGATCAGGATCCGAAGCAGGAGAGGGAATTCTGGGCGCGTCAGTACCGCCCGAGGTTATTGGTCAGATGAGCACGTGCGAGTTGGATGCGAGGATTCATGAGATCCTGCATGATGAGGTTGCTGCGTTGTTCCGGGCCGAGTTGCCGGAACTGTTTGGGTCGATCAAGACCGCCATGGTTGAGTATTTTGATGAGCGCTATGCAGCTCTCACAGAGACGGCTGCCGCGGCGGCTACAGCGGCTGTAGCAGCGGCAGGGGGAGGAGCTGGTCGGGGTTTTCAGTATCGGGACTTCGATAATACGAAGCCTCCCACCTTTGATGGAGTTCAGGACCCGATTGTTGCTATGAGATGGTTATCGGACGTGGAGGGGTGTTTCTTCACGTGTTCATGCCCTGCTGATCAGAGGGTGAGGTGTGCTCTGAACCTATTGAGGCTCGGGGTGAAGGATTGGTGGAGATTGACCACGGGGTCATATTCGGATGCGCAGAGGGCTGCGGTTTCATGGGATCAGTTCAGAGAGATGTTCAGCACTCGTTATGTTCTGCGGGTTGAGAGAGAGAGATTGGCTCAGGAGTTCCTTGAGCTGAAGCAGGGTTCGGAGTCGGTGACTGAGATCACCAAGATGTTCACTAAGAGGGCGATGTTCTGCCCTGAGTTCGCTTTGGAGCAGGCTCCGATGTCTCGATATCTGAGCATGCTCAAGAGGGAGATCAGACAGTTTGTGTCTACGCAGAGGTGCGAGACTTTGTTGGAGTTGCAGGAGGCCGCCAGGTGGCGCGAGTTAGAGATTGAGTTGCAGTTGCGTGAGCTGAGGCAGGCTCCGTTGCAGTCGCAGTCGGCGCCGAAACGGTCCAAGACCGTTGATTCTAGGATGGGAGATCTGAGTAGCCACACTTGTGGGAAGTGTGGGAGGAGTCACACCGGAGTTTGTAGGTCCGGTGGTGCATGCCGCAAGTGCGGAAAGGAGGGGCACTATCCGAGGGATTGTCGGCAGTCAGCGCCGGTTCGGGATTTGAGGATTTGTTATCATTGTCATCAGGTTGGACATTTGAGGGTCAACTGTCCACAGCTCGCTGCAGGGCCGGTGCAGGCTCCAGCACCGACCACTTTGAGAATCACGGGTGGAGGTCAGGGTGGAACGGAGCCCCCAAGGGCTCAGGGTCGTGTTTTTCAGCTTACAGCAGAGGAGGTCAGAGCAGTGCCGGAGGCAGTCACGGGTATGTTTCTTTCTTGATGTCTTGTTATCTTGTGTGTATTGTGGATTATTGTTTATCTGCTGGTTTCATTGTGTGGTTTTCGGTGTGGTATTTGTTGTTCTTTGAGAGTTATGGTATGGTTATGGGTTATTGTTTGGGAATTTCATTGGTTATTATTCATGAGGGTTATTAGTGGAATCTGGCATTGGTCGGAATGCCTGGTAGCATCTGCTTTCTGAGGAGTGGTTAGCTGCAGATTGAGTTTCTTTCGAGCGGGATGATCAGTGTGGAAATGTGATTTTTGTGAAGGTTGCTAGTGCTAGTGGAAAATCAGTCCGCGTGTAAGTGTTGGTTTTGTGCAGGGTTGTTTTGGGAGGTCAGTGATAGCGACCGGTGGTTGATAGTCAGTGCCCTAAGTGAGGGAGAATTGGAAAATTCTCCGGATGATCGATGAGTATGTGAGATTGTTGAGCTGTCTGGGACTCAGTAGTGTTCTGTCAGCCAAGAGCGTAGGCTGACATGAGTAAGTGGCAGGCATGCGGGGCGGAATACAAACCAAGGGTACTTATTTGCGGAGGGTCTGGGATCAAGCCGGGATTGAGTTGTGTGATGGAGATAGAGTTTGGAACCCCTAGAGGGCTAGAACAGTATGCATGGGAGGATTTTCCGGAGAGATAAATCGGAATGAGGAATGCTGGTTGAGCGGTCCGGATAGACTGAAGGCCGGTCGGCGTACCAGTCAGGCCGAACGCTCAGAGAATGGTCCAGCCAGACTGAAGGCACTAGAGGGCGGTCCAGATTGGTTGAAGGTTCTGAGAGTGGTCTAGATTAGCTGAAGGCCTGGTGAGGCGGTCCAGTCATGCTGAAGACTCTGCAGGTATTGTTAGATCGGTTCGAGGATATGGTTTGTGTATGTTGCGGTGTGATAGCATTAGAAGTTCTGGCCCCGGGTATTGATCTTGATTAGTGGAGATAGTGCATGGGCTTGAGAGTCCCTGCGAGCAGAGTCAGAGCATGTGTGTTGGATGGATAGCGGTTACGCTATGAAGGAGTGGTGTAGCATTGGGCGAGCGTCGTGGCGCTTGTGGTAGTGTCAAGGCAGCCAAGTGGTTTTCCTTGGTAAGGAAAAGGAAGAATGTAGCTCCGAGAGGGAGTGTAAGTTCACGGAAGTGAAAGCAGCAGCGCAGAGTTATGTTTGGAGTAATCCAAGTATGGTCATTGAGCAGCGTGTTTGCGGTAGTGGAATGGAATCACATCCGGTTTGGGATGTTTGCTGAGGTCGCGGAAGGAATTCCGCGGGTGTAGAGCCAAGAGGCTCGGAAGGGATGCAGGGAGGGAGTCTTGGGCTCTCAGTGTGATTCTGATCAGGGAATTGTGTATGTAGTAGTGGTTCATCCTGGGGGATGTTTGGAGATGTCGTCAGTGTAACGGGTTTCCCAACCTGAGGGTCCTAGAGCTAGTTCAGCATGTGTATGTGATTTCAAGAGGAGAACTCATGGGAGTTGCTCTGAAGAATGTGTCTTTCTGTCAGCGGAATGGATAGAGTTGGACTCGGATCGGGAATCCGGTGGTGCGGGGTTATTTCTAGCTCATATGGGTCGAGTGATGGTTGCGATTTGGAGCAGTGTTGCATCATGAGTAGTACTCAGTTGTTAAGTGGGGTTATCAGAGGGTGAAGTCGGTGGCCGGCTTGAGACGGTGGTCAGGACACCGTAAGAAAGGAGAAAGTAGGTTCGAGTTTCGATGGTTGTGCCTTGAGGAACCTGGTCTGGTTAATGCCAGGTGGCGCGTTGCAGGAGTATTTCCAGAGTTGAGTTGCCGCAGGCTTCGAGGACGAAGCCTAATTTAAGTGGGGGAGAATTGTAACATCCCGAAATATCAAGAGTAAAGTTGAAGGGCTAAAAGAGTAATTTGGGAAGGGGAACTCGGCGAGTCCATGAGGGGACTCGGCGAGTAGGGTCGCGACTTTGGTCGCATGTTAAGTGGCCGACTCGGCGAGTCAGCAGATGGACTCGGCGAGTAGGCGCTGGGTGGAGAAAACCCTATTTCTCGGGGTTGAGCCTTATATAAAGAACATAACATCCTTTCCCCCAGCCTCTCTACTCTCTCTTAAGTCCAGAAATCCTAGTTGTCGTGTGTGAGAGGATCAAAGTGCATTTGGAGGCTTGAAGAAGTGATTGTTGAGGAAATCTTGAAGGTTAGGAGGCTTGGAGCAAGGGGCTTTGCTTAGATTCGGGTTTCATTGCTGTTGGGGCTTCCTTTTGAGGTATTAACTCGTTCTTGGGTTGTTATTCATATAGATGCATCATTTTGGGGTTTATGGGGAATCATATCTTGTGATGTTTTGAGTTTGGAGGTTAGATCTGAGGTTGCTACCTCAGATCTGGAATGGAGAAGGATTAGAGTGCATGAAAGTCCTTGTTTATGAGTGATTGAAGGAGATATCTTGTCCCAAACCCAAACCCTAGAGTGAAAATGCCTAGATCTCTTTGGATTCACGTAAAGTTTGCCATTTTACGTGATGGATGAGTTGCAGGAGGCTAGATCTACGTTTTGGATCAATTGCATGGCTTGGAATGCTTCTGTATGGAATGAGATCGAGAGGCACTCTGCGAGTCATAAAGGTGTACTCGGCGAGTTGCTTGAAGATAGGCTGGAACTCGGCGAGTTGGAAGAACAACTCGGCGAGTTGGATAAATATGGCCTGGAACTCGGCGAATTGGAAGAACAACTCGGCAAGTAAGTTGAAGATAGCCTTAGACTCGACGAGTCTGTTCTTGGACTCGGCGAGTCTTGTCGAAGAGTCCCAATCTTTTCTGGTTGAGCCGAGAATCGGCGAGTCAAGGGATGACTCGGTGAGTTGTGTGTGAGTGGACTCAGAGTTGTTGGACTCGGCGAGTCTCGGGGTGACTCGGCGAGTTGAGTCGCGGATTGGGGAATTTCTGAGCATGGGGACTCAGCGAGTCATCGGGTTGACTCGGCAAGTAGAGTCAGTCAGGTGTTGACTTTGACTTTGACCAAGGGTTGACCAGTGATTTCCAAGGGTATTTTGGTAATTATTGAGTTCAGTGCTTTGGTGTTGTTCAGTGGAGGAGTTCGTGTCAGATTTTGGAGCAGCGGGATCTTATCTGTTCAGTCGGCAGTTTCGAGGTGAGTTATCCTCACTATATCAACAAGGTCTAAGGCACCAAGGCCGGCCCTTTATCGGATTGAGATCCAGGTATTTGTTTTATGTTATTGCTTTGATATGTTGCATCCTGGTAGCTAGGATGGTATATGTTAGAGACCTGGTTGAGATCGGTATCCTGAGATGTAGGGTGATGTTATGCTAGTGACCGGTTAGGTCGGTATCCTGGTTAGGATGATGATATGTTATGTGATTTGTTGATCGGTTTGTTGACTGTGAATTGTTATATGATTGTATGTTTATGTGCACATGGTTGTTTGGACTGGAGTTGGGTTGAGGCGGGTCCTGCTTTGTGCTGTAGGCCAAGATACCTAGGGCGGACCGGTTGTCCCGAAGGCCCAGCGAGCGGTCCGGATAGGCTGTAGGCCCCAAGAGGGCGGACCAGACGTCCCGAGGCTCGGAGAGTGGACCAGGCCGACTGAAGGCCCGGTGCGGGGGGACCAGTCATACTGTAGACTCAGAGAGTGGACCAGGTGGATTGAAGGCCCAGTGCTGGCGGACCAATCACACTGCAGACTCGATGTATGTGGCTAGATTCGGATAGTGGACCAGGTGGATTGAAGGCCCGGTGCGGGCGGACCAATCACACTGCAGACTCGAGGTATATGGCTAGACTCAGAGGGTGGACCAGGTGGACTGTTGGCCGGTGCAGCGGACCAGTCACACAGTAGACCTGAAGTGCATGGTTGTTCTGTGATCGGATATGTTATGACATGTTATGCGTGTATGATATATGTGGTTGGTATTTTGGGGATATCTCACTAAGCTTTCGGGCTTACAGTTGTGGTTTTATGTTTTTCAGGTTCTTCAGGAGACCGTGGCAAGGCGAAGGCGTGATCGTACCGCTCCTCATGTTTATGTTGTGATGTGATTCTGGGAATACTCTAAATAAATTGTATTGAAAACCTTTTTGTAATAATTTAATGAAATCAGGTTGTTTTTGAAAAGTTTAAATTGGTTGGAATTTTTCGGTCGTTACATTCGGATTCGGAGTATATGGGAGTTCGAGAATAGGAGTTGCTCTACATGGATAGTGTAGAGAGGGGTTTAGCTCAGTGGCACTTATAGGTGCGGTAAGGGTTGTTGAGTAAATTTCCTGGAAAGGAAAGGTATATAGCTCCGGAAGGAGTGTGGGTTTTCTGAAAGGAAGACAGCAGAGTAAATGGATGATCGAAAGTGCTTCAGTTATTGGTAGTAAGCACTAGGATTGTACCAGATATATGGAAGAAAATACGGGTTGGATGCCTGTTGAGGGTGTGGCAATGTTGGATGATGTGCAAGCATGTTTTCAGTCTCCTTGGAAGAGGAGGAGGATAGTGGTTCCAGATTGGAGATTGGGACAGAGGAAGGTGAGTCAGCAGGATAACAAACTCGGGAGTAGTCTGGACCGGTGCTGAGGACTGTATAAGGATATTACAGACGGAGGTCGAGGACCTAGAGATCATTATAGGGAGGTGTGAGTGGGTTGCACTCCGTTGTGTTGAACCGAAGGGTTCGAGGGTGACGCAAGGACATGGTCCTTAGTTTCGAGTATGGTTGTAGGCTTGAGTTATGTATGTGGAGGTATTCCAATCTGGGGTATTCCATCATGAGGATGATCGGACCCTATGATTGATTGAACCTGGTGTGTTTGGTATTCCATCCCGAGGCTGATTGGGCTAGGTACGAGTGGTTACGCGATATGTTTGGTTGATAGGTTATAGGAGCTGAGGGATGCAGTATCCTGTCAGCGCATAAAGGATAGAACCAAAGGGTGGAACAGGATTCGTTCCAGGTTGCAAGTTATCGGGTTGTGCATAGTGTCTAAGGCTGCAACTATATTAGGCAAGTATTTGACCCGGTTGTGCATAGTCCTTTTAGGTTGCCTTCACCATAGCAACTTGATAGGATGATTTATTAAGAAAGAATAAATATTATTAATATATTATGGGAATAATATAAAGAATAATAATATTGTTATTTGATTAATATAAGTCATAGAATTAATTAGAATTAATTTGGTGATTTAAAGAGATTAATTAAATAAGAGGGTATAAACTGTCAATTGTTTGATAGTTAAACTTTAGACTGTAAATCCATATTGGATAGGGGTTGGACGAATTCTAGAAGCTAAGGATAGCTTAAAATCATCCAAGTCTATCTAAGGAATGGATTTGGATTGCTTTAAGAGAAGATTATCCAATTAGGGTTTAAGCTGTAACCCTTAAGGAGTCTACAAGTATAAATAGACCCTATGGCAAAGGGAAATCGGCACTTGATCAAAAGTAGAGAACCCCTGGCCGAATTCCTCCCCTCTCCTCTCTCTCAAATCATCCTCCTTGCTATTTGGTGTTTGTAAGCCATTAGAGGAGTGACAATTGTAACTCTAGAGCTCCAAGACAACAAGATCAAACAAGAGATTCAAAGGTATGATTCTAGATCTGATTTAGTATTGTTCTTATACCTAATTAGTCATTAGAAGTCTTGGATTCAAAGCATGTTTAACTAGAAAGCCTAGATCCACGCATTAGGGTTTTGCATGCGCACATAGGAAAGTTCTTATGGCTAAAACCCATCAATAGGAGCTGAGGGATGCAGTATCCTGTCAGCGCATAAGGGATAGAACCAGAGGGTGGAACAGGATTCGTTCCAGGTTGCAAGTTATCGGGATTATCGCCAATCTTGGGCGAAGGAAGATGGATTAGTGTCTTGGCGAAGCTCAGTGGGTGTTTGTGGTATCTAGCGTTCGTATGGGCGCGAAGGTGTGTTCCTGATTTGAAGGGATGGTATCATCGGGTGATACGTGGTTAATAGGTAGTGCTATTGAGTTGAAAGGACGATGGTCGGCTTGGATTAGTGGCAAGGATGCCACGTGAGAATAATCCATTTTAAGAGAGATGCAGAAGTAGGGTTTGTAAGAGCATGATTTGATTGAGAAATCAAAGTCTGCAGCACAAGGGGTTTGTTCTGAAACGTATACTACAGTAGGCTTCGAGGACGAAACCTAATTTAAGCGGGGGAAGGTTGTAACACCCCAAATTTCAGAAGTTCAGCGAAGGGCCAAAAGTGTAAATTTAGGAAACGGACTTGACGAGTAGGTCTGCTTACTCGCCAAGTCGGAGCGGGATTCTATTGCGGGTTAAGTGGCCAACTTACCAAGTCGGCGGCTTGGACTCGACGAGTTGGTGCTGAAAAATAAAACCCTAATCCCAAGGGTTGCACCCTATTTAAAGGACTTTGTGTCCTTCTCCTAGCCTCCTAATCCCCTTGAGAGTTCCAGAAACCCTAATTTTTGTGTGAGACTTCATTGTTGAGGAGATTGGAGCTTGGAAGAGGAATTTTGTGAAAGGAGCTTGAGAAATTAGAGGCTAACATCAAGGGACTTGTGTAGATCTGGGATCTACATCAGTTTGGGCACATCTCAGAGGTATGAAGCCATTATCTTAAGCTATTTCCTTTTTGGTTCATCCTTGGTGGTTGATTTGGAGTTCCTTAGCTTGTTTGATATCTATTTCGGGTTTAGAGTTTAGATCTGAGGTTGCTACTCTAGATCTAGACTTGTGATGGCCTAGAATGTCATAAAGCTCCTGTCTATGTGTTGTTAGTGAAGCCCCTAGTCCTTAACCCTAGCCCTAGTGTGTTTTGGGCCTATATCTCCTTGGTTTCACGTAAAGTTTGCAACTTTATGTGAGGGTTAGACTGTAGAAGAGTGGATCTATGGATTGGAGCCCGTGCATGGCTCGAAAAGCCATTGTATGGATTGAGAACAGGAGAGACTCGGCGAGTCACATGGGTGTACTCGACAAGTTGTATGAACATGTGCATGGACTCAGCGAGTTGGAAGAACAACTCGGCGAGTCTGGTGAAGATTGCCTTGGACTCGGCGAGTCTGGTTGCGGAACCCTAACCTCTTCTAGTTAAGCCTCGAATCGGTGAGTCAAGGGATGACTTTGTGAGTTGAGCAGGATTAGACTCGGAGAACGTTGGACTCGACGAGTCTTGGGGCGACTCGGCGAGTTGAGTCGTGTTATGGGAGGTTCTGAGTATAAGAACTCGAAGAGTCGACCGGTTGACTCGGCGAGTAGAGTCAACCAGGAAGGTTGACTTTGACTGAGGACTTTGACTTTGACCAAGAGTTGACTAGTTTGACTTCCAAGGGTATTTTGGTAATTTTGGTATTTATGGAATTGGTTCTTTGGTAGTGTTCTGTGGTGAAGTTTGTGTCGGTGGTCGGAGCAGCTTGGTCTTATCTCTTCAGTCGGCTATTACAGGTGAGTTATCCTTACTAAATCGACAGGGTCTACGACACCAAGGCCAGCCCTTTATCAGATGGAAATCCGGGTATTGGTTATTATGTTATTGCTTTGCTAGATCTGCATCCTGGTAATTAGGATGGTGTTATGTTAGTGACCTGGTTAAGGTCGGTACCCGGTATTTAGGGTAATTTTATGCTAGAGACCGGTTAGGTCAGAATCCTGGTTAGGATGTTGATATGTTATGTGATCTGTTAGATTGTACTATTTGTCTGGTTAAGGATTTGTTATGTTATTAATTGTTTTATATGCACATAGTTGTTTGACGAGGGTTGGGTTGAGGCGGGTCTTGCTTTGTGCTGTAGGCCAGCATACCCAGGGCGGACTGGATATTCTAAAGGCCCAGCGAGCAGTTCGGATAGGCTGAAGGTCCCAAGAGGGCGGACCAGACGTGCCGAGGCTCGGAGAGTGGACCAGGCCGACTGAAGGCCCGGTATGGGCGTACCAGTCATACTGTACACTCAGAGAGTGGACCAGATGGATTGAAGGCCCGGTGCGGGCGGACCAATCACATTGTAGACTCGATGTACATGGCTAGACTCGGAGGGTGGACCAGGTGGACTGAAGGCCCGGTGCGGGTGGACCAGTCACACAGTAGACCCAATGTGCATGGTTGTTCTATTTATGAGTATGTTTATGTGTGGTTGGTATTTTGGGGGTAACTCACTAAGCTTTCAGGCTTACAATTCAGTGTATTGTTTCAGGTACTTCAGGAGATCGTGGCAAGGCGAAGGCGTGATCGTACCGCTCCTCATGTGCTATGATTTTTGTGATATGGTTCTGGGGGATACTCTGATGTTTAAACTATTTTGAAAACAAGATGTATGAACTTAATGGTTTTTGAATGAATTAAAATGTTTTAATTTGGCTCAAATTTTATGGGTGTTACTTTACAAAGTACCAGGTTTTCATAACTAAAGGGGTACATTACAAAGTACCGGACTCATACTAAAGGGGTACATTACAAAGTACCGGGTTTCCATATTAAAGGGGTACATTACAAAGTACCGGGTTTCCATATTAAAGGGGTACATTACAAAGTACCGGGTTTATACTAAAGGGGTACATCACAAGGTACCGGGTTTATACTAAAGGGGTACATTACAAAGTGTCGGGTTTATACTAAGGGGATACATTACAAAGTACCAGGTTTTCAAATAAACGGGGTACAAGTACAAAGTACCGGGTTTACACAAAATGGTTTTATGATATTAGAACTACAATTCATCTAGAATTTGTTAGTTTCCGGCTATGATTGCAAAGTGTATATGTTAGAGTTATATAAGAATTTAGTCGCGATCAACTTAGAATTAGTGGGCCCGCCTTACTTCATGTTCCTTGTTTGGTTATGGACTTAGGGCAGACCCATTATATTCGACGGTTTATTTAACTTAAATTTTATATAACTTATATACACTGGGTGATTATAAAGGAAATATATGGGTCTTTCTAGGGTACATTATTGCATAACATAGGAGCTTTCATTACACATTTTATAAATAACATATTGGATTTTCTGGAATCATATTCATTCGCTTTTACAAGGAAAATGATATATTTATCAAATAAAACTGTTATGAACTCACCAACTTAATTGTTGACACTCTTTTAAAACTACTTGTATTCTCAGAGAATCAGTAAAACAGGAAATCAGCGGCTTTTGAGGATGGAACGCTAATATGTGTATTTTTATATATATTTATACATTATATCTTAATATTTTGGCCTTTATTATTCTCTTTTAGAACTAAAAAGTACTTATAATGCTTTAAATTATGTTTTGCAGCTATTCGTTGTTGATAGAGCACAAAAGAAAAGACTGGAGCGGGATTAGGGCTTAGAAGCTAAAGGAAATTAAAATTGTTGGAGGAGCCGATTACGCCCCGCGTAAAGGACATGTACGCCAAGCGTAATGACCAAATTCGAGTTACGCCCAGCGTAAGCTATGTGTACGCCCCGCGTAACAGCTGACATCAGATAACTTCATCGTGTATTAATCTTGACTACGCCCAGTGTAATCCGACTTACGCCCAGCGTACGTAAGTCGGTTACAAGGTTATAAAAGTGGATTATCAGCTAACCAAAAGGGAGAATTCGACTTCCAACCTAATTTAGTCGATATTTAACTTCTGTTACAGCCGTTTTGAGGGTCTAGAAGGTGGCCGGAAGGCCGTTAAGCTAACGGGAGCGGAGATCGGAAGGATTGGAGAGCGGATACATGTCGGTAATCATATGGGTTGTTAACGTGACCATGTTTAGCATTCCACTATGTTACTATTATGTATTTAGTTTCTGATTTGGGTGTAAAAACCTTTTACTTTGTGTTTATGATTTAATGAAACCTTGATTATTAGACTAATTGCTATATTAAATTGTTTGTTTATGTTTAATTTATCTTGCCAAGCTTGCTAGAAGATCCTTACGTATTAATGATAATTGTTTGCTGTTAATTATTAAGTAAATTGAGTTGTATGAACATCTGCTTGATTGCTTGTCTCTTATAATTTTGATGACCATCGATATTATAAGTCTAGGAATAACGAATGTGAAACTAGAATTAACTTGGGAATAAGTAAGTTAATGTGTGAGCCTTGTTTGATGACCATCAACAAGAGGTTAATTGAACAACCAATTTGATTAACTATATTTACAAGTCTTGCTTGATACGAACTGAACACTAGGAAGCATGTTAGTTTAATCAACTGATCACTGTTTGAATTGACTTGTTTGCTAAAGGATTAGTTATAGTGAACGCGAATCTAACCATTTTAGGAATCGGTGAACATGAATAAATGAATTTGTATATGCAATTGTCTATGTTTTTAAGGTGTAATTTATCTAAACCAAAGTACCTGAAGAGATTTGTTTTCCTGTTAGTTTGTCAAGAGTTGTCAATTAATTGTCCGTTTGAGATCTATTAAACTACTTCTTTATTCTTTTCGTGTGACCTGTAACCTATAATCAAATATTTTAAATTAATTCACCACCGTTCCTTGTGATCGACACCCGACTTACCTAAGCTATACTATAATATGACTAGGTACACTGCCTATAAGTGCATAGTTAGTCTAAGTTTGTTAGGTTATAAATATTAAAATTAGTGGGTACTTTCGTGCACATCAAGTTTTTGGCGCCGTTGCCGGGGAACGGCGCGTAATTAATTTAGTTTATTTGATTATTCGTTATTTGTTTTTAGTTAGTTTTTATTTTTAGTTTGATTTTCGTTGATATCATTTCACTTGTCGGGAAGGTTCTTGTTGTTATTTGCAGGAATTTGGGATCATACACATTGCTTGACTTTACCTTTTGCATGGGTTTCGAGAATGCAAGCGATTAGGGAATTCTTGACCTGCTTAGCCTACTACTTTGTTGATTTGTCCAACTCAATCAATGAGGCGTAGTATAGCAAGGCGTATTGTGGTGGTTAAGTGGAAGACCGAGCTCTTGTTGTTCTTGACTAGTTAGGTCACTTCTTGTTTCGCTTTTAGTTAAAGGTGCGAAGAAAACAAAGGAAATATTCTAACGGGTCCCGAAAGTGGTTGTTTTCGCAAACCAATTCGTGCGTGCAAGGGTTTTAATCAACCATTGTTGTTTGATCTCGACAAAGACAAGTGATTATGACGTCTCATTTTTTTAATGTCACTCATCGGGAAGTCATGGCTGTTGTTGAAGCAATTAAAAAGAAAAATAATTGATTATAATTATAAGTCCCCAAATTAATTAGTTAAAAGAAAGGAATTTTAAATAAAGAAAAGGAAATATTTCAGTTTCAATTACGCCCAACGTAATTTTAATGTACGCCAAGCGTACTCAACCACTGATCGCGGATGGTTATTTCTCGGAGTTGGGGTTACGCCCAGCGTAAATCGGCGACAGGTTTTATCATTTTACCCTTTGACTTTTTTGTTATTCTTTCAATTCCTCTTCTCTCGCATACGCTGTGACGACGAGTTCTTTCAATTCCTCTTCTATCCCTTTGTAGCAAGAACAGAACGTCTTCTACCCCAAATATAGGGGTGACAATTGATGACACAACACGACAAAAATACATGACACGAAATGAAATTGAGACGAAACTGAAATTCGAATTTGTGTTCGTTTTGTGTTCGTGTCAAGTGTAAAAATTACGACGTCGGGTCATGTCGTGTTCGTGTTCAAAATTTGACACGAAATTGACACGATTTAACATTTTTTTTGTCGTGTTTTTCGTGTTATGTATGAATAAATAATAATTAAATACATGAATTGTTATTTCATGTTATCTTTGTTGTGTCGTCTCGTGTTTGTCGTTTTTTAATTGGTTTGTTTTCGTGTTAATTAAAAAAATCCAAGATCGTCTCGTGTCGTGTTCGTGTTACATAAAACATTGTTGTGTTGTGTCGTGTCCTTTCATTTAGGGCTACATCATTACACCCTCATCTTCTTCTCCTATAAATCATTTTCTTCAAATCACCAAACCGAACCATACATCTCTTTCCTTCTTTCTAAGGTTCTATCAATTTTATTCTTCGTATCATTATCTTCTTCAATGGAAACAATATCGATCGTGCATATTCAAGACAACAACATCCTCCCCTATCGACAGTGTATCCTGTGACCTATGTCACTCTGTCGACATCCAACTTCGACGACATCCTAATCCAACGACCTCTGCCACTTGTTCGACGCGAGACAAAATGTATTCAAGATCTTACGATTGGTGAGTTTTTCAAAATTTTGGAATCATTTTTGAAGAAATATTGCTACTGGTCTTCATTAAGTCTTGATTTCTTATGAAATTCAAGCACAATGTGTAATCTCCTATGACATAGCATTTTTCTTTTTTATCCAGCCAAATTATTTGATCCGTTATTGTTCATTGGACCTTTATCAACCCTAATTTCTTCACTTGTTCATCTGATTCACGTTCTAATGAAAAGTTAAAGCACATGGTTTCAGTTTGGTTCTTAGTCAAATTAATGATATGAGGGTTTTTGTGATCCAAAATGAATCGTATGTATTGAAATAAAGTCAAAGAAAGGGTTTTATGTAACATCCCAAAATTCAAGGCCAAAATTTTCATTTTTAAATAAGTTATTACATAAAAACTTCATTATAAAAACATTCATTATAATATCTCGTGAAAAACCAAAGTGTCGGTAATCAAAACATATTATCATAAAATCATATCAGAGTGTAATCCCAAAGATCTCATTTGCGGAAAACATAGTGTGATGCGCTGCGATCGAGCCGTCTCCTTTCGTTGAAAACAAAGTACCTGAAACCAAAACTGAAAACCGTAAGCACGAAGCTTAGTGAGTTCCCCAGGTACCACATACCATACAAACCAACTGATCCATACATGCCATACATAGCCAAGAGCCATACATAACCAATATATCCATAATCAAGTAAGGTGATATGTACCAAACATAGTCTTGCTAAGGTGCTATGTGCCAAACATAGTCTTGTGGTTATGCCACGGGCCGCACGTGGTCTTCCTGGTCAAGCATGGGGCCACTCCATGGGTCTTATAGGCAAGTGCCAAGGGTCACCCCCTAGTCTTTCATGCAAATATCACAAAGACAACTATACATACTACTCTACTAGGCTACTCCACATATAGTGTGCTAGGAGCCACCTCCTGGTCTTTCATACACAATGGCATACAGTGTGCTAGGAGCCACCTCCTGGTCTTTCATACATATTGCCTAGGGCTAACCCCCAGGTCTTCCTATAATACATAATAACATACTGTGTGTCAGGAGCCGCCTCCTGGTCTTTCATGCATTATGCCTAGGGCTAATCCCCGGGTCTTCCTATCGTGTGGTGCTTCATTCTTGTGTGTCTTGAGCTTTAGAAAGAAGGTTTTTGGAAAGGAAAAGCTTGGAGGGAAAGAGACTAGGAGCAAGGAAGGTGTGGGAATCAAACATCTACCTCAGTTAGCATCATTTGGAGGTATCAAGTCACCACCTTTACCTCATTTTCCTTCTAGACCTCATTTGGTTGAGATCTAGGGTTTTTATGGTTTGATTGTGATGATATTGTGAGATATGAGCTAGATCTGAAGTTGTAACTTCAGATCTAGACACTTATTAGGTCCTAAAGTCATAAAGCTCCGAGTTTGGCCATGTATGAAGCTTTCCTTGAGTATGAAACCCCATTGTGAGCTTGGATTTGACATTAAGAGCCTTTTTAGCTATGCATGCACGTAAAGCTAACTTTACGTGAAAATCATGTCTTAGGAGCTTGGGTCTGTAATTTGGAGCCATTGCATGGCCTAAAAGAATCTGTATGGCTTAAGGACTGAAGGAACTCGGCGAGTCGCGAGGTCAACTCGGCGAGTCATATGAAGATAGGCCTGGACCCGACGAGTTGTATGAACAACTCGGCGAGTCTGATGAAGATTTCCAAGGAACTCGACGAGTTGTATGAACAACTTGGCGAGTCGGTTGAAGTTTCCCCAATTTATGTATGTGTGTGTAACCGTCGAGTTGCAAGAAGGAAACTCGACGAGTGGGCTTAGATTTCGATCGTAAACCAAAGGAACTCGACGAGTCACTCCAGTGACTCGGCAAGTGGAAAATTACTTTAAGGAACTCGGTGAGTAGCCGAGGGTACTCGGCAAGTAAGGGTCAACATGGACTGTTGACCTTGACTGAGGTCTTTGACTTTGACCAAGGTTTGACTAGTTGGTTTATGGAGTACCTTGAAAGGTTGGGAACTGATGGGTATGATTGTATTATGGTAATAGGTGGTGGAGTTTTTGGCAGTGATCCGAGAGTTATAGTTCATCTACCAAGTCGACATCTACAAGGTGAGTTATCCTCACTATATCAAAAGGGTCTAAGGCACCAAGGCCGACCCTTTTGTAACATCCCAAAATTCAGGTAAGCTATTTGACCCTTCCATTTTGTCATGTTGTCAAGATTGGTCCCTTGTGAGAGTTCTTGTAGCAAATGAGTATGTTGGGCGTATTGAGGAGTACACTGCGCGTACTCATGCGCTTAATTTGGACGTGGACTCGCCTGGGTACGCTGGGCGTACCCAGGGTTACGTTGGGCGTAACGGGTCCAGATGCAAACCCTAAATGTTTGGCTTGTGCACTATTTAAAGGATGCTAAGGCTCATTTCTCAGCCTCCATATCAGAGAGCGAAACCCTAAGAGAGAGAGCCTTACGTCATCCTTAGCTTGATTGTGTGTGTTTTGGAGCTAAAAGTGTCTTGGTGTGTTAGTGAAGAAGAAGGAGAAGAGCTTGTGGGGGCTAGGGCTTGAAGTGCAAGTTTGGATCTGAGATCTATAATGAAAGGAGCTTCATGTAGAGGTATAAAGTTCAAAACTTTCCTCTTTATTTGGTTAGATGATTGCATGGACGATTTCTAGGGTTAAAACTCCCAAAGGTGGAGACTTTATGAGTGTAATGTACTCCATGGACCTAGATCTATCCCATTTCAGTGATATTTGTGTTATAGATCCATAAAGTTTCCATCTTGGTCGTTGTTATGAGGTCATGCTTGAGTTATGAGCTTTCTAGAGTTGGGAAATGAAATGTTATGGGAGTTAGTGACTTGTCCAGCCATGCAAAGGCTTAAAGTCACCAACTTTATGGATTAAAAGGCTTAGAAATGGTCAGATCTAGAAGTTGGATGTGAGTCTTAACTGTTTAAGACCTCAAGAGCTTAGAGTCTGAAACTGGGATTTACGCGGGGTGTAATCCCAGTACGTGTGGAGTAAGGGGTCGCGCACCCCGTTTCTGTGAGGACGCCGGGTACGCCCAGTGTACATGTTTGGTACGCGCAGCATAACCCGGAGAGTTAACTTTTGTTGACTTTTAGGATTTGGTCAACTTTAGGGTCATTGAGCCATGAGAGGGGTAAAATGGTCTTTTACCCTTCTGAGAGTACTAAGAGAAGGAATAGTCTAGCCTTGAGAGACGTATTGATTTAGAGTGTTTATTTAATATGATTAGGCAGAGGCTAGACCCGATTTTTCAGAGTTCGAGATTTACCGAGTTACCCAAGGTGAGTCTTCTCACTATACTTTACCTAGAGTGGTAATTAGAGTTATGTGACAGAGTATTTTGTATGCTTTTGCATGATGTGATTTCTATATGATTTATGCTATGTATGTTACAGAGTTTTCAGAGTTAGGACCGGAAGGTCCACAGAGTTAGGGCTAGAGGGCCCACAGAGTTATGGGACTGTAGGATCCCACTGAGACATATTGAACAGAGGGTCAAACAGAGTTATAGCCTCGAGTGGCTAATATGTGTTGTGTGTGGTATTTTGGGGAACTCACTAAGCATTTATGCTTACAGTGTTGTGTTATGTGTTTCAGGTACCAGTGAGGATCGCGGGAAGGCGTCGGCTTGATCAGTACACACATGAGGAGCTTTTACATTTTATGATCTTGGGATGTGATGTTATGAACTGATTATGTGATACAATGATATTTTTATAACAATTATTAATGAAAGTGTGTTTTTAAAACGTGAAAAATTATTTGAAAATTTGGGTGTTACACCTTTAGTTGTTATGGTTATGATATGATATATGCAATTATGATCTGATAGATCAGAATCATGATAGACAGTATGTTATGTTTTTATGATCCTTAGGGATTGGTATGCTAGTGGCCTGCTGGGCCTATGCTCTAGTTATGAGAGATTGCTATGATTGATGATCCGTAAGATAAATATATTTGATGTCTGTATATGCCAGTATATGTTAGTTATGCGCACATGATCATTTGCTTGTTGGTTGGGTTGAGGCGGTCATGCTTTGTGCTGAAGGCCAACATACCCTATGAGCGGTCCAGGGAGACTATAGGCCCACATGGCGGTCCAGTCATATCGAAGGCTCGGTATAGATTCAGTTAGACTGTAGGCCCTGTAGGGCGGTCCAATCAGGCCGATGGCCCAGTATGAATGTTGATTGATTGATTATTACTGATATGATATTATCAATGTGGTATTGGTATTTTGAGGGTAGCTCACTAAGACCTCGGGCTTATAGTTTATAGTTATTGTTTCAGGTACTTCGGGAGATCATGGCAAGGCGAAGGCGTGACCGTACCGCTCCTCATCCTTATGATCTGGCTTTTGGGATACTCTGATTGAATAATGATTTGAAAACATTTTCTGTAAACAATACCATTGGGTTTTATTTCTGATTGAAAAAGTTTAAATTTGGCGTAAAATTTATGGATGTTACAATTACTAGGAACACATGTTTTATGTAATATTTATATTCTCATAGAATGCATAGGTTTTTGCATTATGATGGGTTATTTTATTTTTCTTTGGTATCTCATAACTAGGTTGTGATTTTTGCATTCGCAAAAATTTGGATTTTGTGTAGTTATGAATTTCACACCTGCAATTTAAGGGGTCGGTTGCATGAAAAGAGTTAAGCTAGGATTTCTTTTTTTCATGTCAGAATGCAAACACCTATTTATGCTATGAGAAAATAAATATTACATAAAACATGTGTTGCTAGTAATTCAGATTTAGAATGTTTATACATATAGAAGAAAAGACTATGATTTAAGTGCATTTTGTAATGTATTCAGACAGAGTTTATTTATGTAAATGCATTCTGTTAGAATGTCTTTGAGTATGTTTGTTAACAACCAGTATATTTGTTTAACTGGTAATACTAACGAGTAATGCATGTTATTCTTTTTGAATGGCTTGAAGAAGGAATTCAATATTGATCATACAAGAGAAAAATTTGGAATCGAGTTCAACAACAAGTATATTTGTGAAGAATTACATTCTTACAATAATACATCACATTTTCGTAAGTATAATTGGAATCAAGTGGATTATTTGGATCATTGAAGAAGATCAAGTGTATTTATTCAATAATTGTATATTCAAGAATGCTATTCTTTAAGAATTTAATTCATTTTTTATGATATTCTATTAGAATATTCATAACTATATTAAAATGTATAAGGTTTTTAGTTTGTAGGAATATGTATGAATCTTTATTTGAGTTCGTATGTATATTAAGAATTAAATCATAAGCCCTCATTCTGACTTGGATGTATATGAAGAATATATAGAATTCTTAAATCAGGTTAATTATAAAAATATCTACATTGAAAATATATTATGCAAGAATAAAATCAAAAATATCTTTATTAGTTTATGGTTGACATTCTATGAATAAAATCGGATTTTTAAATTTGAATTAATTTAAAATATTCAGATTTTTAAAATAAGGGAATTAATTATCCCTTAAATCCGAAAATTTCTTTTTTAACATAGTTAAATTGACCAAAATCCACTTATGTTGAAATTTGTATGATTATATGGTACATGTTACCCTATTATGATATTACAGACTCTCATATCATAACCATTGAATTCATTCCATCTGTTGGTAGAGGTGGCAATCGTGTCGTTTCGTGTCGTGTCGTGTCGAAACACTAAACGGGTTGAAAGTGCTTGACCCTAACCCGACCCATTTAATTAATGTGTCGTGTCGTGTCAACCTGTTTATTTTCGTGTCGAGTTTCGAGTTAGGGCTATACCTTGAAATATGTCGTGTCATGTGAGGTTAAAAGATTGTGCATGTTGAAAGAGTAGAAGTTTGGTAGGCGGAAATGAATAACTAATTGTTTTGAGGCAGAATAGATGAAGTCATAGCACGTTTAGATGACAAATGTAGTCTACGGACCACATTTGTAGACCTCTGTAATAGAAGAGGTGGACCAAACGTCTGCAGTCTGAAAAAAGAAGACTGTTTGTTTTTTTTAACATCTACATGCTACTAATATAAAATACAATCTAAATAAACTGTTTTTTTTATAAACCTCAAAGTGATTTTTTAATATTTTTATGACTTTGTTATAAATAATTAAGAAATCTTGATCAACTTTTATATATTATTGTATAAAAAATCAAAATAAAAATGATACGAATTAACGTATATATTTAATAAAAACCAACAATTTTGGTCGCAAAGTTATATATAAACATTTAATTAGAAAGCAAAGAATTTAATAAATAAATGGATGGAAATGAACTTCGATTTTTTCAATTAAATCAATTAAAAAACATAACATAGAAATTTCCCAAGAAATTGACGATATTATATTAAATAATGTTTTATAAAATTTTGTACAAAAAATATATGAATATATTATGGTTTTTTTTTCAACGATCATTGTTGTAATAAATCTTATTTATAAATTTATCAAAAATATCATTTTCTTAAAGTAGTGTAACTTTTTTTTTTCAAATTGTTTATCATTAATAAAATTTGAATAAATATAAATTAAAAAAATCCAAAAAAAATAAATAAATATATTTGTGTTTTTTTAGACTATAAGATTATAGAAAACTACACATAGACATTTTTAGATCTACAGTCTTCAAAAAAACAAACAGCGAAGACTAATGTTTGCGCATGTGGTCTATGCATTTATGCATTGCAAACAGAAGATGCCAAGAAAATCTACAGAAAAAAAACAAACACCATTGTGTTCGAGACGAATAGTAGTTCACAACTTTGTGTCCTTTTAATTTAGAGGGTGTTTGGAAAAAAAAAATTATCACTTATTAGCTTATTGGCTTATAAGCTATTAAGTTTGGCAAAAAAAAAGAAAAAAAAAACATTAACCTTATGAAAAATGACTTATTAAAGATTTGTCACCGCTATAAGCTATTTTTATCCAAACACATTTTTAGCTTATAGCGGTGTGGAAACGCTAACAAGCTGCAATGTTGTTTTACCAAAGACCCTCTAAGTTGATAAATATAAATAACAGCATCACAAGGTAGCACAAGACTTAATTAATAACCTTTAGCATAAACCAACAAATACATTACGTTGGCAACAGCCATTAATTAGCTCTCATAGAGCAACAACACACACTGAAATATTTACATGCAACACAATCACAATCAAATATCCTCAAGTCATTTTGCAAACACTACAAACCCACACACACACACGCACACTGCTTTTATTTAATGGTCAAGTCTCGTGGTCAAACACACCAAAACCACGAAAAACTTCCCAAATAACTTAACTATATATATATAACAAGAGAGCAGAGCAGAGCATACATACACCTAGTACTGAACTAGGCATTCTTGATTCCCAGGCACCATGGCTGCTTCACGGGGACCACCATCGACTTGGTCAACATCTTGCTCATCTTCAGTCAACATCTTCTCTGTAATGGAAATGGCCTCAAATATAATGGCCACGACTTCCTGGAACCTTTCTTCAGACAATGACACCTCAGCAAGAAGTCTCCATGCTTTTTCCTCAGAGGCCCCTTCATAGTCCTCCTTCCTCTTCAACACCATGTGTCCACTGATTTCCCACACCGCTGGATTCACCTGTGTATCCAGCAGCTCACCACTCACTTCCCCAAGAGCCTGCTTCTCAGCATAACACTGTTCATCCAATCCATTCCATTTCTCACATTAACTAATTAAACTTCAAACAATAACCACTATATAAAAGATTGTTTCTTTTTCTTTTTCCTCTTTTATAAATATATATATTTTTTTTTTTACCTGAGGAAGGACAAAGATGCGTCTTCCAGAATCTGAAATGAGCACGTTGTAAGGTATATTGTTGTCTTGAAGACATATGCATGAATCAGCCACAGCATTTGATAAATCTTCAAGAGAACTTCCACTTCCTCCCTCATACACAAGACCTCTAACAGGATAGTTGAGAATCTCAGAAATTACAACACCACCATTGTCATTGCCATTGCCATTGCCATTGAAGTCTGTAATCTTTCTAGTGGGAGCTTTCTCAATTGGAAATGGCAGACCCAAGTAGTAAGCCTGGAAATGAAGGTGATTGATGGTAGCAAAAGCACCCAAGCTGTTGTAACCAAGACGAAAGTATTGACTTCCAGCCTCACGTGCCATGTACAGTGCAAGTAATAAGCTCTCATGGTCAATCCTTTGAGGTAGGCGCTCAAGAATTCGAGGTATCAGAAGCACATGCCCATATTCAATGGGGCTAACCTTTTGATTTCAAATGAATAAACATGTTTATTATATTAGATTGTTTGTATGAAGATCATACTATAACATAGAAGATGAAAAAAAAAAGCATTCATCACATACATTAATGGCAACTACACTTGGTGAACCGTCCACATTAATTGGAGCATTTGGATGGAACTGGACTTCACCATCTTCGCTTGCTTCAAACTGAAATAGCACTTCCTCTTGTCCAACTTTGGTAAAGTTGAACTTGTTCTCATCAAAAGGCTGTAGCACCTTGTCAACTCGGAACTCAGTGGGCCGTTTCTTAAGGTGGCGACCTTCATTCAGCTGAGCCACAAAACCGAGTTCACCTGGAATCACCTGTAAACATTCATAAAATAGTATGGTTAAGGGAAAATTAGCATAACTTTTAGTTTTTTCAAAGACAAGAAACTGATGAATACCTTAGTGGCGCAAGCAGTAACATCATAGCGAAAAAGACCCCTCTCCATTCGTTCCTCCCACTGGAGTTTTACAGGAAACAATCTTAGTCTACAAATTATTAAAAACCCTAACTACAGAGATATGAGATATGGAAGTTTGGATATTACCTCTCCTAGAAGAAGGGAGTCCAAGAAGGGAAAAGGGGCCTCATTATTGTGGCATAAATCAACCTTGTTGGATTTTGGAAAAGCATACAAAGGTAGCTTAGCCCCTGTATTCAACCCCAGGATAAATTAGAATTAAAACAGAAACAATGTTTTAAACGTTCAAAACTACAAATCATAACGAAGTTTTGAAGAAAAATATTAAATAAGGACGCAATTGAAGGAATACCTGTTAGGCAACAGTTTCTGAGGCAATTACGGCCGCAACCACGGGCTGCGCCACCTTCCTCGACCCCCTCCTTCTGGTAGTTGGAAAGAATAGTAGGAACCCTCTTAATCCTCAACATGTTCTTCGATTGGTTGGTTGATTAAACGGATACGAGCGATGAAGAAAGCAGATCTTGAAAATTAAACGATAATAACAGGTATGGGATATATGCGTATAAGTCTAGACCTAATATACCCTAAGCTACGAGGAATAGGAAGGAGGATGAACCACCGCCGGCAAGGAAGAGAAGGTCGGATGGGCTACCGCCTTCGGAAGGCAAAGCGCCACGTCCGCCGTGCGTCGAAGGGTTGCTCTCAATAGTTATTGAACCCTTCCGCCGTACTGATCGGACATGAACGAGTGGCCGCGTTGCTCCGTGTATAGCCGTGATGTCTGCAACTTGTCGTTCCAGGGTTTTACCCCAACCCGTTCCTCTCTAGCAGGCAACCCCAAGGGTAGACTCTGTTTCTCCTAATTCGATGACGATTATCCGGCAGCAGTAGGTCAATCGGCAAAGGGGAAGAGGGTGATTTGTTTGAAACTTTGAATGAGATTGATGATGCGAATGAATGGTGGAAAAGTGGTTGGATTATATAGGTGGGATAAGATGAGCGGTTGGGTGAGATTTCATGGGTGTGGAGTGTCAACCGTGGACGTGTGGTTGTGGTTCAGCCGTCAGCCCGTGACCTCACCTGACCTGACCACTCCATTTGGCATTTAGGTTCGAGCGTCTCGGGTTGGTTTTTTTTTTTCTTTATTTATTTATTTTCTTTAAATATATATATCTTTTCAAATTAAAATATTATATTTTAAAAGTTTATAAAACTGTCTTCCAAACCACTAGATCCAATGAATCTTTGATACTTTACTCCCTTATACATCATAAACGAGAATATGAAAATGAGAATTAATAATGCTATCATTAGGAATGAAATCGACACATATATTAAAAAATCCAAAATCACTTCACAATGATAGAAATAGGAGGTTTGTGAGGGTATATGCTTGGTACTAATTAGTAACTATTAGAGGATTTTTTTTTTGTTGAGTATATTATGTATTTGAATTTAAGTATGTTTTTTTTGTAGATACTACGTCGCTTGATAGTAGATTAAAATTTATTAAAATCATAACCTTATGTAACATTTGTAAAAGGCGGCAAAAAATTATTTGTATGGCTAGTTGGAAATTATATGTATAAAAGTTACGACAATTTAGTTTTTTAAAATAGTAGCTAATTTTTCACGAAAATAACAAATTTGCGCAGGGTTTATAGAACCTTATAAAGGTTAGTTGTAGAGGTTCATATAATATGATTCGATGTTGCTTACACAAAAGTTATGGAAGTTTTAGGTAGGTCTATGTCGTTTGCGAAAGTTAACACAAGTTACTTATAAGAGGTTTCATATGGTATCCTTGGACATCATATATACAAAACTTATGGAATTACTTAGGTGACTATAACTATCCATGCAAGCAAAAGGTGGTGTCAAGGAAGCGAGTTGTGCATATTGTGTTTCTACTTTGAAGAACGCCCACATTTTGATGTTGTTGATTTGCCTTCATCTATGATGCAATAGGGAATAATGTGTTACATGTTTTTTTTTATGTAAGTGTGTTATGTGTGACTTATTTTATCTGGGTGTTCGTATGTGAGTGTCCTAACTTTTGAATGTTGAGGTTCTGATAATGGTGCAGTTAGATTGTCGTTTCTTTTGGAAGTCATTGGAAATTGTGGAGCTGGAGTTGTCGATATTGTTGACTGTTGTAGTAGGTCGTTGTCGTCTTCAACATAGGTTACTATGAACCAAATATTGTTGGTGGTGGAAGTTTTTGTCATTGTAATGCCGTTTTTTTCACTAAACCTTTGCTTTCCTCAATAATTTATGACATTTTTTTCTTGTTGTTGTTAGGATCATCCTCATGTATCAACTTTTTCGAGGTTGTACCGGTTAATTTTTAGACAACATTGTCAGATATGATTGCGGTTATTATGTCACTTGAGTTAGTAATTGTTCCCAGAAGTTAGTATATATGTGTGTTACTGACATGAGTTTGTATAAGTGGAATTTGGGTGTTGTTCTTAATTTAGACATAGACTTGCTTACAAAAAGGTTGGGGAGTTGGCTTTTCCATCCGATGGGCAGAAATAGTTGTTACCTCGTTTCATAGTTGCTTTTTTGCACGTGGGACAAATTATGTGCTATAAGGTGTCTGTAAACTTGAAATCAACTATTGATGCCTTTGTAATGAAGTTCTTTTCCTGGAAATATATATATTTGTATAATTTTATATTATTGGATAGTATGAATGTCATGTGTTAGGTATATCTGCAAATTATGTTGAATGTGACAGTAATAAAGAAGTTGTGTACCAAAAAGTTGGCACAACTTTTTTCCTTTATGTCAAATAGTGATATGGGTGGCCCAAATAGAGTTACTGCTGACGTTGGATTTGCTTTGTGAGAACAAGATCGATGCGCAGGGACAAGGTTTGAGAACTCAAACCTTGAGTGAATGCTTAAGATCAATGTCTGTTTGCTAAAGATATTTCAAGTCTAGCCTGGAAAGATCAGTCAAGTCTTAGAATATTCAACAAATGATTAAGACGTTAAATGAAGAATGAGACAGTAAATGATCAAATTAAAGTTAATAAATGAAGAACAGTTTTTTTTTAACCGGCAAATACAAATATATAATCTATACCTAAACTAACACCTAATTCCACCTATGTCCACGACGGGACTTGAACCCTCGACCTCAAGGAGGGAGGACACCACCGGATACCGCTGGGCTAGAAGCCCTTTGGTAAATGAAGAACAAGTAGAATGTTTAAATGAACTTAGTAAAGATGCCAAAAGTAAGTGAAAGATCCATAGTTTGACTTGAATTTAATGCTCCTTTAAATAGGAGTAAAGGTTATAGTGAATTAACTACAATGTTTACATAGGACCGGACAAAAGAAATATTTCTGACATTCTGATTGTCCAAATAAGATAATAGACTAAGTCTTATGAAACGTTACATAAAAACAAGTACAAATACAATAAATACTTTAAGACAAAATAAGGTTCTTCCGAATCATTGTTCATTCCGGACGTGAGAGTCACTCCAGAATGTCTTCAGTCTTCTCTTCACTTCTTTTCTGGTCCGGACTAAGTTTCAGACTACTCCTTCCTTATTGACTCCAGAACACTTACTCCGGAATTTTTGAGCTTCGGAATGTGGCATTGGCATTTCTAGAGGTTCACTTTCCGATTCCAACAATCTCCCCATAAGTGAACTTAGCAATCCAGCAAGCTTAGTTCATTTCTTCCTTAATGAAGGTGTATGCTCAGAATAACCATTCTCGGACCTCTATGTACCATGCCAACTGATTTACAAACTTTGCCTTGACATGCTCCGGAGCATCGGACTTGGATGCCCGGGATGTGAACTTCTTCAAGGCCTTGGTCGGAACTAGATGTTTGTCAAGGACTCGGAAGCAGTCCTTCTTGTTTGATTTTCTTATGGTATAGACAAACCCTAAAACCGGTTCTTCAATAGGACCATCAGCAAGAACTTCGGCTTCCGGAAGAACGAAGTCAATTTTGGCAACAAATTGTTCTGTCCCATAGAGATGTGCAAGCTCATAATCACATTTGCAGAATTCTGCAACGTAATCCTTCAGAAAGCTTAGATTGGCGTGGTATGCTCCCATACTTATATCATCCTTCTGATTTTCTCTGAAGTAGGCAGCTAAAGTGAGGATGTCATTTGGGTTCATGGATGGGAAGTCCGCATCAGTAATGGTCCGGGGAGTAGGCTTGTTCCGGAGGATGTGGAAACGGAAGAGGAGGCAGTTAAGCTCAAACTTCACAAGTATTTTTCTTTCGAAGCCTTCCACCTTGGTAATTCTTTTCCTTGACCTGAATTCCTTGAGAGGTTGAGTATGTTTGGAATAAAAGGTTTTGAGTCTCTCTCTTTCGATCCGAATAATCACCTGCGGATCGTCTGTGTAACATCCCAAAATTTAAGGCGAAAAAAAATCATTTTTCAATACATTATTATATAAAACCATCAGTATAAAAAAACATTCATATTAATATCTCTTGTCAAAACCAAAGTGTCAATAATCAAAACATATTATCATAAAACCATATCAGAGTGTAATCCCAAAGATCTCATGTGCGGAAGACATAGTGTGATGCGCTGCGATCAAGCCGGCTCCTTTCCTTTGAAAACGAGTACCTAAAACCAAAACTGTAAACCGTAAGCACAAAGCTTAGTGAGTTCCCCCATCATACCACATACCATACAACCACATAACATACATATATTGTCAGGCATATCTGGGTGGCCGACCTACCCCTTCGGTCCTCTCGATCGGATACTGTCTATTATATCTGGGAGCTGGCCTCCCCTTCGATCCTCTCGACCGGATATTGACCAGTATATCTGGGAGCCTGCCTCCCCTTCGGTCCTCTCGACCGGATGCTGACTAGCATATCTGGGTGTTGGTCTCCCCTTCGGTCCTCTCAATCGGGTACTGGGGACTATTTCACCCCTACTACTACCACATAACACATATATCACATAATCTATTTAGCATGGTTGGGCATGACCGCCCTTTTGGCCCTATCGACCGATAATCTGGGGGACTATCTCCCCCTACTGTTACTAGCACATAGCATCATATCATACTAGCACAATAACATATCACAGGTAGTAGCAACCCTAAATGAATATCACATAGACAATCATCTATCATACAACTCCTACTGGTGGGCCGACATTGTGGCCGTAGACCCACCGCTACTGGAAGGTAACTCACCTCACACTGCTGAAGTCCCGAAGACACAATTCCACACTTGCTGAAGTCCCGCAGACTCAACCCCAGCAGCTGGATGACAGATTCTCGATCTGTCAATATCAAAACATCATCCAATTAATAATTGGGTCCCACTACATAACCATAAACACTTACTTTGGATAATTACATTACCCTAAGCTTGGCTTATTCAAGCCCAAGGCCCAATCCGTAGGCCCAAAGTCAACTAGGAACCAAAGCCCAACACATGGCCCAATTTTCCAAATTGGGCCTAGGCCTATACATGGTCTTATTCTGAGGCCCAACATCATGTAATTATTAAGGCCCATCTATGGCCTAATTTTCCAAATTGGGCCCAAGCCCCTTACATGGACCTTACCCTAAGCCCATTAAATTATTCTAGCTCAATTGCTTGCTCTTGGATGGTCCATTATTATCTCAATCATTTAGGCCAAATAGTGAAAGCGTATCAAAAGATTATGTGTCCCGTTTCTGTGTTGGTTGATGATATATATAAGATACAATTTGAGATACTTTATTTTAGGACCTGATATACATGCCTTATCTCCAAATATAATACATATCCTAGTCTAATATACCCCCGCAGTCGAAACGGGAGGTGAGCAGATGTTGAGACTGGAACGGAAGTCATCAAATAAAACCTGAGGTTGTCCTTTAGTAAAAATATCAGCGATTTGATAACGAGACGATATATGATACACCCGAACCTGCCCGCGTTGAACCTTCTCCCGAACAAAATGTATGTCTAATTCTATGTGTTTCTTTCGCTGATGTTGGACTGGATTGGCTGTCAAATAAATTGCGCTAATGTTATCACAATAAACAATAGAGGCGCGAGAATGTGGGTGATTAAGCTCCAAAAGCAAATTTCGAATCCAACACAATTCTGCCACAACATTTGCCACACCACGGTACTCTGCCTCGGTACTAGATCGGGATAGAGTGGTTTGTCGCTTAGACGACCAAGATTCCCGAAGTGGAGCGTCGAGTGTCCAGGCAGCCGGCCCAATCGGCATCAGTGTAGGCTATTAGGAAAGTAACAGGAGACTTATGAATGGAGATACCGAATGAGATAGTCCCTTGAACATACCGTAGAATCCTCTTGAGTGCATGTAGATGTGATGCTCGAGGTGCATGCATATACATGCAGATTTGTTGCACGGCATATGTGAGATCGAGTCTCGTGAACGTTAAATATTGAAGTGCCCCGGCCAAGCTTCGGTAAGAAGTTGGGTCATCAATAAGTGGACCATCATTAGCACTTAGTTTTCCCGATGTATCAACCGGTGTAGCTACGGGCTTACAATTTGACATTCCTGCCCGTTTTAAGATTTCAGAGGCATATTTTTGTTGAGATAAATGCAAACCAAAGGCTGTTTTGGAGACAACGATCCCAAGAAAAAAACTTAGAGAACCGAGATCTTTCATAGCGAATTCATGAGAGAGTTGAGCCATCAACCGGTCACGAAGAGAATCGGTCGATGTAGTAAGGATAATGTCATCGACGTATAAAAGTATGTAAGCTTTTTCCTGACCGTGATGATAAATAAATAGAGAGTGATCTGATGCACTATTTTTGAAACCCAAAGTTAGAACATAATCAGTGAACCTTTGGTACCAAGCCCTCGGTGCCTGTTTTAACCCGTAGAGGGACCGTTTAAGACGACATACGTGATCAGGAAAACGAGAGTCTCGGAACCCAACCGGTTGATGCATAAACACTGTTTCAGATAAATGACCGTGAAGGAAAGCATTCTTGACGTCGAGTTGGTGAATCGGCCAAGAATGAGAGACAGCAATGCTAAGGACTGTTCGAATAGTAGCCGGTTTTACCACCGGGCTAAAAGTTTCACCACAATCAATTCCCACCTGTTGAGACCTGCCATCACAAACAAGACGGGCCTTATAGCGTTCAAGGGACCCGTCAGCATTAGTTTTATGTTTATATATCCACATACATCGAATTACATTCATATCGGGTCGACTAGGAACAAGTTCCCACATCTTATTTTCAACAAGAGCATTAAATTCATCTATCATGGCAGACTTCCAAACGGGAGTTGAAAGGGCGTCAGATGGATTTTTAGGAAGAGGATAAAGGGTGGTAGCATGTAGGTTTATTGGAGCTTTAGGTTTGGAGGTACCGGTCCGACTTCGGGTTTGCATTGGGTGACGAGTAGGAGGTGGTAATGTTGATGTGGGGACAGTTTGTGAGGGTTGTTGAGACTGTGAAAGGAGCTGATCAACAGGTTGGGAAGGGACTGTTGGTTGTTTGGAGCGACGTGAATAGGTGAGAATGGTAGGGGATCTATCGTGAGTTGTAGTTGTGGTATGAGATCGAGTTGGGTTATGGATAGGAGATGGAGAAGGGGTAATTGTAGTAGGAGGAAGTTGAGAGCACCATATAGATGGGTGAGGGTCGGTGTGGAGGAATTGATAGGAAGAGGGTGATGGTTATGGTTTTGAGAAAGGAAAGACGGTTTCATCAAAGACTATGTGACGGTAAATTATTATTTTGTTGGATGAGAGGTCTAAACATTTATACCCCCGATGGTTAGAAGGATACCCTAGAAAAACGCATGGGGAAGAACGGTTGGCGAGTTTGTGAATGGTGGGGGAGGGGTGAAGGGGAAAACATAGGCAACCAAAGGTACGTAGATGATTGTAAGTAGGATGACGTTTGTAGAGAAGATAGGTTGGAGTGGTGAAGTTCTTTTTTTTGGCAGGTAGAATGTTCAAAATATAAGTAGCCATTTCTAAGGCATAATGCCAAAAACAAGGTGGTACTGAGGAATGGGTAAGGAGAGTGCGTATGATATTGTTGATAGAGCGGATTTTGCGTTCCGTCTTACCATTTTGGGGGGAAGTATAGGGACAGGAGAAGCGGAAAGTCATACCATTGTGACTGCAAAATTTATGGAAGGCGTTGTCATTATACTCAGTACCATTGTCACATTGTAGGCATTTAACTGTACGTTCAAATTGAGTTTTAACAAGGGCATGGAAGGATAGCAAAGTAGAGAAGACCTGTGATTTTTGAGAGATTGGAAATGTCCAAAGATAGTTTGTATAATCATCCAAAAATAAAATGTAATAACGGTGACCACCCGAACTTAGAATCGGTGAAGTCCATAAATCACTTTGAACAATATCAAACGCAGAACATGTAAATGAACTAGATTCAATAAATGGAAGTTTAACTTGCTTGCCAAAAACACAAGACTGACATAAAGAAGACGGAGGTTTTTAATTTTCCACAACTAATGCTATTGTTTTGTTTAAGACAACGAATTAAATTTAAATCCTGGTGTCCGAGACGACGATGCCAGACATCCTGAGACAAAGCAGCAAAAGTAGAAGGAGGTATGACTTGAGATGGCAGCGGAGAAGTGAGAGGGTAGAGCGGTCCGGTGCTGTTACATCGAATTATAGGTATCCGGGTCTGAAAATCCTTTACAAGAAAACCGAAACGATCAAACTCAATAGATATGTTGTTGTCAGTTGTTAAATGCCTGACAAAAGTAAATTGGTAATTAGGTTAGGAGCATAAAGAATGTGATTTAGTTGAAGAGGAGGGAAAGGAGTTGGTAAGGTGGAATGACCAGTACCTTGGATTGGGATTTGGAAGCCATTACCAACAATAATATGTTGTAAATGAGACTTGTTGAAAGAAGACGAGAGATTACCTTGTGTGTTCGTCATGTGAGATGTGGCACCAGAATCAAGGTACCAATTGTTGTCCGGTGGGTTAAGCGACATAGTGTGCAATGCTTGATCAATATCGGTTGGAGCATAACCGATCTCAGATGTTGCATAGTTTGACTGGGGTGGTCTCGGTCCTAGAATTCCTGGGCCACCCATCTGTTGTCTTGGAGCTGAAGGACAAGGACTGTTCGGATAAGGGCACGGAGGAATTGCCCATGTTAACGGTGACCAACCCCACATCGGCTGTTGTTGAAAAGTATTTCCCCAAGGTTGTTGCTGCTGAGAATAATACCAGGGTTGATGTGGTCCACGAGTCCCACGACCACGTCCACCGGAACGACCATGTCCACTAGAACGTCCACGGCCCCGTGTTTGACCCCTGCCACGCCCTGTTGAGTAGGGAGGGGTATCAGGTTGAGGAGATGGTTCAGTGGGGGATAGAAGGGCGGCTGTAATCTGAGAGGTGGTGGTATGGAGAGCAGTGGTAGGTTGTTGTTGATTTGCTTTGCGTGTCTCTTCCAATATTAGTTTAGACCTTGCCTGATAGAAGTCTGGTAGAGGCACCGTCTGTTGGAGAAGCATGGCAACCCCATCATATTCAGAATTGAGTCCAGAGATAAGTTGTAAGATAAGTTGCTGACTTGAGACAGGAGAGCCAACGTTTGCAAGCTGATCAGAGAGAACTTTGAGTGCTTGGCAGTAGGAGGTGATATTGGAGAAACTGTCAAGCTGAGTATTGTTAAATTGTTGCTCAAGATAGACCGCACGAGTATTGCGGTTATCCTGAAAGATGTTGGCTAGAGAATCCCAAGCTTGGGCTGCTGTTGAGTCAGGTTGAAGAATGGTGTGCAGAAGGTCATGAGAAATCGTGTTGTAAATCCATTGCAACACAATGGCATCCACACGATTCCATAGTTGATTAGTGGTTGCTTTGGTTTTGTCTTTGTCAGCTTCTTTGTCTGTTGCTTTTTCTATACTCGAAGAGGAAGGCTGTATGGCAGGAGGGATGATGTGGTCAAGCACCTCGAATGCTCGACAATGGATTTTGAAAAGTTCATCCCATGACAAGTATTGACTGTTCTCCATCTCAAGTTTTACAGGGATGAAGTTGTGGATGTTTGTCACTGTGATTGCTGGATGTAGCTTATCCATAGTAGTTGATTGAAGGTTGTGATCATTGAAAGGAAAGAAGAAGAAGAAATCCGATCACAGGGGAGAAGGAGAAGGAGGACTAGCGACAGAATTAGGGTAAATCAAGAAGAGCGCTCTGATACCATGAAAGAGTATCAAAAGATTTTGTGTCCCGTTTCTGTGTTGGTTGATGATATATATAAGATACAATTTGAGATCCTTTATTTTAGGACCTGATATACATGCCTTATCTCCAAATATAATACATATCCTAGTCTAATAATGAAAGCGTATCAAAAGATTATGTGTCCCGTTTCTGTGTTGGTTGATGATATATATAAGATACAATTTGAGATCCTTTATTTTAGGACCTGATATACATGCCTTATCTCCAAATATAATACATATCCTAGTCTAATAAATAGAAAGGCCTAACAATAAACCTAAGTGAAATTAGGGTTTCACATAAAATGATGATTAGGGTTAAGTTTCCTACTTAACCCATTAAGGACTTAATCCATTAAGTCCAATATTTCTTAGATTAATTTCCGTTAATGATTATTATTTAATATTCCAAGTTATTAAATAATTTCTCGTGTGTCCCGATTATCCCAAATTAGGGTTTCATTGCATTAGGGTTCTCCAAACCCTAATTAGGGTTTCCAACCCATATACTAGCCCATTTATTTATTTAGTGGACTTTTAGGTTATTTAGGGCTTTATTGGGCCTATCAAGCCCACTAGAATGTCATCAAGTCCATTAGGGTTTTCACTAAGCCCATTTGGCTTCATTGAGCCCCTTAGGCTCACAAGGCCCATTAGGGTTTCAAGTATCCCCAATCGAGTCAACTCATAAGACGAGCACACCGCCACCCGACACGGCGGCCGGTGGCGGCAGCCACCACCCTAAGGTGGTGGTTCTCGGTTTTTTTTCATTAATCCGATTTGTTACGGTTACAATGTCCATCCGATCAACACACGGACACCCTAATCTAATTACAAACACATACACACGAAAATACACCCACCCATGGTGGTATACGGCGGCAGCCACCACCTCGCGATGGTGGCGGTGGCTATCCTCGATTTTCCAGCTATGCATAACACACACACATACTTTATACTATATTTCATTGTAAAATACACACTGTAACACCGAAAATTTTAAAATAATTTTTAACAATTTATAAAAACATTTCTCATTAATTTTTCATAAAAACATCAGGTTTAAATCTCAATTCACATTACACAAAATCCCAAGATCAATGTAAATATATCAAAGTCCCCTGCGTGTGTACAGATCAAGCCGGCGCCTTCCCACGGTCATCGCTAGTACCTGAAACAACAACACTAACACTGTAAGCACAAAGCTTAGTGAGTTCCCCAAAATACCACATAAACACATATTAGCCACTCGAGGCTATAACTCTATGGGTCCGTGCACCCAACTCTGTGAACCCTCAGGTTCTAACTCTAGGAACCTTCCGGTTCCAACTCTGTAATCATGCACAGCATAAATCACATAGAAATAATGCAGTACAACACATAACATACATACACTAACACATAACTCTGATTACCTACTCAAGGTAAAGTATAGTGAGAAGACTCACCTCGCGGATCTCGATGACTCACAAATCCTGAATCCCTCGTGCCCGATCCTCCGAGCTATAATCCTCCTATAACATCATATGTCTCTAATTAACACTTTTTATCTCTAAGGTTGACTATCCCTAAGAAGTCAACACAGGTCAACTCTGGTCAATGGTCAACGGTCAACTTTGACCGGACTCGGCGAGTGCACGAGGGCAACTCGGCGAGTCTAGACGTTTTCACCAACTCTCTAGGATTCCCTTCTTACACGTCGAGTACTCCCCCCTGACTCGACGAGTTCCACCTGGAAGAATCGTGGGGCCACCCCGACTCAACTCGCCGAGTCTCAAGAACGACTCGGCGAGTCCCAGCTCGACTCAGACCATTTGACAACCCTCTCTAACTCGCCCTGACTCACTGGGTCAATCCATGACTCGACTGGACCACTCACTGGTTGGTCCAAGGCAATCTTCAAGCTACTCGCCGAGTCTGCTCATCGGACTCGGCGAGTCCATGCCATGAAATCACTCAAACTTGCTTCTAAGGTCAGATCTATTCCAACAATTCATAGATCTGGCCTTCCTAGAATGATTCACCACGTAAAGCTCCAGACTTTGTGCATAAACAACCTCTATGTGACCATATATGAAGAATCATCAACAAATCTCACTACTCAAGGTCATAACCCCCATTGATATATATAAAGCTTGATGAATGAGGCTCTCTGGACCTCTATGGATCCAGATCCGAAGTCTCATCACTAGCAAGGGACTATTTGGCCATCCAATCAACTCAACAAGGTCACAAGAAACCCTAAAATCAATTATACTTCACAAAACAAGAGATGAGCCGAAATCATACCTTTAGATTGAAGGGCTAAGCTTCAAATCCACCGAATAGCAGTCCCCTTTGCCTCCTCTTGGCTAGAGCCTCCCTCTTCTTTGCTAAACAACACACAAATGTCAAGAAATGCTTCCTTTCTCTCTCAAATCGCTAAAGCACTCTAGGGTTTCTCTCTATGGACTGTTGGGTGCAAATGACGGCCATAAGGCCCTTTAAATAGGTCCCAAACCCGAGAAATTAGGGTTTCATTAAACAGCGTGGACTCGCCGAGTCCAGACGAATCCCGCGTCCAGAATCGCGACCCTACTCGGCGAGTCTGAGCTCCAACTCGCCGAGTCCCCTCTCAAAACACCAAAAAAATCAAAACAATAAGATACCTGGAAATCCGGGCTGTTACAACTCTCCCCCACTAGAACTAGACTTCGCCCTCGAAGTCTCGCTCTGAAAATAGCTCCGGATTCTGCTCCCGCATCTCGCGCTCTGGCTCCCAGGTCATCTCTGATCCCTTCCGGTGTTGCCACTGAACCAACACCAGAGGTACCTCCTTGTTCCTCAGTACCTTGATCTTCCGATCTCTGATGGCTACTGGTCTCTCGGCATAATTCAGGCTCGCATCCACCTGAATATCCTCTAATGGAACTACTGCCGACTCATCGGCAATACATTTCCTCAATTGCGACACATGAAAAGTGTCGTGGATTTGCCCCAACTCTGCTGGCAATTCCAAACGATAGGCTACCCGGCCTACCCTTGCAATCACCCGAAATGGCCCAATATACCGGGGCCCTAATTTGCCCCTTTTCCTGAATCGAATCACTCCTTTCCAAGGAGAGACCTTCAGGAGAACGAAGTCGCCGACCTGAAACTCAAGCTCGGATCGGCGTCTGTCTGCGTAACTCTTCTGTCGGCTCTGGGCGGTCAATAACCTCTGTCTGACCTGCTGAATCTGCTCTGTCGTCTGAAGCACGATCTCTGTACTGCCCATCACTCTCTGCCCAACCTCTCCCCAGCAAATGGGGGTCCGACACCTCCTACCATACAACAGCTCAAAGGGTGGCATACCAATGCTCGAATGATGGCTATTGTTGTAGGAAAACTCTACCAAGGGTAAATACGCATCCCAACTACCCCCGAAATCCAACACACATGCCCGAAGCATGTCCTCAAGCGTCTGAATCGTCCGCTCACTCTGACCGTCTGTCTGGGGATGATATGCGGTACTAAAATGCAATCTAGTACCCAACTCCTCATGAAATTTCTTCCAGAATCTGGAAGTGAAGCGCACATCACGGTCTGAAACAATCGAGATCGGCACCCCATGCCGAGATACCACTTCTCTCACATATAACTCCGCCAACTTCTCCGTTGAAGAACTCTCACTGATGGCAAGAAAGTGAGCGCTCTTCGTCAACCTATCCACAATCACCCACATCGCATCAACTCCTCTGGCCGTCCTCGGCAATTTGGTGATGAAATCCATAGTGATCTGTTCCCACTTCCATTCGGGAACCTCCAATGGCTGCAACTTGCCATGCGGCCTCTGGTGCTCGGCCTTAACCCTACGGCAGGTCAAGCACCTCTCAACGAACCATGCGATGTCTCTCTTCATACAGGGCCACCAATACTCTTTCCTCAAATCCAAATACATCTTCGTGGCCCCCGGATGGATCGAAAATTTCGACCGATGAGCCTCCTCCATCAAAGAAGTGCGCGTACCACCCACAAACGGTACCCAAATCTGACCCTGAAAAGTCATAAGCCCTCGCCCATCCGTAACGAATTCTGAAACCAAACCAACGACCCGTTCCCTCTTCTGCATCTCCGGCTGCACAGCCTCGGCCTGTGCCCCACGAATGGCATCCAATACCGGAGCTATCATGGTCAATCTCAAACATACATCTTGCAATGGAGTGCTCTCCGCCCTGCGGCTCAACGCATCGGCCACCACGTTGGCCTTGCCCGGGTGGTACAGGATCTCACAATCATAATCCTTGACCACATCTAACCACCTCCTCTGACGCATATTTAGATTGGGCCGATCCATCAAGTACTTCAAGCTCTTATGGTCCGTGTATATCGTACATCGAACCCCATATAAGTAGTGGCGCCAAATCTTGAGGGCGAACACTACTGCCCCCAACTCTAGATCATGCGTGGGATATCTCGTCTCATGAGGCTTCAGCTGCCTAGATGCATATGCTATCACATGACCCCTCTGCATCAACACCGCACCCAACCCCAAAATCGATGCATCACAATATACTACAAAATCCTCCATCCCTTCCGGGAGAGCTAATACCGGGGCTTCGCACTACCTCTGGCGAAGTGTCTCAAAGGAGGTCTGCTGCTCGGGACCCCATGAGAATGCAACACCCTTCCGGGTCAGTCTGGTGAGCGGCACTGCGATCTTGGAGAAATCCTTGATAAATCTCCGATAATACCCTGCTAGTCCAAGGAAGCTCCTGATCTCAGAGGGTGACTTTGGCACCTCCCAACTCATCACCGCCTCAACCTTGGCCGGATCGACCAGAATCCCTTCCTGGTTAACGAGATGTCCTAGAAACTGGACCTCCCGTAACCAGAAATCACACTTGGAGAACTTTGCATAAAGCTTCTCCGATCTCAATACCCCAAGGACCTCCCTCAAATGCTCCTCATGCTGCTCTCTAGATCTCGAATACACCAGAATATCATCGATAAATACAATCACCGACCGATCCAACATCGGCCTGCATACCCTGTTCATGAGATCCATGAACACCGCCGGGGCATTGGTGAGCCCAAAAGGCATCACCACAAACTCATAATGCCCATATCGCGTCCTGAATGCTGTCTTCTGAACGTCCTCATCCCGCACTCTCACCTGATGATATCCCGACCTCAAGTCGATCTTGGAAAACCAAGAGGCTCCCTGCAACTGATCACATAGATCGTCGATCCTCGGCAACGGGTAACGGTTCTTGACCGTCAGCTTGTTCAACTCCCGGTAATCAATACACATCCGGTGTGAACCATCCTTCTTCTTGACGAACAGAATAGGTGCTCCCCACGGCGAGCTGCTCGGCCGAATGAATCCCTTCCCCAGCAACTCCTGAAGCTGCGAGGATAACTCTTGCATCTCTGGAGGTGCAAGACGATAAGGCACCTTAGCTATAGGCGCAGCCCCCGGAACCAAATCAATACCAAACTCCACTTGCCTCACAGGAGGTACTCCCGGCAGCTCCTCGGGAAAGACATCTGGAAACTCACGCACCACCGGTACCTCCCCAACTGAACTCGGTCTCTCGGAAGTCGCTCGCGTATCCATCACATACGCCACAAAACCCTTACAGCCCTGCTGTAGACACTGCCTCGCCCTAGCGGCCGAACAAAAGGCTGATCCCGAACGTGTACCCTCGCCGTACACCGAAAGAACTCCCCCACTAGGGTCTCGTATAGTCACCAGCTGACGCTCACAGTCGATAACCGCGCCGAATCGGCTCAACCAGTCCATGCCCACAATGACACAAACATCACCCATCGCAATAGGAATCAAATCAATCGGAAACTCAACCCCAAAAATCTCTAACACACATCCCCGGAAAACCTCTGTGGCACAAATCACTCTATCGTCAGCTATGGAAACTCTCAGAGGCCGACTCAATGCCTCACGACTAACACTGATATGCTGACCAAAGGCCAGAGATACAAAAGACCGACTTGCACCCGAGTCAAATAACACTAAAGCAGGTACGGAGTTCACAAGAAAGGTACCTACGCATAACATAATATAAGCATAACATCATATATCAAAAATAAATACACGAAAAGAAACATACCAGCCACAACATCGGGCGCAGCGCGGACCTCCTCCGCAGTCAACTGGAAGGCTCTCCCTCGAGCTCTCGGCGCCTCGGCCTTCACAGGCCGACTCTCTGTAGCTCTGATGGCGGCAGGAGCAGACCCCTGAGATGCTCCGCGCAACTGCGGACACTCGGCCTTCCGGTGTCCGGTCTGGTTGCAGTGAAAGCACACTGCAAACCCCTTGGGGCAGTCCTTGGCCATGTGCCCCTCCTTACCACATTTGTAGTAAGACCCTGCTCGGCAAACTCCGTCATGACCCTTGCCGCACTTTCCGCAAGTGCGACCCTTCTAGCTCCCTGGTCTGTGATCAGCAGGCTTGGCCCGCTTGGCGGCCGGCTGCGACAGTGCCGGTCGCGATCCCTCCCCTGAGACTCCGCCTCCTCCCTGGCCTGAGTCTCAAGCTCAATCTCCCTCTTCCGGGCATTTGCCTGAAGCTCGGCAAATGTCCGGTACGAGGAGTTCGCAGCGAACTCCCGAATATCCCGCCTCAAGATGCTCAAGTAGCGGCTCATACGTGCCTGCTCAGTGGACACGTGCTCAGGGCAGAACATCGCCCTCTCGTGGAACATCCTCGTGATCGCTGTAACAGACTCAGTACCCTGCTTGAGGGTCAGAAACTCCTGTGCTAAACGCTCCCTCTCCACCTGGGGAACGTACTCATCCCGAAACATGGTGGTGAACCTCTCCCAGGTCACCGCAGAAAGCTCCGCAGGCGTATAATGCGCCGTCACGAACTTCCACCAGTCCTTCGCTCCCAAGCAAAGCTGGTTCAGCGCGAACCGGACCTTCAAATGCTCAGGAGACGAGCAAGTGAAGAAACACCCCTCAATGTCAGATATCCACCTCATAGCTGCCACCGGATCCTGAGTACCATCAAACTCTGGTGGTTTTGTGTTGCTGAACTCACGGAACAGCAACGCATCCCCACCCTGCGGCCTCGCAGCAGCAATCGCTGCGGTAGCCGCTGCAGCAGCAGCCTCAGAAAGAGCGGCATAATGCTCATCAAACGTCTCAATCAATGTGGTCTTTATAGACCCAAACATCTCCGGTATCTCTGCCCTGATGGCCGCAGCCACCTCCTCCTGAATGATCCGACGGATCTCCTCCTCACTGGTACCACTGCTCTCGGGCATCAAACGCGTCCTCACCATGATCTACCTCTGAAATACAACATACGATAAATTAGAATCCACACGAGTATGCTCACAATCGTCAACTCTTTCCTCCTCGATTCTTGGCATTCCAAAGATTCTGACTTGGGCTGCACACCGCCCCGGTGCTTCCAGTAGTACGGGCCCAATACTACTGTCCGCACCGCACCGGAATACACTCCAAGTCCTTCTCTTTGGATCCCAGGTCTCAAGTACTCTATCATGCATAGACCACTCTCTAATAGATCTCTCATAAGCCCCTCGCTGCTACCTACTCACTCTCAAGCATCTCATAGCAGCTCACATCTCCCTAGGCTAAGGCATCACAAATCAGGCCACCCTAGTCCTAATAGCAATACCTAGCCTACTCTAGCATGCGGATACATCATATCAATATCACATAATATATATAAAGGTATTTTGGGAAATCACCGTCCGGGCGCTGACTGATCGTACACACATCTCTTGCTCTGCGTTTTTCAAGAAATCTTTTACTCTTTTTGAAAATACATTTTAAATCCCCAGTTTGAGTTCAAATACGCCCGAAGGTGTACTCGAATCCCTCAAACCAAGGCTCTGATACCAACTTGTAACACCGAAAATTTTAAAATAATTTTTAACAATTTATAAAAACATTTCTCATTAATTTTTCATAAAAACATCAGGTTTAAATCTCAATTCACATTACACAAAATCCCAAGATCAATGTAAATATATCAAAGTCCCCTGCGTGTGTATAGATCAAGTCGGCGCCTTCCCACGGTCATCGCTAGTACCTGAAACAACAACACTAACACTGTAAGCACAAAGCTTAGTGAGTTCCCCAAAATACCACATAAACACATATTAGCCACTCGAGGCTATAACTCTATGGGTCCGTGCACCCAACTCTGTGAACCCTCAGGTTCTAACTCTAGGAACCTTCCGGTTCCAACTCTGTAATCATGCACAACATAAATCACATAGAAATAATGCAGTACAACACATAACATACACATAACATACATACACTAACACATAACTCTGATTACCTACTCAAGGTAAAGTATAGTGAGAAGACTCACCTCGCGGATCTCGATGACTCACAAATCCTGAATCCCTCGTGCCCGATCCTCCGAGCTATAATCCTCCTATAACATCATATGTCTCTAATTAACACTTTTTATCTCTAAGGTTGACTATCCCTAAGAAGTCAACACAGGTCAACTCTGGTCAATGGTCAACGGTCAACTTTGACCGGACTCGGCGAGTGCACGAGGGCAACTCGACGAGTCTAGACGTTTTCACCAACTCTTTAGGATTCCCTTCTTACACGTCGAGTACTCCCCCCTGACTCGACGAGTTCCACCTGGAAGAATCGTGGGGCCACCCCGACTCAACTCGCCGAGTCTCAAGAACGACTCGGCGAGTCCCAGCTCGACTCAGACCATTTGACAACCCTCTCTAACTCGCCCTGACTCACTGGGTCAATCCATGACTCGACTGGACCACTCACTGGTTGGTCCAAGGCAATCTTCAAGCTACTCGCCGAGTCTGCTCATCGGACTCGGCGAGTCCATGCCATGAAATCACTCAAACTTGCTTCTAAGGTCAGATCTATTCCAACAATTCATAGATCTGGCCTTCCTAGAATGATTCACCACGTAAAGCTCCAGACTTTGTGCATAAACAACCTCTATATGACCATATATGAAGAATCATCAACAAATCTCACTACTCAAGGTCATAACCCCCATTGATCTATATAAAGCTTGATGAATGAGGCTCTCTGGACCTCTATGGATCCAGATCCGAAGTCTCATCACTAGCAAGGGACTATTTGGCCGTCCAATCAACTCAACAAGGTCACAAGAAACCCTAAAATCAATTATACTTCACAAAACAAGAGATGAGCCGAAATCATACCTTTAGATTGAAGGGCTAAGCTTCAAATCCACCGAATAGCAGTCCCCTTTGCCTCCTCTTGGCTAGAGCCTCCCTCTTCTTTGCTAAACAACACACAAATGTCAAGAAATGCTTCCTTTTTCTCTCAAATCGCTAAAGCACTCTAGGGTTTCTCTCTATGGACTGTTGGGTGCAAATGACGGCCATAAGGCCCTTTAAATAGGCCCCAAACCCGAGAAATTAGGGTTTCATTAAACAGCATGGACTCGCCGAGTCCATATCCTGGACTCGCGGAGTCCAAATAAATCCCGCGTCCAGAATCGCGACCCTACTCGGCGAGTCTGAGCTCCAACTCGCCGAGTCCCCTCTCAAAACACCAAAAAAATCAAAACAATAAGATACCTGGAAATCCGGGCTGTTACACACACCCACACACCGATGTATGCCCACTGCCACCCACACACGGTGGTCAAAGGTGGCAGAAAACAAATGGCAACACCCACCATGGTTGGCTGCCACGGTGGCTCACTCTTAAATCTACGACCAGCCAACAAAACTCACACACAACACGATGGAACGGTGATTCACACGCCATGATAGCATCCGAACCACACACACCCACATCTCTTGCTCGAAAAAGAATCCAACCACCCACCTGGTGGCTAAAATGCGACGACAGCGATCTGAGAAGGTGGCACCAACAATGGCTAACTGTTGGGTCAAAATATGGTTATACTTTACTTTTCTGGGCAATTGTATTTTTCTATAATATTTATGAGTTTATGGTCATGTTTACGGCTGAGTTTACGGCCGTAAACACCTTACGGCCGTAAATCCATTTACGACCCATTTGTTTCCGGCCCATGTTCCCCTACTATAAATATAGGTATTAGGGTGTGAGGAATAGATTGATGAACACTAAGGAGTTTACGGCCTAGAGAGAGAAGAGAGAAAAGAGAGAGCATATTGTGTGAGAGAATCTATTGTAAGGAATTTCATTCATATCATCAATACAATCAAGATTCTTATTATTCTTCTTCTTCTCCTTATCTTCTATTTGATCTGACATCACCCGTTTGATTGGGATTCTGCACCATCAAACGGATCTGATTGATACACAGGCAGATTTAGGGACTTACAATTGGTATCAGAGCAAAGTTGTATCATTCAAGTTTGTCAGATTTGGAGCATTATTTGATCTTATTTTCGAAATATTCTTGTGTTTTTGGATAGATCTCTGAAAAATAAGGGGGGTTTGTTCTTCGTGTTTTTCATAAAAAAAGGTTTCTGATCGAGTTTTGGAGCAAAAAAGGGCAAAAATCGGTGTTTTTGGTCGTAATCAGCGAGGGGGTGGCGGCCAGCAGCTAGGGTTTCCGAAGTGTTTGCGGTCCGAGGCCTCGCACATTTACGGTCCGAGCTTGCGGCCTCGGGTTTCACGGTCCGAGATTACGGGCCTCGCGGTTTCCGGTTTGCAACAGATCCTGGCATCGCGCGTCGCACCTCGGCCTCGCAACCAGCTACGCTTCGCACTTAAAAAATTAGGACGCGAGTTTGGGGGCTGCGAGAATCGAACTCGAGACCACCCATTGATCAACCAGTGCCTTAACCAACTCATCTAGCATCAACTTTGTTTCTTTCTTCCGCATTCTTTACTCAAAAACACTCCTTTTCGGTTCCAAGTTTCGCAAAAGTGTCATTTTTAGCCCAAAAATTAAATTTCTTATATTTTTAAATTCCTTTTTCCTCAAAATAATAATAATAATAATAATAATAATAATAATAATAATAATAATAATAATAATAAAATAATTAAAAAAATTATTATTTATTTTTGACTTTTATTTTTTAACTTTTGACCATAAATTTTGACTTTGACTTTCAAGTTTGACCTTTGACTTTAAACTTTGACTTTTTCGTTTAACTTTTAAATTTTCAAATTTAACTTTTCGGTATGACTTTTAAGTTTGACTTTTGAGTTTAACTTTTTAAATTTGACTTTTAAGGTTGGCTTTTATAATCAAAGGGTTTGACTTTTAAGTTTGATTTTGGCTTCTAGTTGTGTTTTTTAAAATCAGTTAAAAAACACAACTAGAAGCCAACACTACGACTTGCAAAAGTAGTAATCCTCAGCAGATCTGGAAGATCTCTTCAAAAATCGAACTTCTCGCGGGCAGAGCTTCGGCTCGGGAACCGCACTTCTCGGGATCTTCGGGATCTCGGGACTTGCTTCGGGACTTGGGATTATTACCGGGGCTTCGGGGTACTTCTGGCACGCAAATCGATGCAAAACGGGAGAGAGAAGAGAGAAAATAGCAACCCTAAACGGCTGGCCCTTCAAATCTATTTATAGGGCAAATTTGGCCCTTGCCACGTCGTGGCAACCTTGTTCCACGTCGTGGGCTTGGTCGTCATTGCATGCGTCATCCCAAGTTGCATCTGGGGGCCTTCCGGAGGTGACAGGACACTTGCCACGTCGTGGCAACCTTGTTCCACGTCGTGGGCTCTGACAGTTTTGGGGTTTCGCGCCCCGAACTTCAGAAATTCATAACTTTCGCATACGAACTCCGTTTTCGACGTTCTTTATATCGCCGTGAAGGTGAGATTATACTCTACAACTCTCGTTTAGACTCCATTGGCTAATTTTGACTTTATTTTTAATATATTATAAGTATATTACTTATATATTATCTTTAGTAGGCCGGGACAGGAAAACTCCGTTCGGAATTCATAACTCCTTCATCTGAACTCCGATTCCGTCCGTCTTTCCGTCGTTGCACTACTATCGATGAGATCTTCAATTCTCATTTAGATCACTAAGGATAGATATCTATCTACCTTAAATTCACTATCTACGTCACGCTGGGTCGCGCTGGGTCGTGCCGGTTCTGTCGTGAAACTTCGACAGGTCATAACTTCTTCGTTATAACTCGGATTTCGGCATTCCATATATCTCCGGAATCCTTGTTTCGACCAATACAACTTTATGAAAAGATATCGGGCTTATCTCATAATTTAATTTTGACGCTTATTTTTATTCTTAATTAATCAAACCACATAATTAAGCAATTAAGCACAAAACACATAATACTCAAATAATACACTTTTATTATTTCAAAACGGGTTACAAAGGTTAACCTAGACTATTACATTGCTAAAATTGGCAAGCCCGGAAACACAGACGTTACAATTCTCTCCACCTTAGAATGATTCCGTCCCCGGAATCACACATCAACAAACAAATGCGGATAGCGACTCAACATGTCACTCTCCGTCTCCCAGGTGAGATTCGGCCCATTCGTGTGTTTCCATCGGACAAGCACTAACCCAACCATTTTGCGTCGCAACTTCTTAGTCTTTCGGTCAACAATTGCCTCTGGTTCTTCAACCAACCTTTTGTTCTCATCAATTCTCAATTCAGAAATTGGAATTATATCGGGAACTTCTCCCGTGAACTTCCTCAAATAACACACATGAAAAGTGTTGTGAATTCCATTCAGTTCTTCGGGTAATTCGAGCTTGTAAGCTTGGTTCCCAATCCTCTGAAGGACTTTAAACGGTCCAATAAACCTTGGACTCAACTTTCCCCTTTTACCAAATCTTATAAGTCCCTTCCACGGCGAGACTTTAAGAAAAACCAAATCTCCAACCTCAAAAGTCATCGGTCTTCGCTCCTTGTCAGCATAGCTCTTTTGACGATCTTGAGCTGCTAACATTCTTTCCCTAATTATTTTCAACTTTTCAGCAGTTTGATGAACCATCTCCGGTCCCATAAACTGCTTTTCCCCAGCCTCAAGCCAACAAGACGGCGTACGACACTTCTGTCCATACAAAGCTTGATAAGGTGCCATCTTAATGCTCGAGTGAAAACTATTATTATAGGAAAATTCTACCAACGGTAAATGTTCATCCCAATTACCTAGGAATTCCAAGGTACATGCTCTCAGCATATCTTCAAGTGTTTGTATTGTTCTTTCACTCTGACCATCAGTCTGCGGATGGTAAGCTGTGCTTAAACATAACTTGGTACCCATTTCCTCTTGTAGACTTTTCCAAAACCTTGAAGTGAAACGGCTATCACGATCCGATACAATCGTTAACGGAACACCGTGAAGCCTCACAATTTCCTTCACGTAAGAATTCGCAAGCTTTTCCATAGACCATTTCTCCCTGGCCGCTATGAAATGCGCACTCTTAGTGAATCGATCAACGACCACCCAAATCATGTCGTGACCATTCTTTGTTCTGGGCAGTTTAGTGACAAAATCCATAGCAATGTCTTCCCACTTACCCATAGGCACAGGTAATGGTTCTAAACTCCCGTAAGGTTTCTGATGTTGTGCCTTGACTCTCGCACAAGTCACACACTCGGCCACATACTTTGCAACATCAAGCTTCATCGTCGGCCACCAGTAGTAGGGTTTCAGGTCCCTATACATTTTAGTGCTACCCGGATGAATTGAGTGCATGGTTTTGTGAGCTTCTTCCATCAGAAGGTCCCTAATTCCTCCTGACTTAGGTACCCAAATACGATCTTGGAATACCTTCAGTCCATGACCGTTAGTACCAAACACCAACGTTTTACCCAAACGTTCCTCCTTTCGGTCATTTTTCTCAGAAGCTTCCTCTTGAGCTTTCTTTATACTTTCCACAATAGTCGAGACAACTTCAATTCTCAACGCTCTTGGCCTCTTCCTTTCAAGATTGACCTTCCGACTGAGAGCATCAGCAACAACATTAGCTTTACCGGGGTGGTAAAGTATCTCGCAGTCGTAGTCTTTAAGTAATTCTAGCCAGCGTCGTTGCCTCATATTCAATTCTTTCTGATTAAAGAGGTATTGGAGACTCTTATGATCAGTGAAAAGTTTGCACTTCGTGCCATAGAGGTAATGCCTCCATATTTTCAGAGCGAAAACTACCGCTGCCAACTCCAAATCATGAGTCGGGTAATTCTTTTCGTGCTCTTTCAGCTGTCGAGACGCATATGCTATCACCTTTTCTCTTTGGGTCAAAACACAACCCAATCCAACACCAGACGCATCGCTATAAACAGCGAAGTCTTCAACTCCATTGGGTAGAGAAAGTATCGGTGCCTCGCATAGCTTCTTCTTTAACTTCTCGAATGCTTCTTTATGCTTCTCACTCCAAACATAAGTAGCTCCTTTGTGGGTCAAAGCTGTTAATGGAGTAGCAATCGAAGAAAAACCTTGGATAAACCTTCGGTAATATCAGGCTAATCCTAAAAAGCTTCGAATCTCCGTGGGACTTTTCGGTTGTTCCCACTTCGTCACAGCTTCGATCTTCGCTGGATCAACCATTATCCCTTCTTGGTTGACCACGTGACCCAAGAATTGGACTTCACGAATCCAAAAATCACATTTGGAGAACTTTGCATACAACTTCTCCTTATTCAAGACTTCTAACACTTCTCGCAAGTGTCTGCCATGCTCCTCCTGGCTTTTCGAGTAAATCAGAATGTCGTCTATGAACACTATCACGGATTTATCAAGGAAAGGATTACAAACCCTATTCATCAAATCCATGAACGCTGCCGGAGCATTGGTTAGTCCAAACGACATAACCAAGAACTCGTAGTGTCCATATCTAGTTCTGAATGCAGTCTTCTCGATATCTTGCTCTCTTACTTTCAGCTGGTGATATCCTGACCTAAGATCGATCTTCGAGAAATAGCTCGAACCTTGCAATTGATCAAACAGGTCATCAATCCTCGGCAACGGATATCTATTCTTTATTGTTGCCTTGTTCAGCTCTCTGTAATCGATGCACATTCTCATACTTCCATCTTTCTTCTTCACAAATAACACCGGAGCTCCCTAGGGCGATGAACTAGGTCTAATGAAACCTTTGTCCAATAACTCCTGAAGTTGCATCATTAGCTCCTTCATCTCCGTCGGTGCTAATCGATAAGGTGCTTTTGCTATTGGCGTGGTTCCTGGTAACAAGTCTATTCTGAACTCCACTTGTCTATCAGGTGGTAATCCAGGAAGATCTTCAGGAAATACTTCCGGATAATCACACACCACCGGAATACTCTGCATCACCTTCTTTTCTTTCTTAACATCAATCACGAATGCTAAATATGATGTACATCCCTTGGTCAAACACTTTCTGGCTTTCATTAGAGAAATGATTCCAGAATTCACTCTGCGTTTGTCCCCATACACCATAAACGAATCTTTACTAGGCGGGTTTACTTTAACTATCTTCTTCTTGCATAAAATTTCGGCATCATTGGCGCTAAGCCAATCCATTCCCAACACGATGTCGAAACCATTTAGTTCGATAGGCAATAATTCCTCGTGAAACTTATTCCCATTCAGATCAATTAAGATGCTTTTCATATGATGACTAACAGGTACAAACTTGCCACTAGCTACTTCGACTAATAAAGCATCATCTCGTCTATCAATAGGCAAAGCTAGCTTTCTACCAAACTCATGCGAAATAAAGGAGTAGTTGGCTCCAGAATCAAACAAAATTTGAGCAGGTAAATCATTTATGAGAAAGGTACCTGAAGCGACATCAGCTTCATCTTTAGCAGCCTCAAGTGTCATCTGGAAGGCTCTTGCCTTCGGCTTTGGTGGAATGTTGGGCCTAGCTGCCTCCTTCTTCTTCGAACAGTCTTTCAAAATATGCCCCTCTTCATTACACCCAAAACACATCCTTTTGTTGTTCGGACATTGATTGGCAAAATGTCCAACCTTTCCACACTTGTAGCAGGTCACATCCTCGCTACATTTCCCAAAGTGCCTTTTCTTACACTTATCACACCACTTTGCTTCGCCTCCTTTTCCTCCAAACTTTTTCGAATCAGATTTCGAAAATTTGCTCTTCTTACTGGAACCAGATGTTCCTTCAAACTTCCTTTTCTCACCAACCTCAACCTTGACGGTGGTTCTCCCCTTGATCATGTTCTCCACAGACTTGGCAGCCCAGATAGCTGCCTCTAGAGTAAGTGCCTGACGTACTGGCAACTCGTACTCCCATGGAAGTCCCTTCGCATACCGATCCACCTTTTTCAGCTCGTCTGGAACGATACGCAAGGCAAACTCCATCTTATCGGTGAAGTTATTGGTGTACTCATCAACTGACATGCTACCTTTCGACAATGTCAAAAACTTATTCTCCAACTCCAACAGATTTTGAGTCGAACAAAACTTGCGCTTGAACTGCACCAAGAATTCTGCCCATGTCAATTGCAGTGGCTCATTAGGGCTTAAGGTCTTCCCTAGAGTGTTCCACCAACGAACGGCTCCACCTCGGAATTGACGCACGGCATAGATAGTTTGCAACTTACCTCTGTAGCCACAAGTCATGAAGGCTAGCTCCATTTCGAAGATCCAATCCATAACCCCAATCGGATCCTCCTTTCCATTGAAGGTCGATGGTTTGCAAGTCAAAAAGTCCTTGTACTTGCATCCCATTCCATCATTCCTTCCTTCATGGTTATCTTGCCTAACTATCGGTGGGTTGGCTGGACCAACAGACCCACTGAAGTTTCCACCTTCTGAGTGCCCTTCATTTAATTCAGGCACTTCCACACGAATCGACAGTTCTTCATGATTTTGTTGAAGCAACCGTCTAGTTTCATCCATCTGACGATCCAACATCGTCTGAATCATCAATTGCACACCAGCCATGGTTATTGGCTTAGGTGCTGCTGCTACGACAGGTATTGGCTCAATCACTGGTGGTTGATTCCTGTTTTCGTCAGCATTTCCAACTCCACTTCTTGTTCTCACCATTTTGATCTACACACCAAATAAGGTGAAATTAGATCCTCAATCATGATAGATATTCAAATCATCCTTATCACTCCGAAACGTTTACATGCTAGTTCTAATATCGTAGACGTACGCTTAGAATCCTACACACATAAGGTTTCTAGATCCGGTCGGCAACAGACCATAGATCCGAACAAATAATATCATATATATGGCAACATATAACATTTAGCACATAAAAGCATTTTAGGCAACTTTCCTAAAATAAATTAGTGCTCGTGTCTAAATCACAACAGACACACATCTCAAAACTTCACTTAGCATTCTAAGTTTAAGTCTAGAAATCCTACAAATTCCTAGTTCGCTTAAACTAATGCTCTGATACCAACTGTGACATCCCCAAAATCTCGGCCAGAAAAGACCGATTTTCATTTATGCTTTTAAATATTTTCAGAGTAAATCCTTTTGATTTGAAAGAGTTGCGGAATTTGTTCCCAAAAACAAAACATGATAAAACAATGTTTACCGAAGCATTTCATAAAAGAAATGTATTTTCATTATAATCAAAACTCGGGGTGTCATGTTCCGATACAGACCAATAAGCATAAACGAATACATTACAAGTCATATAACAAATATAAACATATGCAGACTTGTAAACAAAACAACTTGATGGATCATCCATCTCATGCCCTTCCGCCACTTCCTGTAATACAATTTAAAACCGAGTGGGTCAGGCTTGGGAGCCTGGTGAGCATATAGGGTTTTCAACCCACAATAAATATCATATTTAATTTTCACCAACCAACAATAACCCAATTACCCATTCCCGTTATTCTCACTTTAATGTCCCTAAAACAACTAACATAAGGGACCTAGTCTAAGAATATTTCATCGGGGCGACAACACATGCTTCGGGGGTACCTCAGCAATATAAGTCAAATAAGGCAACCATGAGGGGGATGGAGTACAGCGAATGAACACCCAAGTTCATTAACACCTACAGGTGGCGAACCTGCTAATGTTTCCACAAGACTATCTAGAAAAGTATGTGGTCGTCATCTAAACTCCGCTAGATGACTAAATCAAACAACAACGAGGCCTCTCATCTGTTTATTACACACCAACTATCTACCCATGTTCTACCCAACATATTAGTAGATAAAAATATACATTTGTATACATAGTTTAAAAACCTGTATAGCATGCTTTAATCGACACATATATCACATAACAGATGAGGCACACACACACATAACACATATCTCAAAGAGAAATAATCAGATCTATAAGATAGAAGAGAGTGAATACACATTCACACATAACACAACCAAATATATACACATAGCACGTATTTTATTTAAAATACTTCATATTATTGTATTTGGAAGAAAATAACTACACACTCACTTGATCAGAAGATGATCGGACAACACTACACACTCACGTCGTGGGCTTGGTCGTCATTGCATGCGTCATCCCAAGTTGCATCTGGGGGCCTTCCGGAGGTGACTGGACACTTGCCACGTCGTGGCAACCTTGTTCCACGTCGTGGGCTCTGACAGTTTTGGGGTTTCGCGCCCCGAACTTCAGAAATTCATAACTTTCGCATACGAACTCCGTTTTCGACGTTCTTTATATCGCCGCGAAGGTGAGATTATGCTCTACAACTCTCGTTTAGACTCCATTGGCTAATTTTGACTTTATTTTTAATATATTATAAGTATATTACTTATATATTATCTTTAGTAGGCCGGGACAGGAAAACTCCGTTCGGAATTCATAACTCCTTCATCTGAACTCCGATTCCGTCCGTCTTTCCGTCGTTGCACTAATATCGATGAGATCTTCAATTCTCATTTAGATCACTAAGGATAGATATCTATCTACCTTAAATTCACTATCTACGTCGCGCTGGGTCGCGCTGGGTCGTGCCGGTTCTGTCGTGAAACTTCGACAGGTCATAACTTCTTCGTTATAACTCGGATTTCGGCATTCCATATATCTCCGGAATCCTTGTTTCGACCACTACAACTTTATGAAAAGATATCGGGCTTATCTCACAATTTAATTTTGATGCTTTTTTTTATTCTTAATTAATCAAACCACATAATTAAGCAATTAAGCACAAAACACATAATACTCAAATAATACACTTTTATTATTTCAAAACGGGTTACAAAGGTTAACCTAGACTATTACATTGCTAAAAATGGCAAGCCCGGAAACACAGGCGTTACAGTATGTGTCCTTTTGTGGGAAAGGAAGAAAGGAAGAGATCACAAATGGGGTTAGTGCTTAATGATATGAAGAATTTTTGGATTTGTTCTGAGATTATGCTTGCTGTTCTCAGACCTTCTGAATGCAGATTCAATCGGTGAATTACGGTTTGCGTTTTCTTCTCTATACTCCTGAATTTTTTCTTAATCTGATTCGCTTTAAAGACTAATTTTTGTTTTAGGATAGTTTAAATTTGCGCATTTATTTTCGTTTCTCTCCTATGCACAAATTTAGGGAGAGAAATAAAAACAAATCAAAAATTAGAAAATTTTCAAAAAAAAAAATGTTGGTATGAAATGTGCTTAAGGGAGATTTTTTTGGGAAGTGATATTATCAAGTGATAACAGGCAACCTGAGTTTGCGTAACATACTCGAAGTTGAAGGGTCTATGCTCTGGTTTGATGCGTCGGTAGGCACGAAAAATTTTAAAATGGACATGACTAGGCAGAGTTGAACTTAGGAAATTTATAGACTTGACAAATTTTGACCTAGTTAGATCCATTCAGCCTGACAATATGACGCTCGGATAGGTTGAGCAGGGAGATATATATTGGAATCTACTCGTCACATTAAATGAACCCGTACTTGGAACCGTGGTTTAACTTTTCCTCGATGTGCGGATTTTGTCCTTAATTCCGGTTGGATGGAGCGACTGGTAAGTTCTGATAAATTAGGTCTGTAGAATATCATTTTCTTTCTTTCCGTCTGTTAGTCATATGTTGTGTCCTTTGCGTGACTTCCAATCCGACCTGGTACACAACATATGCAACTCTATTTCTCTGCAGGCTATATATGTGAAATACTTCTTATCTGTTAGCCATATGCTGTCTCCTTTGCGTGACTTCTAATCCGACCTGGTACACAGCATATGCAACCTTCTTCTTCTCAACCCCTCTGAAGTAATAAGTTATAGAATTCTAAATCTATCCTCTCTCTGAATGGTTGTCTGCTCACCCGGTGTAAGGAGTACTTTGGAAGTTCTTGATGGCTGGGGCATATCAGGAAGCGGGAAACACATTCTAGTACACTTAAAAATTGAACACATACAGATTGTCTGTAGATCTCGCTGCTCGATTTAGGTGGACAACAATATCCCTGGTCGTCGTCAGATGAGTGGTCCTTAAGATATAGTATTTAAGGAATTATGATCAGATATAAATTTTAGGATTTTAAGTTCACCCTGTCTTGTAACAAATAGTATGTCCTAAATTTGTCATAATTTTTCGTGTTTAAGTGGACCACAATACCGACGATCGACCAGACAACGATGTGAATATAAAAGGTACCGACAACTGGACAAAGGTTGTCTAAAAACTTTGATCCCAAATCATTCTTAAAGTTAGATATCATTTTATTTTTGTTAAACTTGTCATAGTTTCTTCTAATTTAAATATTATGGGAGAATTAAAAATTAAAAATCAAAAAAATCAAAAAAAAAAAAAATATAAAAAATCAAAGAAAAATCAGAAAAATTAAAAATCCAAAAATAGTGTTATTTCTGTTTTATTTCTTGTTCAGAAAAATCAAAAATCCAAAAATATTTTTGTTTCTGTTTTAATTTGTGTGCTAAGTTTTCTTTTAGTTTTGTTTTGTCTTGAAAAGTGATTTCATGTATAGATAAGACTCATGGAGTTTGTGTTGAAGATCTCTGAGCCAAGGTTTCATATGTGAGCATCGAAGAATTCGCATTCGAAGGAGCAAGAAATGAAGATTATTCTTTCAAACATTCAATCCTTCAACCCCAGAAGCAAGGTGAAGCTGCAATTAAAGATTATGTGACGGATTGCATTGAAGCCTCCTCAATCAGTCTGCTGCTATTGTCGTACCTGCTGAAGTGATCTAAAAGATTTGTTCTCTCTGATTTTCTCTCTGAAGATTCTCAAGCTGAAAGCGTTATCTTTCAAGAATCAGTACGTCAAGCCTCCTCACCCAATGTGCGATCAATGCCAAATTCTGAAGAAATGCCCAACTGCTCAAGATGAAGTCAATTATTGAAGATTCATATGTTCATCCTGATGCTGTGAAGAAATCGAAGGTTAAAGCTGAAGCCAAGCTCCCATTGAAGATTGACAAGAAGAGCCAGCTACTTTTTAGGGGGGGGGGGGGCTTGTTGGGTCAATTATGAAAAGAAAGCTATAAACCAAGAGGGAGATTGTTGGGTCAAAATATGGTTTATACTTTACTTTTCTGGGCAATTGTATTTTTTTTGTAATATTTATGAGTTTATGGTCATGTTTACGGCTGAGTTTACGGTCGTAAACACCTTACGGCCGTAAACCCATTTACGACCCATTTGTTTCCATCCCATGTTCCCCTAGTATAAATATAGGTATTAGGGTGTGAGGAATAGATTGATGAACACTAAGGAGTTTATGGCCTAGAGAGAGAAGAGAGAAAAGAGAGAGCATATTGTGTGAGAGAATCTATTGTAAGGAATTTCATTCATATCATCAATACAATCAAGATTCTTATTATTCTTCTTCTCCTTCTCTTCTATTTGATCTGACATCACCCGTTTGATTGGGATTCCGCACCATCAAACAGATCTAATTGATACACTTGCAGATTTAGGGACTTACACTAACGGCGGCGAACGAAGGCGTCGATGGGATGTAGCAGCCTCCTAACGACAGCGGCGGTGAATCTAGGTCCTCAATGGGATGGCAGTGATGGCATCTAGTCGCTTGGAATTGAATCGGAGGCGAAGGTCGTTGTGGCTTGGTGGTTTCCGACGTCAACTGGAGGTGGCGGCGGATGGAGATTAAGGTAGAGAGGGTAGCGGCTGTGTAGTCTTTTAGGGTTAGGGTAATGTAACAGGGAAGAAGCAGCTATCGGGTTTAAATCCCGCATCAAACAAACCTTTGCCCATTTTTACATGATCGGTCCCTCCCCCTTGGGATCTTTTCAAATCAGCTCCAATAATTACAAATCTGCCCCTCCTCTACAAATTTGTTCTCAATAAAGTCCCAAAATTCACAAGTTAGTCCCTGAGTCTCCAAGATCTCTTCAATGAAGTCCCAAAAGTTACCATATAGCCCCTTCCTTCAAAAATATATACAAAACTAATCCATAATTTACAAAACCACCCCTTGATCGACAATTTTTTTTCAATTAAGGTCCAATGCTCAAACTTAAGCCATGTTAACATTTTTAGTCCCTGCCTTCTAACATTGTAGCCTTTGGTTCCCGAAAACCAACACCTTGCCATATAATTATTTATTTTAGGGCTACTAATCGTTCATTATTTTATTTATTGATTTAATAAATAAACGGGGCTTTACAACTCTCCCCCACTAAATTAGATTTCGTCCTCGAAATCATTCCTTACCAATCCTTACATACCAAGCGACTCTAGTAACATAGTCATCTTCCTGGGTACACCCTAGCCTTCCCAAGGTAGCCGTGACTAATCTGTGCAAACCCTACAATATGTAGGTGAACGAATTCCTTGCAACAAGACCACATGTAATCTATCCAAAATCTGCTGTCTCGAGATGGTCTGAATCCTTGACAAGCCACTCATACTAAATCATTACCGATGGAACCAGCCTGCTTATCACTCAACTAACTACTTAACTTCTGATAGCATGTGGTTCCCACCATAAACCTGGGTCACAAACCCAATTACCTCTGCAGATCACTTATTCTCGGCTCAGGCTCAGCTAATCCCGGTGTGGGTGACTTGCCACTCCCCAATAAACCAACTATTTGTGCGCATATGCACTAAAACACACATACTATCACTGCCCAAACGTTGAAACTGCCCGAACCCTGAACTTCCTAAAGTAGTATACGATGCTACATAGCTTCTTACCAAAAGCTATCAAGACCTCCTGGGTCTCAATTCGCTTGCCAATCCTCTGAAATACTGGGTTTCCACCCGAATGCGGTGCCAAAGGACTTCCTACTTAGTCTCCTCACACGACTTTCAAACGAAATCCTTCTCTGGAACTAGTTGTCACTAGTTATCCTGCCACTGTGGCTCTAACGACTTTCTGCTCTAACCGATCGGGTCTATGCATCGCATCCTGTCATCATCCAATCCAAGAATAAAAGTGATCACTACCTAACCAATGGTAGCCTTACATCACCAACGCCCTTACGCAGTCCATTACTTCCCTGATCTCATAACTGTAGTGGAATTCCTACAGTCTTATCACTGGCTCAACCAGATCTAATCCGTCTGGGTAATACCGAAATCCAATCCGTGGATTTCCATTTCCTCACTGCTACACCCAAACTGGTGGGTACTACTGTTCCTTCCACGTCCTAACAACACACTCATGCTATCTACCAACCTAGGGAATGCTACGGCTACACCCACAGAGTTACAACACTTTATCACTATCTAGCTGCTAGTGAATGCTACGGCTACCCCCGTAGCCTTTCAACACTTTCCAAACCAATCTGACTGCTAGTGAATGCTACGGCTACCCCCGTAGTCTTACAACACTTTCCAAACTATCTGACTGCTAGTGAATGCTACGACTACCCCCCGTAGTCTTACAACACTTTCCATATCGGTCGAACTCGCACTCAGCCTAACGCACCACTGAACTTGAGTCCTAACCGAAACTCTAATATGGTTCTCGAAACTTCCTATCAATTGGCCCTACTGTATCAGTACCGCACCCATGCCCATGATCGTAGCGTCACAGTAAACCACAAAATCATCTACACTCTCTGGCAGGGTGAGAATCGGTGCCTTGCACAACCGTTGTCTGAGAGCCTTGAAGGCTGCTTGCTGCTCGGGCCCCCAACTAAAGGCCACCGACTTCTTGGTCAGTCGGGTTAAAGGAACCTCAATCTCAGAGATGTCCCGTTAAATCTCTGGTAATAACCCGCTAGATCCAGGGAATTCCGAATCTCATATGGAGACCTCGGAATCTCCCACTGCATCACGACCTCTATCTTGGCCGAAACAACTAGAATACCCTTCTGGTTGACAAGGTGGCCCAGAGATTTCACCCTGTGCAACCAGAACTCACAATTGGAGTACTTTATAAAAAGTCTCTCCCCCACTTAGATTCGACTAAGTCTTCACATTACATGAAAATTGAAGAATTCCCAATCCTTCTCGCCTTCTAGTATCGCACTGATGACATCATGTGCCTGCCAATGCTAGCGCTTAATCACCGATTAAACCTTGAGATCTCCCATCCTCGGAAATCTAGATGAGTACTCTTGAAATCTGATCCAGTCTGACACCTCAATCCATCTAACATGCTGTCGATTGAAGACCTTAATCTTTACTCTAGCTGACGAATCCTCATTCCCACTTCCAATCTTGCAGTACCACTGAACTCTAACCGAACACAACCCATGCGAAATACAATTCTCTTGAACATCCAATGACCAACCACTTATGCATCTAACACCCACAACTGACACTAACCTCTTCCTGTCACCAATTCTGTCCTAGCAACGGTAGTACCTTGAACTCCAAAGTTCATCCATAACAATTTCCGACCATACCTAAACAATGGTAGAACCTCTGAACGCTGACTTCAATGGAGAACAATCACCCCAACTCTGATCGAGTATCCTCTAAATAATACTCATGCATAGATCCCGACAAAGATCCTAAATGACAACGGTATGCGCGGAACCCACTCCGCAAGACGCGTCCCTCTTTGGGTTCATCAAGGATCTTTTGACATGCAGGATGGCATATATGATCCTTGGTAACCCAAACACTAGCAGAAAACTAACCTGATATCTGACTTATCCAAACTCACTCACAATTCCAAAGCGATACGTATTCCCAACATCCATCTAGTAAGATGACATACCCGCAACATCTGGAGGAATACCAATCCCTTCTGCTGACATGATCAACCCCGCTACCCTGTAGCAGACTAACCCTTGGAGTGACAAGCTCCCTTGTACACTGTCCTGTACGTGCTGCAATGACTCTGGCCCTGCTGGCCCTTCACCTAATGATCAGGAATCATGGGTCTCTTCCCCGAGACCCCTACTATACGCACCTAGCACACACCTCTCTTCCCAGGGTGCTCCCAAATCGATCCCGCATCTGCAACTCTTGGAAATCATATCCTTCAGGGTCTGACACCCTGTCACGCTCACTAGCTCGCTTGCCAATGGCTAAGCTGCAACAACTAGAACATCCTCTGTCCCCAAACTGGGTCACAAACTCTTCCCTGAAGCTTCTTAGACTCTCCAAGACTCTCACTGATTCGAGTATGGATCCTGTGCTTTCAGTAGTACGTGCCTAATACTACCTTCCACACCTATCCATACTTCCCTCAGCAATCCTCCCGGATCCTCCAAGTCACTTCCTCAACTAGTACACCCAATTCTAATTGAGCCTCACTACTAACTCACTGAAACATATCCTAGGCTTCCCTAGGTTCCCGAACTCACCCAGTCCTCAGCTGCTGAAAGATTCCCAGTAATGTCATCTAGCTATCTCATGAATATAGCCACATGCAACAGAGATCAGATAATCCTTCAAGTAACAGACTCATCCCTATAACGGTTAGACTCAAACGAGAGTTGCGCAATAGGGTCAAATCTATCACTCTAATATTATCCAACATGTGCTACATGTGACTTAGCATATTCACTTAATAGCTAACTCACATTACTAAGAGTCTCACAAAGCACAAAGAAAGCAACATTCAGACAATGGAAAATCTAACCATCATATTCCAATCAAATCATTTTATCCTCTAATCAGGAATCTGTACATGCAATTAAAAGGCTCATACAATCGGGCATAACCTAATCAGGCTATCCTATCACTGACTGATCAATACTAGCATGCAAGTCTACAAGCACATATAGTAGGCATAATAGGCATCCTCCTAGATCCTTAGACCTATTCTAGCGTCCAGTTCTCATAATCATATCATAACATGTATGGGTATCTTGGGGAAAACTTACTTGAGCTCGGCTGATTGCATGCATCACACTTTGTTCTTCTCAAAGTTCTTTTCTCCTTTCAGATCCTTTTCAAACTCCTTTTTATAAAATGGTTTTACTTTTGAAAATTTTCATACCAAGCCCTTAGTTTGAGTTCAGACACACTCGAGAGTATGTCCGAATCCCTCAAACCAAGGCACTGATACCAACTTGTAACATCCCAAAATTTAAGGCCAAAATAATTCATTTTTAAATACATTATTATATAAAACCATAAGTATAAAAAACATTCATATTAATATATCTAGTCAAAACCAAAGTGTCAATAATCAAAACATATTATCATAAAACCATATCAGAGTGTAATCCCAAAGATCTCATGTGCGGAAGACATAGTGTGATGCGCTTCGATCAAGCTGGCTCCTTTCCTTTGAAAACGATTACCTGAAACCAAAAATGTAAACCGTAAGCACAAAGCTTAGTGACTTCCCCCATCATACCACATACCATACAACCACATAACATACATATATTGTCAGGCATATCTGGGTGCCCAACCTACCCTTTCGGTCCTCTCTACCGGATACTGTCTAGTATATCTGGGAGCTGGCCTCCCCTTCGGTCCTCTCGACCGGATACTGACCAGTATATCTGGGAGCTTGCCTCCCCTTCGGTCCTCTCAACCGGATACTGACTAGCATATCTGGGTGCTAGTCTCCCCTTTGGTCCTCTCGACCGGTACTGGGGACTATTTCACCCCTACTACTACCACATAACACATATATCACATAATCTATCTAGCATGGCTGGGCATGACCGCCCCTTCGGCCCTATCGACCGATAATTTGGGGGACTATCTCCCCCTACTGTTACTAGCACATAACATCATATCATACTAGCACAATAACATATCACAGGTAGTAGCAACCGTAGATGAATATCACATAGACAATCATCTATGATACAATTCCTACTGGTGGGCCGACATTGTGGCCGTAGACCCACCGCTACTGGAAGGTAACTCACCTCACACTGCTGAAATCCCGAAGACACAATTCCACACTTGTTGAAGTCCCACATACTCAACCCCAGCTGCTGGATGACATATTCCCGATCTGTCAATATCAAAATATCACTCAATTAATAATTGGGTCCCACTACATAACGATAAACACTTACTTTGGATAATTACATTACCCCAAGCTTGGCTTATTCAACCCAAGGCCCAATCCGTAGGCCCAAAGTCAACTAGGAACCAAAGCCCAACACATGGCCCAATTTTCCAAATTGGGCCTAGGCCTATACATGGTCTTATTTTGAGGCCCAACATCATGCAATTATTAAGGTCCAAACTATGGCCCATCTATGGCCTAATTTTCCAAATTGGGCCCAAGACCCTTACATGGGCCTTACCCTAAGCCCATTAAATTATTCTAGCTCAATTGCTTCCTCTTGGATGGTCCATTATTATCTCAATCATTTAGGCCCAATAGAAAGGCCCAACAATAAACCCAAGTGAAACTAGGTTTTACATAAAATGATGATTAGGGTTAAGTTTCCTACTTAACCCATTAAGGACTTAATCCATTAAGTCCAATATTTATTAGATTAATTTCCGTTAATGATTATTATTTAATATTCCACGTTATTAAATAATTTCTCGTGTGTCCTGATTATCCCAAATTAGGGTTTCATTGCATTAGGGTTTTCCAAACCCTAATTAGGGTTTCCAACCCATATACTAGCCCATTTATTTATTTATTGGACTTTTAGGTTATGTAGGGCTTTATTGGGCCTATCAAGCCCACTAGAATGTCATCAAGTCCATTAGGGTTTTCACTAAGCCCATTTGGCTTCATTGGGCCCCTTAGGCTCATAAGGCCCATTAGGGTTTCAAGTATCCCCAATCGAGTCAACTCACAAGACGAGCACACCGCCACCCGACACGGCGGCCGGTGGCGGCAGGAGGCGGCAGCCACTACCCTAAGGTGGTGGTTCTCGATTTTTCTTTCATTAATCTGATTTGTTATAGTTACAATGTCCATCCGATCAACACACTCACACCCTAATCTAATTACAAACACATACGCAAGAAAATACACCCACCCATGGAGGTATACAGCGGCAGCCACCACCTTGCGGTGGTGGTGGTGGCTATCCTCGATTTTCCAGCTATGCATAACACACACACACACATACTTCATGCTACATTTCATTGTAAAATACACACCCACACACCGATGTATCCCCACTGCCACCCACACACGGTGGTCAAAGGTGGCCGAAAACAAATGGCAACACCCACCATGGTTGGCTGCCATGGTGGCTCACTCTTAAATCTCCAACCAACCAACAAAACTCACACACAACATGATGGAACGGTGATTCACACGTCATGATAGCATCAGAACCACACACACCCACATCTCTTGCTCGAAAAAGAATCCAACCACCCACCTGGTGGCTAAAATGCGACGACAACGATCTGAGAAGGCGGCACCAACAATGGCTAACGTTGGCGAACGAAGGCGTCGATGGGATGTAGCAGCCTCCTAACGACAGCGACGGTGAATCTAGTTCCTCAATGGGATGGCAGCGATGGCGTCTAGTCACTTGGAATGGAATCGGAGGCGGCGGTCATTGTGGCTTGGTGGTTTCCGACGTCAACTGGAGGTGGCAGCGGATGGAGATTAAGGTAGAGAGGGTAGTGACTGTATAGTCTTTTAGGGTTCGGGTAATGTAACACGGAAGAAGTAGCTATCGGGTTTAAATCCCGCATCAAACAAACCTTTTCCCGTTTTTACATGATCGGTCCCTCCCCCTTGGGATCTTTTCAAATCAGCTCCAATAATTACAAATCTGCCCCTCCTCTACAAATTTGTTTTCAATAAAGTCCCAAAATTCACAAGTTAGTCCCTGAGTCTCCAAGATCTCTTCAATGAAGTCCCAGAAGTTACCATATAGCCCCTTCCTTCAAAAATATATACAAAACTAATCCATAATTTACAAAACCACCCCTTTATTGACAGTTTCTTTTCAATTAAGGTCCAATGCTCAAACTTAAGCCATGTTAACATTTTTAGTCCCTGCCTTCTAACATTGTAGCCTTTGGTTCCCGAAAACCAACACCTTGCCATAGAATTATTTATTTTAGGGCTACTAATCATTCATTATTTTATTTATTGATTTAATAAATAAACGGGGCTTTACAACTCTCCCCCACTTAAATTAGATTTCGTCCTCGAAATCATTCCTTACCAATCCGTACATACCAAGCCATGAAATCGTAACCACAAAGCTTAGTGAGTTCCCCAAAATACCATATATCCATACAGGCCTCGTCCAACATACAAATAGGGCTTACCCAATGGGCGTTTCCCATCATACATGTCACACCCCCAAACCTGAACGGCGGAAACATTCGGTGGCGGAGGACGTCATGTATAGTATCATAACAATTGAATAGTAAAGAAAGTACACACCATAATAATATATATTTGAAAAGTTTATATGCTTATTGTATTACAATTTTCAAAAGTCAAATACAATATGATTTTCCAAAAGATGTTAGTGATTTCCTGGTGTTTAGTGATTTCCTGAGAATCCAAGTTATTTCAAAGAAAAAGTGTCAACTATTAAGTTGGTGAGTTCATAAGTAGATAAATGTATGTCATTCGAAAGTTCACGTTTGTTTTCCAAAAAATCCGATATTTTCTTATAAAATGAGTTATGAATTGTTGTTTGTATGAAATTGTTGGGTTTTAGTATACTACAACATCCTATGGTGCACATACAACCCTAAATACCTTGGATCTATGTTTTCTCTATTATACATGCAAATATGAAGTTTCCAAGATATTACCCTATACTAGCATAAAAATATCATATACTTGGGTAATAAAATAGATAGAATACATACCTTTTTTTGATGTAACTTGTCTTCATGAAGCTTGAGTGCCTAGTGCCCCAAGTGTGACACCTCAAATGGTTCACACAACACCATGAACACTTGGAATAACCTTGAGAATAAGGATACTTTGGTTCTCTCTAGTGAAATCGGCATTGCCCTTTTGTGTACACACACCAGTGCCAATTTCACCAACCACGAACATCTTTATATAGTGTGGAGATTAGGTTTAAACCCATGACCTTTCATTTCATATGATCCATGGGTTACACACTCGATGGACTATCCATGAAGCTTAGCCCAACCTAAATGAACTTGGCCCACCACACATATATATATCTAAGAGTCCATACTTAATTAGTTCCTTTTGATCCCTTAGTTAATTATAAATTATTTCTTGATCAATACTAATTAAATAATAGTATTATATATTAATATATTAGAACTTATAATATATTAATATAAATCACTAGTATCCTTTTTCCTCACGTTGTCAATCCAATTGTCCCGATGCCATGCCACCCAAATCGACCATGTCGGGTCGGGTCAAGTCTTACCAATTACAGTTATGGACTTAGACATTAATCCAACAGTCTCCCACTTGGATAAGTCTAAAACTAATATTGCGTATGACTTCAAGAACCAACTGGCAATCGTAGCTCTCAAAAGCTTCTGTCGAACTCTAACCTTGTCGATGAACTTTGACCTTTGTCAGTGACTTATCCATTAGATAAGAGATCATATATTCCTCCATTCTAGATATCATATAGACTGAGACATGGATTATAAATTATTCTCTTTGTCCATTTTTTGTTTCCCGATTTCCGATTCATGATGACTGACTGATTGAACAGATCAAATCAGTCCTGGCTTGGCCAAGCACTCCCATGTATCCTCATTAAATCATCGAGGGGCCCACAAATATCGTTTTTATCCCGAAGGTAAAAGGAATGGATAAACTTCGACTCATATGGCTTGTTCTACTACTTGTTGAATCATACACAAAGGCACGTTTTATAACATCGAGTTACCAATGTGTTTTCGTGCAATCAATGTATAATCAACTCATAGTAACAACTCATATCTCTAGGTTTGAAGAATGTAAGATATTATCATCTCATGATCACTCGTGATAAAATCCATGAAGTGATTCCAATCAGCGCGGGTTGAATCCAATACTCAGAAATTATGAGCACTCATAAGTGTTGTAGCACAAGTTTTTCCACCAACTTGGACCTCTACAAGCCAACCCATGACAGTCTTGATTCATATCTACTTCCAGCATATGACCGACTGTGGATGGTTTGAATAACTTAGTCAATCCGGAAGATTAACCTAGTTTATTCTGGAAGTCAAAACATGCAAAATGAAACATAGGAATAATTGAATCTAATATGGTATCAAAACCTATGAATATAAATAAAACACCTTTTATTTATCACCATACTGATTACTCGTTATTCATTGTTTCAGTTTTATCAATTTTATACTTGAATTAAAAACACTAGTTGTCCCATGCTCCAAGCATGTACACTATGTTTTTTCTAAACAATAGCTTTGCCATACACCAAGTATGCACTCTATGTTTGTCTATGATCCTTACTTTGTGAAATAAACCAATTGACCAAAATTTCAATGATTCTAATTTCACACTCCCGAATTCTTATGGCAAATGCAGGAATTCCACATTCATGCCATTTTACCAAAATATGTTAGATTCTAAACTTATATGCAATGATGCTCTTGTAATGATTATGCACAAAGTCACAAAGACTTGACAACAAACATTACAGAGCATTCCAAAGGAGATCAACTCCTTGGAAACATCCTTCTTGCATTAAGTTTCCTAATCTTACACAGATTTATTGAACAACTTCCACCAATGGGATCATTTCCACATTCCCCTTTTGACTATCACTTCTGAACAAGAGTTGCCTCTTTTCAAAATATGTCAATATGGTCCTTCCAACAATTAACACTATACTTCCAACTGTCCCTGAGCAACCAATCTTTGGTAAAACCTTGGATTGTCCTCGACAATTACTTAATCATTTTAGTCATATCCAATTCTATACCTTTTCCCTCTTAATGCCCCAGGCATTTGGAAAATTTAGAAAGGACAAATATTATAGCACATGTAATCGATCTTGTACCCAAAACAAATGGCACATGATTCATGATGTCTCACATAAAGACATGATTCTAGACCAGTCTTTTGCTACAATATTTCTATTTGCCAGGTTCTCATAATTCAGATTATGAAAAGGGATGTCGTAATCATAATCGAATTTTAGAACACAAATAATACACCCATATATAGAATTTCCTTATGTTGAGCCATTCCAGCACAAAATTCATATATATCCTTGACTAAAGATGATTAAAACTGCAATCTAAGCTTTTAGAATTGAAATGAAGTATAGTTTCCTCTCCCTTAATTATAGCAAAACAATTTTTCCCAATTGAAACCTTTTGTTTTCTATAATTAACATTGCTAACTTGCAACACTAACAATAATTATCATGCTCCCACTAACATGATGATTATTAGCATAACACATATGCTCCCACTAGCTTTTACATGTACTCAGAAACCAGCTGGACTTCTAGAAGTTAGTACTTTACTGACTTTCTTACCAAAGTTCAGATTTCTGAGACGAGATTGCCTTGATAAGACTTTATCAAAATCATACACCTTATCATAGATAGCTTACAGGTGTGTCTAAACAATTTTAGAACTATGAAAAGGGATGTCGTAATCATAGTCTCAATGGTTTAGATCTTTGCTATCTACTTTAAATCTACTTGGTGGAAGTGTTTCCTCACCATCATTTTCATGAATCGGAGAGAAACCTTATGACCCTTAGATTTTATGGTGTATGTGTTCTTATCCACGTGAATTTGTCAAAACCATAATCACAAGCCAAGGATAATGACAAATTCAAACTCATATGGACCGAACTCAATCTTAATTTCTTGCCACCTAGCAGCTCAAGGGTATGTCATTGCTTCCAAGTTGTTATACAACCAATTGAGAACTCTAAGAACTCATATGCAAAGCCAACTTTAACTGGAATGGGCACAAAAGTAGAAATATGTCAACACGATAGGTTATAAACCTCACATCGTGTGATAGTGTTAAACTACAGGTTTTTATTCTTGATTAGATCTTGAAATTCTATTCAGGATCTTTAAGACTCCCACTGTGTGACAACTCTAAATTTATTCCGTCACTATAACCTATTTCCGTTAATAAAAATTTATTTTTATTTTTATTAAAATTTTCCGTTAACTTTTGGATTAAGTTAATTAAATTGCGACTTTTATTTTGACTTCATAAGTGTCGGAACGCATTAGAAACACGTTAAAACATCCTCAATATTCTTTTGGAAAATTTTTAGTTTCAACTAAGTCGGGTTACGACAAATTAATCGGGTACGACCAAAAGCTCCGTTTAGCGTCGGTATCGGGTAGATTTCCTCCAGGCCACAAACTCAACCTCTATATAAGGGATTGAGTGACCACATTTTGAAGCTTTTCACTCTCTTAAAACACTTTCTCTCACTACTCTCTCTCTAAAACTCGGGTTTGATCCAAAAACACCCCTTTCAAGCTTCAAATTGGTAAGTAATCTATCCTAGCTTGTTACTAAGCTTGTTTATCATGCAAATTCGTGTTTAGACCATCCAAATGCATCAAAAACTTGTGTTTATGGTCCAGGAACATTCACAAACCGTGAACACCTATAAATGGGGTTTTGGAGCCCCAAAACCCTTCCAAATCACTTCTAGTGCTTAGATATGACTTAGGGGCTTGCATGAATGGACTTAGAGCACCAAAATCTTACCATTTGAGGAGTAAACTCCTCAAAGAGTTTACTCTTGAAGAGCAAACTCCATATTTAGGCCCTACACACCCTTAGATGCAACCCGGATCATTCAAAACACTTGGGATAAAGTATTATCGCGCCTAGGAATGTATTATCTTATTTAATTAGTAGTTCAAAGTCTAATTAGATAAAATTATGTATCTCTTCATGTTACATAGGATCCTCGCATGTATTCAAGCCCTAAACTGACACTTAGCATCCAACCGACACATTTCTCGATTGGCGAGTTCATACCCCTACACTTTTTCCGAGTTTTTCATGTTTTCAGGGGGGAATACAAGCAAATCATAAAGGTTTTCGTAACTTAAAAACTGATGTAATTATACGATTTTCTGACAAACTTTTAGATACCTTTATCCCTTTTGTAATATGCAGAGCTTAAGGGTGGTTTTTCTGAATATAATTACATAGTTTTCAATACAGTGTGGGAAACTTATTAAACCAATCAAATTATTATGGGAATAATTTGGGATCTTCATTACTTGTTTTACGGATTCAGATTTCATGCAAAGTCAATATATAAACTATGTTTGATTTAGTTTATCCATGTTTAATCAAGAGTATCATGCTAAATAATTACTTTGTATTTAATTATTTATACTCTACTTTGTTCCAAACGATTTTGAAACTCGATAACGACCAAGTGTACCGTGAATTATTTAATACTAGCTTGTGAGATTCGTCTTCATTATACCCTTCGGGGTACCAGTAAATCCTCTCCGGAAGTATAACCAGAGTCTCCTAGAGGGAGAGCGTGGAATTTGTGGATAGATCTATTCGGGACTAACAATCCCACACCTTAACTGCTAGCTACAGTTAGGCAGGCACGCCTAGGGTGACAAATTTCGGATATCGTTCGACGCCTGAAGAACATCAAGGAGGTCATGGGTCAAATCAGTATGGTTATACGACTCACAATACGTATTAAACTAATTAGTTTTACTCACGGATTTCTTTCTTTCTTCTATAGTCTTATTTATGTAATAAGACTACCTACTTTCGTACTGGAGGGTATTCCAGAGTTCTTTAATGTATATTTTTACGTATTAAAACTACCTACTGTCGTACTGAATGGTATTTCAAGGATCTTAACTTATGGTTTTCTTATCGTACTGGTGATAATCAGGGTTTTTCTTATGGAAATCGACATACATCTTAGAAAATATGGGATTTTCTTGGAAACATGCATATGTATTTCATAACTCAAAAATTATGGTTTTCGATATTACTTCATTCTTTATTAAAGGAAATGTGGTGTTTTCACAAGATTTAATAACCAGATTTTCCTCAAAAAACATGCTTAGGGACTCACCAACTTTATGCTGATATTTTTAAAACTGCTTGTATTCTCAGGTCCTCGTTAGACAGGTATCCCACAATCTTTTGGAGAAGACGGAGTATTTTAGCAGTCTCGTTTTACTTTTGTTACTAATGTATATGTAAAACATGTATTACTTCGCTTTCGAACAAATGTAAATACTTCTATGTAATGTTATGGTTGTGTTTACTATGCTTACTATGTACATTGGTTGTGATACTTTACATGACGTCCTCCGCCCCGTAACGTTTCCGCCTTCGGTTTCAGGGTGTGACACACTGTCCTCTTGACATATAAGACTATTTTGCAAAATATTCAAGAGATAGTGCAATTCTTTATCAAGACAAACACTTCACACAATTGGTCTTAGTTGGTCTTTGTTTTATCTAAAACATCACAACTTACCAATTACAAATGTACAAGAGTAGGATACTTTTACTCTTACATTTGACTAGTGTTATAAACCTTCATTCAGACGTATCACTCAAGTTACAATCTTGGAGTATGACTCTAAGATTTTTTTGGAACAAAGTATGAATCATCTTCTTGATTTAACCACTTCAACAACTCATAACTCCTCTTCTTTGCTATCAGAATGCACTTAGAGGATGAATTGTGATAATGTCTCTTAAGATAATCATATAACATGATACTAAAGTACTCTCCCATCTTTTCAAATTTGAGAAAATTTTATCCTCCTGCCTAATTTGATTCTTCTCATTCGTTCTGCCATACATTGAAAATTTTCCAATGTTTCAAAATTATATTTAAACTGGTAAGTATAACCATATTTACTAAACTTTAGTAAAACATGACGAATAGTCTTATAGATCTTTTGTGGTGGACTTTGACTAGTGCACAATAATGTGTACTTGATCCCTTAGTCCTTCACTTGACTCACATATAAATGTGAACAAGGAACTAGTCTTAATTTTCTAAAGCTAAAAGTTCTCATTCATCATACTGAATAACTTGTATGATTCCAAGTTTCAGTCCAATTGAAACTTGGGTAATAAGAATCTTTCCTTATTTGGTAAATTTAGACACTACCACAAAAGAAAGAATCAAATTCATATTTCCAATATTGCTAGAAACATACAAACATCAAGTTTTCATAAATACCATTGTAAGGAGATATAAAATAAAACAAAAACAAACTTTTATTTATTTATAAAATGCGGAAAAAACTTTTCCTTACAATGCAACTTTAAATGAAAACTATACTATTACATGTTTCCTAGCAATCTATCATAACTCCTAAGAGTAACTTAAGAATCCGATCTTCACTCAAGCGATAGAAATCCATCTTCGCAATCAGATTTAGCATACTCTTTCTTTAAGTTTCCTTCACTTTTCCTTTGATTCTTAAAACATCAACATGTGACCTAGTCACATCATGTAATAAGAATCTCATAATTGAAACTTAATCGAGTTAGATAGTGGACTTTACCTAAAGTTGACTCAAACTTATTGACTTTACCAGCCTTATGATCCTTTAGGAAAATTTGGCAGCTTCGCAACCAATGCCCTTTCCTTTTGGCAATAGAACCATATGGACCCTTTGCGAATGGTACATGGGACAATCTCAGACTTAGCCTTTTTCTTTACCATTTGGTCAACCGAGTTGACTATGGCCAATCCCTTTCCATTGGGAAGAGAAAGCTTTTACTGGCTATCCAATGCAACCATTGTCAATGTCCATTGAAGGTTTGGAAAGTTGATCTACTAATCAAATTTTCTTTACTAAAGCTCCAAATCATTGCTGATTCAGCAGTACCAAGCAAATCGATAAGATCACTAAGGGTCATGTCATAGTTTATTTCATAGTAGTCCCAAAGGTAACTCACTATGTGACTTAGAAGGTGAATGAACATCCAACTTTCTTAAGACTTTGACACCCAACTATCCCGACTTGTCGATATGTGACTTCATCTCCAAGATGTGAGCACACATAGACCTTGCCTACCATTAAGGCTTGAGTGACCGTGAACTTGTGGGTAAGGGAGAATAATTGGAGGAGGTGGAGGAAGTGAAGTTCCAAGATATTTGGGAGGATCATAGATGTCTGAACTAGACATATTTTGGGAGATATTCAAGATAGTTGATTAAAAGTCCTTAATATAACACCTAATATGAGATATTAAGGCTAGGACCCTACAAACTATTTTATAACTTGGAAGAGGGATGCCGTAATCCAAGCTATAAAATATTTGAAGGTAGGTGAATGACGATTCACCAATTTCCACCAAGATAAACAAAATGTATTATTAGGTTTTAATTGGTTTTGAAACTCCTAGATTCTTTTGAGATTCATTGAACTGTTCAACGACATGTTTCAATCTCGATTGTGCCCTTCAGGTTTTGTGACCGGGATGCTGAGGATCACAAAACAAGGTGTGAAGTAACCATGCAAATATATTTGGTACCCTTAATATTTACCCCTTAATCGATGTGCCAGTTAACCACACACGCTCCACCGATACTATGATAAATATTAAGTTACCCTTTGCCTTCCTTGTTAAGTCCAGGTTAGTGTGTCGGTTAACCACACATGCTCCACTAACGACTTAAACAAAGTGCAAAGTGTAATTTCATGGATTAGCACCTTATTCACATTTTCCTAAGTAAATAAGATTGGGTATTATTAAGAGTTTAGTTACTTAGTATTTATCATTAATACTTTTAATGAAGGGAGAATTCTAGTCCTTGTCCCACCCGTTCGGCTAACGACCCTCCACTGGTCAAGGAAGCGGTGGGTGAGAGTGGACACCCATTAAACTGCCATTTTATAGGCAGCAACCTTATACCCCCCCCCTATAAACCAACTTCGTGAATGAGGCCTACTAACGGTAAGACTGACTTTACTTTTATACATATATATAAATATTATTAACTTATAATATTATAAAGTATAAGGGTTGAATTTTAACTTTTAAAATTCTAAGGGCTTGACTTGGAATTAAAGTATTCATGGGAAAACTTTACAAATTCCAAAACTATAGGGCAAGTTTTGAAACTATATAATTCCATAACTTATGTGTTTAAAGTAGTTTTAACTAAAAAAACTCTTCAAGTTCCATAACTTGAGGACAAGTTATGGAAGACTTTAAACCATTAAAGAATATGACTCTTCCTTATTCATAACTTATGGATTTAATTAAGGTTACACATTTTTATTATTATTTAATGAAGAGAATCTTGAACCTCCATAACTTGAGGACAAGTTATGGAGTCATAAAACCATTTAATGAGGACAAGACTCTTAATTTGGTAACCTATGACAACTTTTATGAGTTTTAAGAAACTTAAATGTTACTTTTCATGTAACTTGAGGACAAGTTACAAAAAACACATTTTAGAATCAACTCTTACATTAAAATGGATTGAAAACATATTATCACATAATTTTCTATTAATCTAAATCATCAACTCATACAATCAAGATAATTCAAAAAAAAACTTTTGGATTCCATAACTTATGGAGTTTAATGTGTTTGTTTAATGATGAAACTTTTCATGTTCCATAACTTAAGAACAGGTTATGGAATTCTTTAAAACATTAACACCAATTTTTGTAACTCCATAAAAAAACTTTGAATCAAATTTTTTTTAAAACCTTTTCATATCCATAACTTATGGAGGTTTCAAAAAACTCTTTAGATCAAACTTTTAAAACTAATAAAATAATCATATCATTTTATCTTTTACTAAATTTGACCTAATTTAACTCATATAGCAAATGATTCAAATTTTACAAATAATTAGTTTTTCACAAAAACAAGTAATTATCTTAAAATTTGACAAACGTCATGTTTTTTTTTCCAACTTTGAAAATAAAACATTTGCATCAATATAACAGAAAACAACCCATGACTCTGATACCACTGTTGGGTTTTAGTATACTACAACATCCTATGGTGCACTTACAACCCTAAATACCTTGGATCTATGTTTTTTCTCTATTATACATGCAAATATGAAGTTTCCAAGATATTACCCTATACTAGGATAAAAATATCATATACTTGGGTAATAAAATAGATAGAATACATACCTTTTTTTGATGTAACTTGTCTTCATGAAGCTTGAGTGCCTAGTGCCCCAAGTGTAACACCTAAAATGGTTCACACAACACCATGAACACTTGGAATAACCTTGAGAATAAGGATACTTTGGTTCTCTCTAGTGAAATCGGCATTGCCCTTTTGTGTACACACACCAGTGCCAATTTCACCAACCAAAGACATCTTTATATAGTGTGGAGATTAGGTTTAAACCCATGACCTTTCATTTCATATGATCCATGGGTTAAACACTCCATGGACTATCCATGAAGCTTAGCCCAACCTAAATGAACTTGGCCCACCACACATATATATCTAAGAGTCCACACTTAATTAGTTCCTTTTAATCACTTAATTAATTATAAATTAATTCTTGATCAATACTAATTAAATAATATGATTATATATTAATATATTAGAACTTATAATATATTAATATAAATCACTAGTATCCTTTTTCCTCATCTTGTCAATCCAATTGTCCCGATGCCATGCAACCCAAATGGACCATGCCGGGTCGGGTCAAGTCTTACCAATTACAGTTATTGACTTAGACATTAATCCAACAGAAATAAATGTATTGAACCAGGAAAATCCTATATTTTCCTAAAAGTGAGAAGCAGTCTTTAATGCCCAACTCTGTAACTTGTAAGTAAATATGTCATGCTTAAAATGATGATGTATAGTTTCATTATTGAACAAAACTATAGGAAGCTTGTATTTTTACGTAAAAATAATTGTAATATTACTTTTCCCATAAAAACATAATACCATAATACCATAATAATTGTCTGTGACATCCCCAAAATCTCGGCCAGAAAAGACCGATTTTCATTTATTCTTTTAAATAATTTCAGAGTAAATCCTTTTGATTTGAAAGAGTTGTGGAATTTGTTCTCAAAACAAAACATGATAAAATAATATTTATCAAAGCATTTCATCAAGAGATGCATTTCATTATATAATCAAAACTCGGGATGTCATGTTCCGATACAGACCATAAAGCATAAACGATAACATTACAAGTCATTCAACAAATATATACATCTACCGACTTGTAAACAAAACAACAAGATGATCCATCCATCTTACGCCCTTGTGCCACTTCCTGTAATACAAATAAAACTGAGTGGGTCAGGCTTGGGAGCCTGGTGAGCATATAGGGTTTTCAACCCACAATAAATAAGTTATATTTAATTTCACCAACCAATCACTATCCCGATTACCCATTCCCGTTATCCCCACTTTACGTCCCTAAAACAACATCTATCTCGAGGGACCTAATCTAGGATTTTCATCGGGACGGACATTACTGCGAAGGGGTTTCCTCAACAATAGATATCCTAAAGGCAACCATGAGGGGGATAGAGTACACCGGTGAACACATCGTTCACAACACCTACAGGTTATGAACCTGCTAGCGTTCCACTGGACTGTCTAGAAGGAGTCCGTGGTCGTTATCCATACTCCGCTGAATAACTAGATCAACAACAACAACAACATCGAGGCCTCTCATCTGTTTATTACACACCAACTATCTACCCATGTTCTACCCAACATATTAGTAGACAAAAACATATATTTTCATACATAGTTTAAAACCTGTATATCATTTTCATTCAGTATATATTTCAGATAACAGATGAGGCATACCACATAACACGTATTCCATAGAAAACAATTCAGATCTATGAGATAGAATAAAGTGAATATCCATTCACGCATACAATCACAAAATATACACATAACAAGTATATCATATAAAATACTTCATAGTTACTCGTTAGAAGAAAGTAACTATACTCTCACACATATAAACCACAATTTACTTAATACACTCAAACCGCACTTGTATTATTATCGTGTTTATGAAAGGTAGTATACACTCACTTGATCAGAAGATGATCGGACAACACTACGACTTGCAGAAGTAGTAATCCACAGCAGATCTGGAAGATCTCCTCAAAAATCGAACTTCTCGCGGGCAGAGCTTCGACTCGGGAACCGCACTTCTCGGGATCTTCGGGATCTCGGGACTTGCCTCGGGGCTAGAGAATAATACCGGGGCTTCGGGGTATTTCTGGCACGCAAAACGATGCAAAACGGGAGAGAGAAGAGAAGGAATTGGCAAAATAGCCGGCTGCCTTCGGATCCCTTTTATAGAGGCTGGAGCCTAGGAGTACGCGGGGCGTACTTCAGTACGCAGCGCGTACTGCTTCCGAAATCGTCACTGCATGCGTCATCTGAAGTGTTGACACTCTTCGGAGTACGCGGGGCGTACGTCGGATCGGACTGGTGACTCGGCTTCGGATAATGCCAGATTTTTGATTTAAAAATAAATACAATTTATTTATCAAACTTCGGAAATTCATATCTTCTTCATACGAACTCCGTTTTCGACGTTCTTTATATCCACGGAAAGGTGAGACTACGCTCTACAACTTTCGTTTAGACTCCGTCGGCTAATTTTGATTTCATTTTTATTATTTATTTTTAATAGGCCGCGACATAAAAACTTCGTTATAAATTCATAACTTCTTCGTTTGACGTCCGTTCTCGCCTAACTTTTTATCGCTTCGATACCAACAATGAGATCTTCGATTCTCATTTAGATTGCTTCGGCTAAAAACCGCTCGATCTCAATTCGAGTATTTCAGGCTGCACACCGCTAAGTCAAAACTTCGATAAATCATAACTTCCTCATACGAAGTCAGATTTGGGCGTTCTATATCTATTCGGAAACCTCGTTTCAACTACTACAACATTAACCAAAGATATTAAGTATATTTTACACTTAAATTTTGACGCTTATTTTTATTCTTAATTAATCAGACCACATAATTAAGCAATTAAGCACAAAACACATAATACTCAAATAATACATTCTTATTATTTCAAAATGGGTTACAAAGGTTAACCTAGACTATTACATTGCTAAAAATGGCAAGCCCGGAAACACAGGCGTTACAATTCTCTCCACATTAGAATGATTCCGTCCCCGGAATCACACATCAACAAACAAATGCGGATAGCGACCCATCATGTCACCCTCCGTCTCCCAGGTGAGATTTGGCCCATTCGTGTGTTTCCATCAGACAAGCACTAACCCAACCATCTTGCGTCGCAATTTCTTAGTCTTTCGGTCAACAATTGCCTCTGGTTCTTCAATCAACCTTTTGTTCTCATCAATTCTCAATTCAGAGATTAGAATTATGTCGGGAACTTCTCCCGTGAACTTCCTCAAATAACACACATGAAAAGTGTTATGAATTCCATTCAGTTCTTCTGGTAATTCGAGCTTGTAAGCTTGGTTCCCAATCCTCTGAAGAACTTTAAACGGTCCAATAAACCTTGGACTCAACTTTCCGCTTTTACCAAATCTTATAAGTCCCTTCCACGGCGAGACTTTAAGCAAAACCGAATCCGCAACCTCAAAAGTTATCGGTCTCCGCTTCTTGTCAGCATAGCTCTTTTGACGATCCTGAGCCGCTAACATTCTTTCCCTAATTATTTTCAACTTTTCAGTAGTTTGATGAACCAACTCCGGTCCCATAAACTGCTTTTCGCCAGCCTCAAGCCAACAAGACGGCGTACGACACTTCTGTCCATACAAAGCTTGGTAAGGTGCCATCTTAGTGCTCGAGTGGAAACTATTATTATAGGAAAATTCTACCAACGGTAAATGTTCATCCCAATTACCTAGGAATTCCAGAGTACATGCTCTCAGCATATCTTCAAGTGTTTGTATCGTTCGTTCGCTCTGACCATCAGTCTGCGGATGGTAAGCTGTACTTAAACACTACTTGGTACCCAATTCCTCTTGTAGACTTTTCCAAAACCTCGATGTGAAACGGCTATCAAGATCCGACACAATCGTTAATGGAACACCGTGAAGCCTCACAATTTCCTTCACGTAAGAATTCGCAAGCTTCTCCATAGACCATTTCTCCCTGGCCGCTATGAAATGCGCACTCTTAGTGAATCGATCAACGACCACCCAAATCATGTCGTGACCATTCTTTGTTCTGGGCAGTTTAGTGACAAAATCCATAGCAATGTCTTCCCACTTACCCATAGGCACAGGCAAAGGTTCTAAACTCCCGTACGGTTTCTGATGTTGTGTCTTGACTCTCGCACAAGTCACACACTCGGCCACATACTTTGCAACATCAAGCTTCATCGTCGGCCACCAGTAGTAGGGATTCAGGTCCCTAGACATTTTAGTGCTACCCGGATGAATCGAGTACATGGTATTGTGAGCTTCTTCCATCAGAAGATCTCTGACTCCTCCTGTCTTAGGTATCCAAATCCGATCTTGGAACACCTTCAGTCCACGACTGTTTACACCGAACTCCAACGTTTTGCCCAAACGTTCCTCCTTTCTGTCATTCTTCTTAGAAGCTTCGCTCTGAGCTTTCTTTATACTTTCCAAAATAGTCGAGACAACTTCAATTGTCAACGCTCTTGGCCTTTTCCTTTCAAGATTGACTTTCCGACTGAGAGCATCAGCAACAACATTAGCTTTACCGGGGTGGTAAAGTATCTCACAGTCATAGTCTTTAAGTAATTCCAGCCAGCGTCGTTGCCTCATATTCAATTCTTTCTGATTAAAGAGATATTGGAGACTCTTATGATCAGTGAAAAGTTTGCACTTCGTGCCATAGAGGTAATGCCTCCATATTTTCAGAGCGAAAACTACCGCCGCCAACTCCAAATCATGAGTCGGGTAATTCTTTTCATGCTCTTTCAGCTGTCGAGACGCATATGCTATCACCTTTTCTCTTTGGGTCAAAACACAACCCAATCCAACACTAGACGCATCGCTATAGACAGCGAAGTCTTCAACTCCATCGGGTAGAGAAAGTATCGGTGCCTCGCATAGCTTCTTCTTTAGCTTCTCCTTATGCTTCTCACCCCAAGCATAAGTAGCTCCTTTGTGGGTCAAAGCTGTCAACGGAGTAGCAATCGAAGAAAAGCCTTGGATACACCTTCGGTAATACCCGACTAATCCTAAAAAACTTCGGATCTCCGTGGGACTTTTCGGTTGTTCCCACTTCGTTACAGCTTCAATCTTTGCTGGATCAACCATTACCCTTCTTGGTTGACCACGTGACCCAAGAATTAGACTTCACGAATCCAAAAATCACATTTGGAGAACTTTGCATACAGCTTCTCCTTCTTCAAAACTTCCAACACTTCTCGCAAGTGTCTGCCATGCTCCTCCTGGCTTTTCGAGTAAATCAGAATGTCATCCATGAACACTATCACGGATTTATCAAGAAAAGGATTACAAACCCTATTCATTAAATCCATGAATGCTGCTGGAGCATTGGTTAGTCCAAACGACATAACCAAAAACTCATAGTGTCCATATCTAGTTCTGAATGCAGTCTTCTCGATATCTTGCTCTCTTACTTTTAGCTGATGATATCCTGACCCTAGATCGATCTTCGAGAAATAGCTCGAACCTTGCAATTGATCAAACAGGTCATCAATCCTTGGCAACGGATATCTATTCTTTATTGTTGCCTTGTTCATCTCTTTGTAATCAATGCACATTCTCATGCTTCCATCTTTCTTCTTTACAAATAACACCGGAGCTCCCCAGGGTGATGAACTAGGTCTAATGAAACCTTTGTCCAATAACTCCTGAAGTTGCATCATTAGCTCCTTCATCTCCGTCGGTGCTAATCGATAAGGTGCTTTTGCAATAGGCGTCGTTCCTGGCAACAAGTCAATACGGAATTCCACTTGTCGATCTGGTGGTAATCCAGGAAGATCTTCGGGAAATACTTCCGGATAATCACACACCACTGGAATATTCTGCATCACCTTCTTTTCCTTCTTAGCATCGATCACGAATGCTAAGTATGATGTACACCCTTTGGTCAAACATTTTCTGGCTTTCATCAATGAAATGATTCCAAAATTCACTCTGCGTTTATCTCCATACACCATAAACGAATCTTTCCCAGGCGGGTTTACTTTGACTATTTTCTTCTTGCATAAAATTTCGGCGTCGTTGGCGCTAAGCCAATCCATTCCAAGCACGATGTCGAAACCATTAAGTTCGATAGGCAATAATTCCTCGTGGAACTTATTCCCATTCAGATCAATTAAGATGTTTTTTGCATGCGATAGCTAACAGGTACAAACTTGCCACTAGCAACTTCGACTAATAAGGCATTATCTAGTCTAACAACAGGCAAAGCTAGCTTTCTACCAAATTCATGCGATATAAAGGAGTAATTGGCTCCAGAATCAAATAAAATTTGGGCAGGCAATTCGTTAACAAGAAAGGTACCTGAAGCGACATCAGCCTCATCTTTAGCAGCTTCCAGTGTCATCTGGAATGCTCTCGCCTTTGGCTTTGGCGGAATGTTGGGTCTAGCTGCCTCCTTCTTCTTCGGGCAGTCCCTCGACATGTGACCCTCCTCACCACAACCATAGCAAACTTTCTTTGTGAGGGTACAGTCATTGGCATAGTGCCCTGGCTTTCCACACTTGTAGCATGTGTTCGCCACCTCACATTTTCCATGATGCTTCTTCTTACATTTGTCGCACCATTTCGCTTCACCTCCACCTCCCCTCGAACCAGACTTCGAGAACTTGTTTTTCTTGTTGGAACCTGAAGTTCCATCGAACTTCCTCTTTTCTCCAACATCTATCCTTTCCAGACCCTTTTCCTTCTGCTGGGCCTCCACATTCTTAGCTGCACGAACAGTCGTTTTCAGAGTAGTTGCCATCTTGACTGTCGGACCAAAGTCGGCAGGCAGTCCGTTATCAAACCTCTCAATCTTGGAGAGTTCCGTTGGCACTAGGTACGGAAACAACTTCATCTTCTCAGTAAATGCAGTAGCATAGTCATCTATGCTCATCTTCCCCTTCTTTAAGTTTTGAAACTCATTGTTCAGATCAATCAGATCTATCTCCGAACAATACTGCACCCTTAACTGTTCCAAGAACTCCTCCCATGACATTTTCAGGGCTTCTCCTCGTGGCATAGTATCTGCCAACAACTTCCACCAACTCAAGACTCCAGTCTTCAGTTGTCTAACCGCAAAGACGGTCTTCCGTTTGTTGCTACAGTCGCAACTTTCAAATACCATCTCCATTTCGGAGATCCAATCCATTATCTCAACAGGATTTGGGCTCCCAGAAAGACTTGGCGGTTTGGCGCCCAAGAAGTTCTTGTACATACGCCCATCCTTGTTGTTTCTCCTTTCTGGATCGTTCCTTCGTTCCTCTTGAGTCCCAACTTGACTCACCATGCGACTATTGTTCCCTTCCTCCGATTGCTCGGGAATCAATTCAGGTTCCTCAATAGGTATGATAGGTTCATCCCTATTATTATGCAACATTTGTCGCATCTCCTCCCTTTGTTCGGCTAGCATAGCCCGAATCATGGCTTGCACCGCAGCCATTGTTATTGGTTCTGGTGCTGCTGCTACAACAGGTATCTCCTCAATCACTAGCGGTTGATTCCTGTTTTCATCCGCGTTTCCAACTCCACTCCTTGTTCTCACCATTTTGATCTACACACCGAATAAGGTGAAATTAGATCCTTATTCACGATAGATATTCAAATCATCCTTATTACTCCGAAACGTTTACATGCTAGTTCTAATAACGTAGGCATACGCTTAGAATCCTACACACATAAGGTTTCCAGATCCGGTCGGCAACAGACCGTAGATCCTAACAATTAATATCATATATGGCAACATATAACATTTAGCACATAAAAGCATTTTAGGCAACTTTCCTAAAATAAACTAGTGCTCGTGTCTAAAATCCAACAGACACACATCTTAAAATTCCACTTAGCATTCTAAGTTTAAGTCTAGAAATCCTACAAATTCCTAGTTCGCTTAAACTAATGCTCTGATACCAACTGTGACATCCCCAAAATCTCGGCCAGAAAAGACCGATTTTCATTTATTCTTTTAAATAATTTCAGAGTAAATCCTTTTGATTTGAAAGAGTTGCGGAATTTGTTCCCAAAACAAAACATGATAAAATAATATTTATCAAAGCATTTCATCAAGAGATGCATTTCATTATATAATCAAAACTCGGGATGTCATGTTCCGATACAGACCATAAAGCATAAACGATAACATTACAAGTCATTCAACAAATATATACATCTACAGACTTGTAAACAAAACAACAAGATGATCCATCCATCTTACGCTCTTGTGCCACTTCCTGTAATACAAATAAAACTGAGTGGGTCAGGCTTGGGAGCCTGGTGAGCATATAGGGTTTTCAACCCACAATAAATAAGTTATATTTAATTTCACCAACCAATCACTATCCCGATTACCCATTCCCGTTATCCCCACTTTACGTCCCTAAAACAACATCTATCTCGAGGGACCTAATCTAGGATTTTCATCGGGACGGACATTACTGCGAAGGGTTTTCCTCAACAATACATATCCTAAAGGCAACCATGAGGGGGATAGAGTACACCGGTGAACACATCGTTCACAATACCTACAGGTTATGAACCTGCTAGCGTTCCACTGGACTGTCTAGAAGGAGTCCGTGGTCGTTATCCATACTCCGCTGAATAACTAGATCAACAACAACAACAACATCGAGGCCTCTCATCTGTTTATTACACACCAACTATCTACCCATGTTCTACCCAACATATTAGTAGACAAAAATATATATTTTCATACATAGTTTAAAACCTGTATATCATTTTCATTCAATATATATTGCAGATAATAGATGAGGCATACCACATAACACGTATTCCATAGAAAACAATTCAGATCTATGAGATAGAATAAAGTGAATATCCATTCACGCATACAATCACAAAATATACACATAACAAGTACATCATATAAAATACTTCATAGTTACTCGTTAGAAGAATGTAACTATACCCTCACACATATAAACCACAATTTACTTAATACACTCAAACCGCACTTGTATTATTATCGTGTTTATGAAAGGTAGTATACACTCACTTGATCAGAAGATGATCGGACAGCACTACGACTTGCAGAAGTAGTAATCCACAGCAGATCTGGAAGATCTCCTCAAAAATCGAACTTCTCGCGGGCAGAGCTTCGACTCGGGAACCGCACTTCTCGGGATCTTCGGGATCTCGGGACTTGCCTCGGGGCTAGAGAATAATACCGGGGCTTCGGGGTATTTCTGGCACGCAAAACGATGCAAAACGGGAGAGAGAAGAGAAGGAATTGGCAAAATAGTCGGCTGCCTTCGGATCCCTTTTATAGAGGCTGGAGCCTAGGAGTATGCGGGGCGTACTTCAGTACGCAGCACGTACTGCTTCCGAAATCGTCACTGCATGCGTCATCTGAAGTGTTGACACTCTTCGGAGTACGCGGGGCGTACGTCGGATCGGATTGGTGACTCGGCTTCGGATAATGCCGGATTTTCGATTTAAAAATAAATACAATTTATTTATCAAACTTCGGAAATTCATATCTTCTTCATACGAACTCCGTTTTCGACGTTCTTTATATCCACGGAAAGGTGAGACTACGCTTTACAACTTTCGTTTAGACTCCGTCGGCTAATTTTGACTTTATTTTTATTATTTATTTTTAATAGGCCGCGACAGAAAAACTTCGTTATAAATTCATAACTTCTTCGTTTGACGTCCGTTCTCGCCTAACCTTTTATCGCTTCGATACCAACAATGAGATCTTCGATTCTCGTTTAGATTGCTTCGGCTAAAAACCGCTCGATCTCAATTCGAGTATTTCAGGCTGCACACCGCTAAGTCGAAACTTCGATAAATCATAACTTCCTCATACGAAGTCAGATTTGGGCGTTCTATATATATTCGGAAACCTCGTTTCAACTACTACAACATTAACCAAAGATATTAAGTTTATTTTACACTTAAATTTTGACGCTTATTTTTATTCTTAATTAATCAGACCACATAATTAAGCAATTAAGCACAAAACACATAATACTCAAATAATACATTCTTATTATTTCAAAATGGGTTACAAAGGTTAACCTAGACTATTACATTGCTAAAAATGGCAAGCCCGGAAACACAGGCGTTACATTGTCTATCCTGTGAGTTTTCATAACTGTACTATGATGGATTTACCTATAGGGACGTTCTTCAGGCGTCGAAATGTTATGAGACTTGTCACCCTTAACCTACCGGTCCGGCTGTAGCTAATAGCCAGGGTGTGGGATCATCAGTCCCCCCGTTAGAGGGAATTTCATCGAAAAATAGGTTACAATATTTGACTTTAATTCTTTACATTGACCTGGAAGATCGGGTTGTTACATCATCCCCCTATTAGAGGGAATTTCATCCCGAAATTATTTACAAAGTAAGTGTTTATGGATTAGGGAAGAGATGCGGGTACTTTTGTTGCATCTGGTCTTCTCGCTCACAAGAGAATTGAGGTCCCCGCTTAGCATTCCAGCGAACCTTCACTATTGGTATGCGACTCTCTTTGTTTGTTTGATTACCGTATCGATGAACTCGACGGGTTCTTCCACTAAGTTAAGATTTTTGTTCAAGTCGATTTCCTCGAGTGGAATTATGAGAGTTTCCTCGGATAGACACTTTTTCAGATTAGACACAAGAAATTTGTATGTTAAGGACTAGTTCATGTCAAAAAGACGACATCGGAACTTCTTAATGAAGTATGTTTTAAGTTGGTTAAAGAGTAACATTTCTTAGAACGATAGTCCTTTCTGTGTATACTCTCTACTATTTTATGTGTGAACTTTCTAGTGATTTCAGTACATTGACATTTCTATTGCAACGATTTCTACTGCAGTATGCAAGTACTAGCAGTAAGCGTGTTTCAATAACTTGTGATGATGTTTCATGTTATGACTCCTATTAGGTCCCTCTACAGTCGCTTGGTGTATAAAATTCATAATTAAGATTGATAAGACTGGTGACTAAGCAACTCTGCCCTAAATCCACAACCAGATAAAGAACAAGAAATGAGGTGGAATTACTCACTCTAGGTCTGTAAAAATTTTAATTACAAATGAATCAGATGCACCCAAAGGATCATTATAGCTCACCTACAAGGATCCTTAGTGAGAGTCGTGAATTTTCTTCGAACGAAAGAGTAACTTAAAATTGATTGGAAATCATTTTAGTGAAAATTAATGTAAAGTTATTAACGTTTGGAACCTGCCAAAATTCTTAGTGGCGTTCCTTATTGTTTCTTCATGTCTTGTTGTTTAAACTCGTCTTACTCCTCCTTCATTCCTCTCTGTTGGACAATCTCGTTTGAAATATCCAGATTCACCACATGCATAGCAAATTCGCCTCACCCAGACATTGGTGGTTGAGGTGATGTATTGGTCGGAGTCCTATAGTGGCTGATGGTGTGTCCTTTCTTATTGCACCTTTCGCAATACATCTCCAGACAGACTCCATTATGATGGTAGTTGCACTTGTTGCAGTGTGGAAGGTTCCCATCATATGGAGTTTTCAATGTTGAAGTAGTAGGGTCAGCGGGGGTATAGATTGCCGTCGTCGGTTGCCTTTTGCCGGTTCTTGAAGTTGAATAGCCCCTTCTCTTGTTCCAAGGTTCTCGCTTCCTGTTCTTAGGTTTGCTTTTCAGGGCTTTCTTGTAGATAGTCACTTGTGGGTGCCTTGGATTGTTTCCTTGATTAGGATTGTTGACACCATTTCGTTCTCCACTTGAATCGACAGAGTTTTTGTATGCTATAATGGCTGCCATGGCGGCTATAACTATAGCTTGTAAAGTGGCAATGTCCAATCTTAGAAATGGGGTTGTGTAGGTAAGTTGATTATTTCCATAAGAAGACATGATTCTGTTACAAGGTGTCAAATAAGCTCGTAAGTAATGATGGTCGCTTCTAGTTGTATTTCATCTATTTATATACACCTATAAATTTTGTGTTCTCCTGTACGGTCCTTACTGTTTTGGACAACATTCCTATGATGTTTTTATGGTATAAGGTATAAATATTTATTGTAAAAGTGCTTAAGTTTGTCAAAACGAGACATCGGTGTGATGACCGTAGGTTGGCTCAGTTTCTTTAAGTTTTGAAATGGCATATCTCACTTGACTTTCCATTACTAGTTGTGATGAAGGATATGATAAACTTAATGGATAGTATGAGTAGTGGAATCACTAACTTATTAGGTTAAATTAGTTTAATAGCTATTAGAGTGATGTATAAAGTGTCCTGCTACTCCGCATGTCCAGCGGATGGTTTTCTTTGTTCTCCATCATTGTTTTGATTGCCCTAGTTTAAGTTGTAGAGATTTGTTATTCTATGGTAACTGTATCTTTCTCTAACGGGTGTAGGTGATAGAGGCGTGGGATTTACCGGGGGGTTGTGTCTGTCTGATTTGCGAGGCGGCATTTTTCAGCTACAGGGTTGCAGATGAAATGGTGGTAAGTTGTCGACAAAGTATCCAAGTTCGATAAAATTGAACTACCATAAATTAAGTCAACAAGGATAGTGTAGTGATTTGCTAAAACAGTTTATGACATGAACTATTTACATAAGCAAAGCATTGATTGATAGTGGTAATCTTTAAAGGAAACAAGAAGTCTGTCATATTAGTTTGTATAGAAGTTACATAGAATTCGGAAAATTTGACCTTGGTGTAGGTCTACAATATACCACGTAGGGAAAAATTTGACAGCACAAATGAAACGACCCAAAAATACGACCCAAAATTTTCATTTTTCAATATAACCAAAAACCATAATCTGAGTATCATATCATAAAACCATACGTGATGTATCTCAAACATAGTAAAAACACTGTGAGGAAAACTGTATCATATCTATATCATATCAAAATCAAGAACTGAATCAACTCCCAGGATGAAAACTGAAGCTGTGGTGTGTGCGATGTCATCATCCCGAGCTCTTCCCTTTGCTTGCGGAAGTACCTGAAACCAAAACTGAAACTGTAAGCACGAAGCTTAGTGAGCTCCCCCAAACTACCACATACCATACAATACATATAAAACACATACTGGGCCTTGCCCACTGCATCGGACCGAAGTCCGGAACTAGCTGCATCGGACCAAAGTCCGGAACTGACTGCATCGGACCGAAGTCCGGAACTAACTGCATCGGACCGAAGTCCGAAACTGACTACATCGGACCGAAGTCCGGAACTGACTGCATCGGACCGAAGTCCAGAACTACTCATCATAGCATAGCATAACACATGTCAACTAACATAACACACAACGTGCTTGAATCACGGAGACATCAAGCATACTGAACTACTGCTTCGGACTGAAGTCCGGAACTGCTACTAACTAAATGGGCCGGCATTGTGGCCTTAGACCCTGATCCTACTGGAAGGAAACTCACCTCGTGAACTGACTGTTGTGTGTATGGCTCTGGAAGCTATCTGCTGCTGCTCCGGTATCTCCCCGGCTACAAGTCCATAAACACACTCAATCAATGCTAATCACTGCACTAGGGTAAAATGACTCTTATACCCTTGGTTAAAGTCAACTCTCCTAGTCAAAGTCAACCCACAGTTGACCTGACTCGCCGAGTTGGGCCGCCAACTCGCCGAGTCTCTATTCTCACCTCTCGACCCTACTCGCTGCTACTCGTCGAGTATGGCATCAACTCGACGAGTTCCCTTTCGAATCAAAACTTAGGCAATCTGCATCCGACTCGCCGAGTCATATGAACAACTCGACGAGTTGTTCTTCGAGCTAAGAAGATTGCCTTGGACTCGCCGAGTTGTATGAACAACTCGCCGAGTCCCTCCATTACTGAGTCTAACCTCAAACTCGCTGAGTCCACTCTACCACTCACTGGTCCTACTCGGCATCACTCGAAAAGGGAAAAATCGGGGACTCTCGACTCGACTCGCCGAGTCGTTCTTCAGACTCGTCGAGTTGCTTGCATGCAACAACTCAAAACTCGATTCTGCTTGAATCCAGTGCATAAAACTTATAGATCTGGACTCCCTTAACTCGATTAGCACGTAAAGATTCTATCTTTACGTGCCCATATGCATCCATGGAGATAAAATAGCTCAAAAGCATAAAGAGAAGGCTAGATCTAGGGTTTTCATACAAGGTATCAACAAAAGACAATAGATCCGGGCTCTACAACTCCTAAATGAATAGATCTAAGGATATCTCGACGTACTAGGGCATCCATACCATCATAAGGCTTGAGAAAAGCATCAAACTAGATCTAGAAGAGTTCTAATGGGGTTTTAAAGCATAAAAGGGAAGGAAATCCGAAGAATACCTCAGGAAACTCTGATTTGCCCTTGAATCTTTGCTCTACACCTCTTCTCCTTGCTCCTTTCTTCTTCTCCTTCTTCAAGCCTTCACAAATTCACACAAGAACACTTAAATCACTCAAGAACGGATTAGGGTTTTCTCACAGCTCTCTGAGGGTGAAGGAGGCGAGATTGGGGGCTATAAGATGGATTAAATAGTGAGCAACCCGGGGATTTAGGGTTTCTTTCAGACAGACAGACTCGCCGAGTCCAGAATATGGACTCGCCGAGTCGCCGGCTAACACGTGCTCGAAATCCCGTCCCTACTCGGCGAGTCAGGCTATGAACTCGCCGAGTCCCTCTTACAACTTCAAAAATAAATACCATGGAATCATCATACCGGAGACGGGTCGTTACAACAAAGATCTAGTGAAACAGTACTTGCTAGACAGGAATATTTAGATGAAAAGAGTACTACTTAGAGTATATACGAAAGTTATTTCCATAAACCAAGAGAAAGAGCGAGTAGAGTGCCCTCTACTTGCAACGAGAACTGCTCGGATAAGCCTTTGGTTCTGTCAACTGACGCTCCATCTCGAGCGTATGCATTTCATACCTTGCCTGACGTGCTCGAAGTTCACTGACTTCAGTTTGAGTTGTAGTTAGCTCTCTCTGCAAGGTTTCATTGTGACTTATGGTTCTTCTATGATCTGATTCTAAGTGTCGGATGCGAACTGTATTAACTTCGGTTTTTGCATCATTCTCCTCGGTTCATTGGATAGTTGCCCTTCCTTGCTCATTATTGCGAGCAATCGGGCGAACCATGTGACATCCCCATTTTCTCGGCCAGAAAAGACCGATTTTGTTTATGCTTTATAAAAATCAGAGTAACTCTTTTAATAAAAATGTTGCGGAATTTGTTCCCAGTAAAACATGATAAATACGTTATCAAAGCATTTCCGAAGAAAAGTATTTTTATTCATTTTAAAACATTTGGGATGTCATCGTCAATACAGAAACATAAGCATAAACAGAACTTACATTCATTATAACTAGTAATTTATATCTCCTTAATCTCTCAGTGTAATGTGACTTCATATCAACACCTGTGATATAAATAAACTAAGTGGGTCAGGTTGGGAAACCTGGTGAGTACATAGGGGTTTCAACCCACAATAATATATTTATTATGTTTAATCATCAAACAGTTAACCCTATTACCCATCCCCATTATCTTGTTTACTCTTTAGGATCTACCCTAAGAATCAACTATTTCTCATTCATTCATTCCTAAGGATTATCCTACGGAATAGGTACGAAGTCCATCGTTGTTAATGACACATCTGTCCAGCAGAGCTGCTAGTTCTATCACTTAGGCGCGGCTGCCAGAATTATGACATTCTATGTGAGGCGCAGCTGCCAGTATTGTCCTTCGAGCACAGCTGCTAGGGTTATCTTGTTTATTGACAGTATCATTTTCGAGAGTCCACTCGCAATACATGTCAATGGGTTTTTAGAGTACACCGGTGAACACATCGTTCACAACACCTATAGGTTGTGAGCCTGCTAGTGTTCCAATGGCCTGTCTAGAATAGTCTGTGGTTGTCATCCATACTCTGCTAGATGACGGGGCCAACATTTGGGAACAAGGCTTCTCACATCATCCACCTCTCACCCTTACCTCATGGTCTATATCACCTCTCAACTCATCATCCAACTCATATTTCATCTACCCATGTTTTACCCAACATATTACATAAATATAAATACATATACATTTTAAATCATATAAAACTAGTATAAAATCGTTCATCCAGCTTAGATAGCAAGTATACAGATAATATGCACACATAACACGTAGTTTATATAAAATACTTCATATCTATGTGTAAGATGAAAGGGACCATGCACTCACTTGAAAAGGTGGTGATTCCTAACTCAGACAGCGCTTCGCTTCTTAAAAATAATTTCCTTCGACGAAACCTAGTATTATTACCACTAGAGTTTAGCCTATTATTCGCCGAGACTAATTAATAGTCTAGCTATTATTACTATTATATAAGCATTAAACAATACTTATATAACCCATAATAATAGCCCAAGTACTTATTATACGTTCCTAATAACGTTACTATAATTAAATAAAAGCTATATTAAAAATAACGTAGGCGTAGCTCTCTTACAGCGGGTTTTATAGAAAACCGGGATTTGCTTGGAGCAGTGTTCCCGAGCCGAAAAGCTCTTCTTCTCGGAGTTGTTGAACACTCTGGGGCTTCCGCCTCGTGTTAGGGAGGTTCCCTAGGCTTTTCGGGGGGTTTTGGGGCTAGAGAGAGGTTCTAGAGAGAGTAAAGAGAAGAAAGAATGGGAAAGGTGTGAAAAAATGAGGGTGTGAGAGGTTCTATTTATAGGGTGAAAATGGTTGAACTTGGTGCCACATGTCACCATCTAGTGGCAAGACTTGGGGAGAAAGCAATGGCCAAGATTGTGTCACATCACCCATTTTCGCACAACACACTTCCGACTTCTAAAATCCGTAACTTTCACATACGACCTTCGTTTTTGACGTTCTTTATATCCACGCGTAAGTAAAAATAAGATCTACAACTTTTATATTTACTCCGTCAGCTAATTCTCGACCGATCTTAAATTTAACAGTACAAGGAGATTATACTGTTAAATGTCCGCGTAAAATTCATAACTTCTACATACGGACTCTGTTTTCGACTGTACTTTTACCGTTGAGTTCCCATTAATGAGATCTTCAATTCTCATTTAGGTCGCATAGGCCAAAAACCGCTCGATCTAAATTCGAGTTTCGGGCTGTGCACTGCTAAGCCGAATCTTAGAAAATTCATAACTTCCTCATACGAAGTCAGATTTGGGTGTTCTTTTTTTATGTTCTTGGTTTAATGTATACTACAACTTTTGTTTAGAATGCTAAGCCTAAAAATCCCTCCATCGTAAATTCACTATTTACGTCTCCTGGTGTCGTGCCGGTTTTGCCGTAAAACTTCGACGGACCATAACTTTTTCGTTATAACTCGGATTTCAACGTTATTTATATGTACAAAACCCTTGAGACGTATTCAACAATTTGGTTAAGATTATTTATTCTAAATAATCTTTTGTCAAAAATTCGTTTTCGACCCCTATTATCTCTAAATCGACTAGGACGGATCTACGGGCGTTACAAACCAGTATAGGAAGGTCTCTATCTGTTGAGCCTCCCTCGCTCAGATTGTAGAAGCTTCAGTCTTCACTGTACGGAGGGGGTTGACCCTATTCACGACTCCACCTATTCAGGTTTATTGCCCACAGAGGTGTCGAGCCTTGTAATCCCTGTCGAAGATTTGGATTTTGGATCGGAGCCACTAAGGGTAGGTTATTGTCTTCGGGATCAGAGTCGGAGTCTTCTTGCATTTATTCCTTGAATTCTTCTTCCGGTTTGTCCTCTTCTTCTTCTTCTTCTTCGTCCACAATTTCTTTTGGATCCTCTTGCGGATCCTCCTCTATCAATTCTCCATTGCCTTGGTTCGGGTAATAGGGGTCCCCTGGTAGATGGATTCTGACCATTGTGTCTGTGCGAGAATAGGGATATGAGAATTGTCTAAAAACTAAAACGTGTAAATTTGAACATGTAGGTTAAATATTGCATTTACAAAATACTCCTATAGTATTCGAAATGTTATGTTTGATTCTAAAGTTTATAAGTTTGGTAAGTTTTAGACTTGTTGTCCACTGCAGCTATTCCCAGGCATATGTTAGTTGGCTCTCTGATAAATATAGTTGATCAGACTATATTCATCCTAGTCTCGATTACATGTTCCAAAGCATACCTGTATTGCACAACTCATCTATAATACTTCTATATTGCTTTCATTATGATATTGATCCTGTTATATAATGTGTGCATGTATACTTTTATAAAAAAATTATTTTCAAAAAGTATAACTCTTAATCAGAGTATTTTTTCCAAGTTGTGTTTATATTTGTATATCAAAAATGGTTTTGATATACTTAGTTCACTATAAACAATGCTCTGATACCAATCTATCACACCCCCAAACCTGAACGGTGGAAACATTTGGGGGTGGAGGACGTCATGTATAGTATCATAACAATTGAATAGTAAAGAAAGTACACACCATAATAATATATATTTGAAAATTTTACATGATTGTTGTATTACATGTTTCAAAAGTCAAATATAATATGATGTTCCAAAAAATGTTACTAACGCCAGAGCATTAGTCCCCAAAAGTAGTTGATAACCTAGTGTTTAGCGATTCCCTGAGAATACAAGTTATTTCAAAGAAAAAGTGTCAACAATTAAGTTGGTGAGTTCATAAGTAGATGAATGTATGCCATTCGAAAGTTCACTTTTGTTTTCCAAAAAATCCGATATTTTCTTATAAAATGAGTTATGAATTGTTGTTTGTATGAAATGAATGTATTGAACCAGGAAAATCCTAAATTTTCCTAAAAGTGAGAAGCAGTCTTTAATGCCCAAGACTGTAACTTGTAAGTAAATATGTCATGCTTAAAATGATGATATATAGTTTTATTAGTGAACAAAACTATAGGAAACATGTATTTTTCACGTAAAAATAATTGTAATATTACTTTTCCCGTAAAAACATAATACCACAATAAGTGTCTATCCTGTGAGTTTTCATAACTATACTATGATGGATTTGCCTGTAGCGATGTTCTTTAGGCGTCGAAATGTTATGAGACTTGTCACCCTTAACATGTTGGTCGGCTGTAGCTAACAGCCAGGGTGCGGGATCATCAGTCCCGTATAGATCTATACACACTTATCATGTTCTCCGGACGGAGACTCTGGTTATAAAATAGGGCTTTCTTGTATACTTTGATTGGTACGATGAAGACGAATGACTCACATATTCTCAATTAAGTCATGTATTTTTGAAATGTATATGTTTATGTATGAAATGATTACCCTTGTTACAGTGTTGATAAAGGCATAATAATGATATGTATTTTCTTATCTATATGTAATGTTATAGCTGAAATGGTTACCCTTGTCATGATATGTTATGCAAACATATAAATAAAGCATGTTATTATTTATAAACACATTTCATGTCGAGAGGGTAAAGTGGTGTCGTAAGATGTTTTGCATGCCAACATTTTCGTATGATAGTTATTACAACAGTATGAAAAGTATAGCAAAAGATTGATGTTTTCACATGAGCTTAACCGTGTGTTTAATTGTATCCCCCTCCCCCCTTAAAAGTGTTTAAAAGCATTTGAAAGTGTAGTGATAGGGGTATGAACTCACTTGGCAAGAGTGACGGTTTGAAGAAAACGATACTTTGCTCGGGCTACACTTCGACCAAAAAGAAGTCGATTTCTCGGAAATCCCGGGGCTTAGAACTTCCGTCAGAGCTTGGTCACATAACCGGGGTGTCGGGGTAGTCTCGGGATGCTTAACACAGAGTAAAAGTAGAAAGGAGAGTAGAATTGAGCAGCCTAAACCCGATACCTTCAGTTTCTATTTATAGGGTGGATTTTTGGAGTTCATGTCGTGAGCATGGAGTGGCTCACGTCGTGAGTTTTGATCTTATCCCTTCCGTAGACTCGACGTATGATAGCCCGTCTCTGGAACACATTAGTCACTAGCTCACGTCGTGAGCTTTTGGCTCACGTCGTGAGTTTTCTGACAGTGTGGGGTTTCGTGTCCCGAACTTCAGAAATTCATATGTCGCATACGAGGTCCGATTTTGACGTTCTTTATATCCACGCGTAGGTGAGATTATGCTCTACAACTTTCGTTTAGAAGACGTCGGCTAATTTTGACTTTATTTTTAATATTATATTTTTAATAGGCCAGGACTGGAAAAGTCCGTTAAAAATCCATAACTTCTTCCTATGACGTCCGTTTTCGTCTGTCTTTTTACCGTTGTACTATTATTGTCGAGATCTTCAATTCTCGTTTAGGTTGCGTCGGCTAAAAGTCGCTCGATCTCTATTTCGAGTTTTTAGCTGTCTACTGCTATATCCGAAACTTAGAAAAATCATAATTTCCTCATATGAAGTCGGATTTGAACGTTCTTTTTATGTACGTTTACGGTTTAATGATATCTACGGCTTTCATTTAGATACCTAAGGCTAAAAATTATTTTATTGGAATTTCACGATTTACGCTTATCGGTTTTGTTGCGGATCTTCGATTGGTCATAACTTCTTCATTGTAACTCGGATTATAGTGTTCTCTATATTTTTGAAAACCTTGTTATGATATCTACCACTTAGTACATTCGAATTGAGATTTTGAGCATTTCATTTTTGACGCTATTTTTATTATCTCAAAAATAGGTTACAATATCTGACTTTAATTCATTACATTGACCTGAAATATTGGGTTGTTACAATACAAATGGGCGTTGCCCAATTCATATAACGGGAAAGTTCTCACCAATGGGCCACACCTATCATATAAACTGGCCTCGCGCATTATACATGCAAGAGTCACACAGACCGTCTACCATCATATAGTGTAGTGAGAAGAATCACCTCACAGACAAAGACCACAACTAACAACACGTATTGTCGAATAATGGTACTAAAGACCTCCTAAGAATCCGTACAAGGTAAACCCTTAGCTTACCTTCTAAAACTAGCAATTTGACCAAAAGTCAATTGAAGTCAAAAGTCAACACTCAAAGTCAACGATCAACATCCAAGCCAAAGTCAATAATTAACATCAACAAACCTCCACGTCGGGGTCGCAAAATGTCAAAATAGTCGGGCTGATCCCCAGTCGCCACGTGGTGGCAGCCTAAAGTCCACGTTGTAGGATCTGGGTCTGAACAGCTTAACGAGTTAAGCCGTTTTCTTCAAATTCCAGGACCTCCAAAGATTAGATCTGATTCTTCCTAAGGTCTTGACGGATAAAGTTTCCAACTTTATCCATTAAGACATCTCAATAAGACAAAACCTCTAAACCAAAGTTCTTAATGACCTCATGAAGCATGGACTTATCCATTAAGCTCTTAATCACCAAATGCATTCACCTATACTTTCCGAAAGACTTCCTACACCTAATGGATCATAAAGATTGATGCTTTATGGACATGCATGTCAAATGTATGTCTCTTCCGTTTTATGTCAAAATATAGATGAAAAGGAACTCAAACTAATGCATGGGACCAAATAATCCAAGAAATTCCATATCTTCAACATATGACTTGAAAGGGACCTCAAGGATCCATAAAGTTGCCAACTTTATGGAAACCATTCCTTCAAACTTACACAATCATAAAGAAAATGGACAAGAAACCTAGATCTAGATGCAAGGAAATTAAAGCTTAGATCTTGAACACTTACAAATGTCCAAAATATGCACAAGGGATGGTAATGTGGTTTCTTTGTTGGATCCACATACTAGAACACCGTCTTCTTCTTCTTTAAGCTACCAAAAGCACCAAAATAAGCAAAGAATCACTCGGAGAGATTTGGGTTAGGGTTCTGAGGTTTGAGAGTGATGGAGGTTGAGGATAAACAAACCTTAGCCCTCACTTTTTTTTAAATAAGATATAAAACCCGAAAAATAGGGTTTTAGTCTTCAGATGGTCATCACGTCGTGGGGAACAAGAACGTTCCGCGATCACTTTGGCCATGTCATGTCGTGACAACTAGAACTAATAAAATAACTTATAAAATATATAAGAAATTCTGGATGCTTTTAATGAATTTGTATTAGACTATTAGTTGTTTACTTCACTATGAGGTTAAGGGTTTAATTTCTATAACAATAAAAAAAAAAATAAAGGTTTAAGTGTTTACTTTACTATAAGGTTAAGGGTTTACGTTCTGTAACGAATAAAAAATAAGGATTTAAGTTCTGCAAAGAATAAAAATAATCATTGATTAGTAAGATTTAAAGAATATATGTGTTTTTGCTTAAAAATAAAGATTGTATTTGGAAAAACTTATTTTGTTTTTTTTAAACGGTTTGACTAATTAAACATGTATATATGAATATTTGTTTTTTGAACTTAATTGAGATAGGTTTTAGCCTACGTGTATGTCGTGTGTGTATGGATGATTAGAGTAAATTAAACCCCCTTGTCAATATCATGTACTTTAAATATTAAAAAATAAAAATTTGACGTTGCATTGGTTTCTAGAAAAGAAGGAAAACATATAATTCACGTTGGGTTTAAATTTAATGGAGCTGGAAAGATAGTGACGTGATGTAAGGCTCCACCAATACCAGTACCTATTGGTCCTTCTATTGGTCCTGGTCTTGGTCTTGGTCTTATTAGTAATAGTGTATATAATTTTTACAACGAAACTTCCTCGAATCCACGGTCTCTTTATCATAAGTAAGTTTCATCATGTTTGATAAATTTTCGAGTAAACTATATAAGTACTTATTAGAATTTTATTTTTATTTATCTTTAATTTTGATCTATATCTTTTTAAGGTGTGTTAGTTTGAGTTTAATGAGTTTAATAATCTCACTAAAAATATTTTTCTTATATTTTTTTTATTCTGTTTTATTATTTTAATACCTTCTAAAATAAACAAATATTTAAACTATATTTTACAATGATCTCTACTTACCGCTTACATATAAATAAAATTAAATATAATTTTTGATTTAATGTTACATTTAACTATTGTTATGACTAATTAATTTAAAAATTACTTATTTGATTGTGTATTGTTTTTTTAATTATTATTATGATCAACTAATATGTTAGAATTTTAGAAGCAAATATGTAACACCTTACAATTTAAGACCAAAAATTTTATTTTTAATTTAATAATTCATAAAACAAATTATTAAAAACATTATTGAGTTATCTCATATCATAAAACCCATAAGTCATATGTCTCAAAGCAAATCATAATAATGTCAGAGTACAAATCCCAAGAACATCATAGTGTGAAATGTAGTGGTGTGATGCGCTGCAGTCATGCCTAATTCTTTCCCTTCGAAGAAGAAGTACCTGAAACCAAAACTAAAATCCGTAAGCACAAAGCTTAGTGTATTCCCCCATCATACCACATACCATATAACCACATAACGCCTAGCATATCTGAGTGTTGGCCTCCCCTTCGGTCTCTTTCAACTGGTAATTACCTAACATATCTAGGTGCTGGCCTCCCCTTCGGTCTCTTTCAACCGATAACTGCCTAGCATATATGAGTGCTGGCCTCCATTTCGGTCTCTTTCAACTGGTAATCGGGGACTATTTCACCCCTACCACTACCACATAATAGCCTAACATATACATATAAATCATATACTACCTAGCATATATGGGTGCTGGCCTCCCCTTCGGTCTCTTTCAACCGGTAATTGGGGACTATTTCACCCCTACCACTACCACATAATAACATAACATACTAGCACATAAAGCATAACAGATAGTGACATACCAGACAATCATCTCAACTATAATCAATACTAGTGGGTCGACATTGGTGCCTTCGACCCACTTCTATTGGAAGGTAACTCACCTCGATAACTGGGAAATAGCTACAAAAACTCCTGCTCTGAAATCAACCCCTCTCAAACTCCTACACATAAGCATTTACTTTAATTACCGTTTTAATACTCATAACCCCTTTAAGGGTCAACTTTGGTCAAGGTCAAAGTCAAAGTCAACATTCTAGTCAAAGTCAACATCCTGGTTGACTCAACTCACCGAGTTGGTCCATCATGTAACGATGTAAATTTTCAAACAAAATTTTTCATTTTCCAAACACAATAAAACACACGTCACATTTTCTCCAAAAGCCTCAAGTATCAAATATCAGTACATATTTCAAAAATCGTTTATCACGAATCCATGATCCAAAATAAATATAACTCCAACTCATATGTGTGTGTACAATCAAGCCGGTGCCTTCCTGCGATCCTCGAAAGTACCTGAAACACATAACACATAACACGATAAGCACGAAGCTTAACGAGTTCCCCAAAATACCACATACAATACTTTAGTCACTCGAGGCTATAACTTTGGTCCCGTTTGATAGTTGCTGACTGAGAAAGTGCTGATTGGGAAAGGTCTGTCTGAGTAAGAAATCCTGACTGAGTAAGAAATCCTATTGTTTGATTGTACATCTGACTGAATGTGCTGAGTGATGAAAAATGACCATTTTACCCTGCTGTTATATATAGTGATGGATTAAGTTGCTGAATAATTATAAAACATACATATTGTCATACAAAATGTAAATTACACACAAATAAAAAATGTCATACAAAATGTAAATTAAACATAAATCATTTAATATCCAAATAATACATAATGAAATTTAAAATAACATAATAATTTAATGTAAAGTAGGTGAAAGTAGTCGATTTGCAATCTGATCACGCAAAACACGCATATGTTCAACGGCTTCTGGACCCCATTCTATGCCTTGTATGTTTTCTCTATCAATTCCTCCACCTTGGACGTCAGGAGTAACCATAGTGTCCTCCTCAAAATTTCTAAACAAGTCATCTTTTATATTGTATTTCCTTATAAAATTATGGACCGCAACACAAGCAATGACTATGTCTCTTTGCACTGTAAAAGGATAAGGAGCCATTTGTTTTAAGATTGGGAATCTCGCTTTCAATACACCATAAGCACGCTCAATAACATTTCTAAGTTGCGCATGTGCATAATTGAACCTTTCTTCTCTAGTTAAAGGTCTGCCTCTTCGAAAATCGGCTAACCAATACCTAGTATTGCGGTATGGAGCCATAAATCCACGAGTGTTTGTATATGCGGCATCACAAAGGTAATATTTATCTGCAAATGAATGTGACACATATTATATAATGACACATTATATAAAGAAGATAGATAATAAAAAATATATAAAGATTACAAACCTGGTGGAGGAAATGGAAATCCAGAAGTCGAATTAAATGCAACTTCTTTCAAAACTCTTGAATCATGTGCTATACCCTCCCATCCAGCCCAAACAAAGGTGAATATCATATCAAAATCACAAATTCCTATTACATTTTGAAAACATTCTCCTTTTCCTCTTCCTCTATAACGAGTTTGTTGATCAACAGGTACAACCGCATGTACAAGAGTTCCATCTAATGCACCTATTGCTCCGGAAAAAATATTTTTTAACCGTCTATGTCGTTCCGAGTTATGTCTTGTTGGATTAGGAGTTGTTGGTACTATAATTTCTTTTGCAAAATACATCATTGCTGTTAGGACCTCGTGTAAACATTGATGAATCGTTTGTGTGGAGTGATGAAATCTTCCCTTAACCGCGCGAAAACGTTCATTATGTCCTATAACATGTAAGAATACAGCCATCTTCTCTTCAATGCTTATTGTCCTACTAGCTTGCAACCAGTTTTTTTGGGTAAAGTGGTTGCATAATAAAGCAAATGCCTCTTGTGTAAGACGCATCATATCGAAACATTGTGTAGGGTCTCTGTACATCAAATCTTGCGTATACGCATACCCGCTTGAATCGTTATCTCTAATTGTATGGATTCTAATTAGCCTGCGCCGGTTTGACCTCAACCAATAAAACACAAGTAAAAGAAAAGCTATAACTTCACCATCAGAAACCATACTTGACCTGTTACAAACAATTAGGTAACATGTTAAAGTAACCAAACTTTCCAACGTAACAAAAGTCATATAACAAAAAACTAGTAAATAACAAAAGTCATATTCAATATCTAAACATCATCCAAAGTAACAAAAGTCATCAAACATAGGATCCAAAATTAACAAAAACTAGTACACATCATCCAAAATAACATCCAAAAAAGTCATCAAACATAGCATCTAAATGTCATGCAAGTAACAAAAAGTCATGCAACAAAAAAACTAGTAAATATCATCAAAGATAACCATACTTCCTACCCGCACCCATCACCTACGACTCACAACTAGTATGCGAAAGTCGTAACCAAACTTTCCTAACATCGGCACTTTCACCAAATAACAAAAGAGCGGTTTTGTGTCTTTCATCTTCTTCTCCCCATTCCATTTTGTTCAATTTCTCCATACATGCATCAACATCCTTATCCATTTCACTTTTTTCAATTCTTTCGTTTTTTTCCACTAATGACCTTGCAAGATTGACAATCTCATCCTCAACTTCTAAAGCCCTTGCGTCTCTTTTTTTCCACCAACTCTTTTTTTTCCACCAACTTCCATATTTTTTGAGCGCCCTGCAGATTCTTGACTTGCACCTACGTGTTGTGTTGAGGTTTCCATTTGAACATCATCATCAAAATCATGGGCACTAAACTCTTCTACTGGACGAGGGAGTGTAGAAGATGGCCCCCAACTTTGAAAGCCGGTTGAGGTCGACCCTTCGAATAGTTGGGTGCAAAGATCAGGGAACAACAGAGGTTTAGTTTTCAATGACAACACGAACTTGTTCAACTGTTTACAATTTTTATAAATATTAGGATATGTTATAAAAATAATCATAATAGTATTTATTATAAAAATATTACCTTCCCCTCTTCTTTCCATTGTTCATCGGTCAAATTAAATTTATTTTTTATAGGATCATATATATTGCCGGTTTTGTTTTTGAGTTTCACCCAAGCAACATACTTTGATTTGTAGTAGTCAAAGTGATTTCTCATTTGCTTCTGATCAACCTCTTTACCGTGTTCGTTTATCAATTTTTCGCGTATTGTCTTCCATGAACTTGTCTTAAGTCCGGAACCCTCACGACCATTAGTGGTTAGTTCATGGATACATGCATCAAGAAAAGTTTTGTCCTCATTCTCGTTCCAAACCAACATCCTAAAAAGTTAATAGTTAAAATGATTTATCATAAAATTTATCATGATCAAAAACAATTTTAAATATAAAAAAATTATTTTGTACCAATAAAAGCATAAAATCTGTGGAATTGTGATATGTCTATTATGTATTATAACAGTGCATAGGATTCGTAATGAGATTGGAAATGCTATGAAGCTAGACAATCATGTTGATTCCATAAAACAAGAAACTCCCAAGAATTGAAATAGGCATGGTAATTATGATATTTGTCCACCTTCTCAAGCTCAAGTATTTTAAAGACAATATCTTTTTTTCTTTTAATTCACCAAAAAACACAAAAACAAAGCAAACAATATGTATATAATGGCAAATAAAAGCTCAATCTAACAGCAATGCCACTACTACCTTGTAGTGGCAGTAATAAACATCCCCAGCAGCAGGAAAAAAAAAGAGGATGTAATATTCTAGCAAATAACAGTTCAAAATTCAAAAGAAAATTCGTCCATGAAATTGATTACAAATAACACTTCAAAAAAAAAGATAATGTAAACAAATCTGGACCCACTTAAATCAATGAAATTGATTACAAATAATGTTGTATATTGGAACATATCTACTGCATCCATGCTTTATATGAAGGGATATAGACAATCAATTGCATAAAAGATAAGAATTTTATTCAATTTCACAGATTGATCGATCCCAAACCCAAAATTAGTGTTCCCAAACCCCAAATCGGATTCTGAAATTATAGATTATACATAAAAGGATAATACTCTTACCTGTTTGTGATGAATTGCAATGATTGAATGACAAGAAATCGAAATATCAATCGGAGATGGCGAGCTCTTGTTAGCCGGTGAGATGGTGGCTACACGGTGGCAAGATGGCAGCGACCGAGGTGATGGCAGGCAGCGACTTGCAAGATGCGATCGAGATGGAGGAGCGACGCCGCTGCTAGATGGAAACGACTTGGAGCTGTCAGCGTTTTTTTTAGGTCTTGAGAATGGAACGATGGAAGAAAGAATTAAGGGGCAGGATTGTCTTTATTCCCAGTCAGCATATGTTACAAGGCTGACCGGGTAAGACTGTTGAGTTAGATATCTTTCCGAGAAAGCACACCATCAAACATCTAAGGTCTGACCGGGTCAGCCCAATTAGCTGACTCAAACCGAGTCAGATGGTATCAAACGCACCCTTTGTAAGACCCTCCGGTCTATGTGTCTTAATGGGACCCTCCAGTCCCACAGCTCGTTGGACCCTCTGGTCTGGTCTCAATGAGGACCCTCCGGTCTCACAGCTTGTTGGACCCTACGGTCCGGTGTCAGTATCACATAATATAGCATATATATCACACAGACAAATGCAAAACTCATGTAAGCACATAAGACCCTCTGGTCACACATAATTACCACTCTAGGTAAAGTATAGTGAGAAGACTCACCTCGTAAGCTAGGAAGTAAAAGTCTCGTACTTGAAATCCTCGATCTAGCCTCCGCCTACCACACAGGATAATTATCTCTAATTAATACTCTACTCGAACTCAAATACACTAACAGTTGTTCTCTCTTTCATTCTAGCCCTAGGAATGGGTAAAAGACCATTTTAACCCTCCTTGATCTCCATTGCTCATTTTGACTCAAAGGACCTCAGAATGTCTAGATTTGATGTCCATATCTCAAAAGGTGCTCAAAACCTTCAAGGTCCTAAAATAAGATGGAAAAGAAGCCCTAAACTCTAACATCATGAGATCTACCCATACTAATGTAAAAGATACAGACTTTATACCTTAAACAGAAGCTCCTTGATGTTTAGCAGCAGATCTAACAGCCTCTTCATGATCCTTGCTTGAAATCCTCCTCTTCTCTACCAAAAATGCACCAAAGTTCTCAAATAATGGCTCAATACTCTCTCAAAAGCTCAACGGGGCGATTAGGGTTTCTCTCAGTGAAGGGAAGCAGACGGGGAGTAGAAAATGAGTCTATAAGTGTCCATATATAGGCCCCAAACCCAAGGATTTAGGGTTTCCACTCACAGCGCCTACTCGGTGAGTCGACTCTCGGACTCGTCGAGTAGATCATTAAACCCACGTGGCCACACCCGCCTCTACTCGGCGAGTTGTAGCACCAACTTGTCGAGTAGATCAATAAACCTCAAAAATAAATAAGTAAAATAATATACCTGGGAATCCGGATGTTACACATCAACTCGACGAGTTCCATGAATCAGGAACCCTGAATTGCGACCCAACTCGTCGAGTTCTTTCACAACTCATCGAGTTCCTCCTATCCATAGAATCGGGACTTTCTCAATCAACTCATTGAGTCATCATTGAACTTGTCAAGTTTTCACCTTTACAGACTCGGGATTCTTCGACCCAACTCATCGAGTTCCTCTATAGCCTCGACGAGTTCTTCAGTCCGTTGAGCCGTCTTAATAAATTAAGCTCTTATCCCTCATATCTAAGCCCCATACTTCATTTACATACCAAAAGTGTCCTTTTAAGGGTAAAGTTTCCAACTTTACCCATTAATAGCCCTTCTTAATGGGTTTAGCTCAAACCCTAATTATTTAAGACCTAAATCTTGACCCACAAGCCATAATACTTCACACTAAACCATAACAACTGAGATCTAGGCCCTAGACACCATATGAATACGTAAAGTCCCTGACTTTCCCTCCATGCATGGCCTTTTGGAGCTTAAAAGGACAAAATGATACCTTAAAGATTGTATGGGGCTTCCATGGCCATAAAGTTTGCACCTTTATGCCATGAAACCCTTTCTAGACCCTAGATCTGAAAGAGTAATCACTTGGGACGTCCAAGTCTCAAAAGCTAGCAATCTTGGACCAAAACATGGAGAAATCACTCCAAAACGAGATCTAAACATTGAATAGACAAGATATGAGCTTTATATCTCCAATGAACCAGAAATAGAGCTCAACTTCTAGATCTACACTTCTCCTTCACTTCCTTGTTCCTTCTTCAAGTCTCTTCTTCTTCAAAACCTCAAGAAAGCACCAAGAATGGCTCAAAACTCTCAAAAACGTATTAGGGTTTCGTGGCTAGGGTTTGGGACGATGGAGGCTACAAATGAGGCCAACCTTTGGAGGTTAAGGTGTTTAAATAGGGTGCTAAACCTTGAAAAATAGGGTTTTATTCTGGCAGACCTACTTGACGAGTTGATTCCCTTAGCTCGTCTAGTAGACATTAAGTTTCGCGTCCAAAATCCATTCCTACTAGACGAGTTTGGGGCCACCAACTCGTCGGGTTCCTAAACAAAATGAATAAATATAATTTAAAATACATACTAGGAACCAAGCGTTACAACATATATTCAAAAAAATCGGTGCAATAAACGATATGATCAACATAGATGAACACTCAAGAGTAAATAAGATCAATGATTTCATTAGAAGATAAAATATTAGTTTGATACAAGTGACGGAACTCAATTTAACAAAAGATACCTTCTTTATTTAACTAACCCCTCTATATATAAGAAACCAATGTAACGTCAAAATTTTATTCCCTTGAGTACGTAATTCAACAGTCTAAACCACGGACCTAAGTATTAAACAAAATATACGAAATTCTAACATTCATATCGCATACGAAATAACAAATAATTATACATGACAAAAGTTACGAATCTTTTCGCATAAACACTTAAAACAATCTAATACAATTTGTGAGACCTAACAATTCCCCCATTGCGTCGAGTCGCGAAAGTAGTCTTCACTGCTGCTTATCAAAAACTTTTGGAATTATTCCCTTAAGTACCATGAAAACTGCCATCCACTACTTCAACATATCTGAAACACACTTGAAATCATTTGTGGTGTTTAGCTTGCACACTTATGCTCTTGATATAACGTTTGAAAAAGTATCATAAGGAAACAAATGTTTATCTCTTAAGTGCAACATGCTGTTTCGCCGGACTCCATCCTATTTCGTTTTATAAACCACTCCCAGAGGATCTTTCTGAATGTAACCATCCTTAAGATGTTCCAGTCCTTCAATTTGTGGGAATGGTTTCAGAATCAGTACTCTCTTCAATACAACTGAGATCTCCACATCCATCTTTGAGATTTCTTGAATATATGCTCTAATCATTATTTAGAAGTGTTGAATGATTGGATCATACTTGAATGGTTCTCTAGATAAAATATTGAACATAACAATCTAGTCATATGGATTAATCAGTGAAAGATCAGTGAGAGTAAAATCAAACATGTCATGATTAACACCCTACGAGTTGTGAATGAAACATTCATATATTCATCAGCCTTGAATGGTTTTCCAACCTTCAATCCAGAAACCCTCTTTAATGTCCAAATATCATACTGCGACTTCAAATAAGTTGCATAAAACCTGAACAATTTCTTGTTTTTCACAGTATTACTCAACAGAGCATTCAAAACTTGGTCAAATCACCAAAATAAGAACGCCTTTGTTGTCATAGGGAAATCAATTGTGCTATCATGATCGTTTTTGATAGAAAAAGAAGTGTTCGGTTCCAACCAATAAACATTCAGCTTATTGATGGCTTCCTCCTGCATTCATTCAATAGTACAAGCATGCCTTAAATCTCTTCTTGTTGCTTCAGAAACCTCTTTATTTCACAATTCAACATCTTGCTGATTAAGTTTCACATTAGGAGAATTCAACTCATCAAGCTTTTTGTCTCTCGCAGCTCATACCTTTTTCTCCTCTTCAGTATTAATTGGATTAACTTCTTCTAAAACAATTTTGATATTTCCCTTTCCAGAAGCTACATTAATCTTCTAAGGATATTCTCCGAAATCTTCTTCTGTGCAACATTATCAACTTTCGCACCTACTTTCACTGATTCTTTTCCAATAATAACATTTTTCGCCTTTTAAGGTTTCTTTGTTCTTTTCGGAACTTCATAAGGATTTTTAAGATTGATAGGCTCAGAGGTTGAAATTTCTTCATTCAAATCTTCTTCCATCATATTTTCATTACCAGCCCCATCTCCCCTTGTTTTGTAGTAGCATTGCTACTCGAAACACTAGATAATGAATTAAGCTTTGAGAGAATCGGTTGCAACTTAGCATCAAATAAATAAGACATATAATCAAGGAAAAGAACATATTTTTGTTTAACAATATGAACCAAACGTTGATTAATTTCAAAAAAAAAAAAATCTTTCACAAGCCACAATTCTTCATCCATCTTTGCAAGATTGGCATTGTTGTCATTCTTCAATTCTTGCTTCATAGTCATAATCTTCTATGTTTTCACAGTAATTATATCTATCAACTTATTTTTGACCTCATAATTCCTTTGCAAAGAAAGTATAGAATTGGAAACATAAGTCTTATGATCAACATTGTCTTTCTGAAGAGCAAAATGAATAGAAGAAAATGACTCTTTTTCTTCTGTGAGATGATTTTCCAATGTCTTAACAGTAGTGTTAACTTCATAAAGATTCTTATTAACTTTATTTTGAATATATTTGAGAGCAGTATTAACGTTTTCAAAAATCCCCTTAACATCTAAAATGACTTTATCAACCTTCTCAATCGTGTCTGTAATCAGCTTCTTTTGTTGTTAAAAAAGATTTCCATTAGTTTGAGAAGAGTTTGCATAATGCTCTGATGAGTTGTCACCATATTCTCAAAATTAGTAGTGAACAATGTACCAACATGACGAAGTAAAGGATCTAGTTTTGAATTCAAAACATTATAGTCTTGACAAGTCATGAATTCAAAACATTTAATATCTTAGATTGATGTAGTTTCAGGTTGAGAAACATATGTAGTTATTGTAGCTTTAGTGAAAATAGCTTCTGGGATTGGTATTTTTGTTGGAATTTGGGTAGAAAATTCAGTGAATATGGTTTCATGAATTGGTGAAGTAGTTTGAATAGGAATGGTATGAATGAGATCGGGAATGGTAGTGGTTGGAGTTGAAGTTAAGGATTGACTCTGAATAACATGTCGTGTTGGTGGGGCTTGAGATTGCGATAAGTTCATAATTGGATTCTCTAAAGAAGTTTATAAATATCAGACTCTGTCATGGTCACAATAGGATTAAAAACAAGTATATTCTCAAAAGTAGGAACAAGAGTGGATACCTTCACAGTTTCAGGTTGAACAACTTGCTCCAAAATATGCTCTGGAATATTAGACGTGTTCGCAACATCAACAGTCTGGATATCATCATTAAAACGAATATCACTGAACGTATCATCTTTTGATACCTCAATAACCACAACATGCTTCACTTTATTTGACTGTATTTTCTTAGGAGCTTTAGATTTCACAGTTTGACTTTCTACAACCGCTTTAGCTTTCCTTTTTCCTCCACCCCTTTTCAAAATATCAACAACATCAAGTCCAACATGAGGAGCAAGTGAAATAGGTCTTTCTCCAAACTTAGGAAGTTTCCTGTAGATGTAGATAATTTCACTATCCATCGAAACTCTTGCCAACATATCCTCTGGAATTAAACCGACATAACGAAAATTCATGGGATCGGAAGTTACAAACGTAATTTTTTTCATCTTTTGAATATCTGCCATAACTGTATCTTTCATTATATGAATTTTATGGTGATCAAGGGCTTGTTTCACTACAATTGACCAGAAATGTGCACAAGAATTATCAGTATCCTTTGATTTAGACACCAAAATTTTCACAAATTAAGCCCATAAAATATGCCCAAAATCAATTTTGTTACAAGAGAATAAAGCATATAGCAATGTGTGAAACAACTTGCTTGCGCTATCAGACCCTGTAGCCCCTTCAGAAAAACTTTTGAACAGGATGGTGAAGAGCGCATTCCAAATAGAAGGAAAACATGATTTCTTGAAGGATGACAAAACAAGTAGGTCAGAATTGTACCCAATTTGGTGATAATCCCTAATGATACTCGTAGAAGATATCAAATTTGGATTAACATAATCAACAGTAGGTGTTAACCCTAGTAACTTGCAGAAGTTGGCTTTTGTAATTGTTGTTTTATAACCTTGAACATCAAAACTGATAGATTCAGACTTCTTGTTGTAGTTGGCATTGGAGTAGGCCATAGACAATGTAGATAGAGGGATAGTCTCATAATAAGTTAGGATTTCTTCATAATTGAGTAATTCAAGAATTCAATCAATTATTGAATAACTGAGATGTACTTTGAATGATTCAAATAAGCAATCATTTCCTGATTAGGTTTCACCATAAGAGATATAAGAAGTTGTTTGATCTATGAACGAGATGTGATCACCAGAAGAAGTCATTTGATCTTGATAAGTAGAACAAATAAAATTGTTGAATCGTCTGGAAAAACTTAGAATGCCTTTGAATGATGTTTAAGCATAAAAGGGAAATTATAGAACAATTTAGGTATTTATAGTATTGGAAGCCCAATCGATTCTTTTTGAATTTGAATCGATGAAAGAGAAAATCACCGGCTCATGCATTCAATTCCCATCTCTTCATGCATCAGCATAAATTCCCACGCTAATGATCATAGAAGTATAGTCCAATAGAAAACCTCCAACTCATCAATTTTACAACAGAAAGATTACAATGACTAATGAAGTTTGATAATAATCACAATCCCTTAAAAAAAACACGTCATTTCAATTTGCAGCAGTTTTATAATCATTGATCCACCCTTACATTTTGCAAAAATTGAAATAGAGTACATTGGAATTACGACCAATGCGAGAGAAATATTTAGAAAGAAAATGTGTGTTGATAGGAACCTCATACACACCATGGTAAAAATGATGTATAATCATAAGATTAGTCTTTGTGAAGTCTTGGCTCAGGTTATTTTATACCCAAAACCTTATGGACCCTGAGAGATGTGTGTGATTTTATGAGAGAATTGGGAGTTTGGAAATTGGTAAGGTTGGTGGTGGATTACGTGACCCACGTCGATATTAGGATGATCATCACACAAACTTTTCGAACACCATATATTCCGAGTTTGTTTGAACCAGAACCTAGGGGTGCTATGTGAAATGTGAATAAGATATGGATGAAAGACGTAATGAAGTGATGTTGGTACATTGAAACATAGATCGTTTCTTCTGTCAATTAGTAGTTTCATGCTAGAATTTGTAAACAAATTCATCTTCAATTTATTTTGGCTTAGAAAACGAAACCTATGCTTAGGTTTGTATACACCTAAGAATTAATGGTTTCAAAACTGCTTAAGATGAACGATTGTATGTCTGATATAAAATAATGACCAATTTGTTATCTCTAAATTTTGATATGAATAGAGAAAGGTAGCTCGATGATTTCTGTTAATACAACCTATTGGGAAGAAATTTTTGGAATAAGAAATTTCATTAAGGCTTCAAAAATAAAGAATTTATAAGGCTTTTGACAGCATGTTGCAACATACTTCTAGGGACACTTAACTTATCAATGATATCATGAAACAAAAGTTCACCGTTAATTCCTTTGTTGCATACTAGAATATGAAGTGTTCACTGTCAATTCCTTAAAAAAATCTTCTTGGATTTTCTGAAATTTGTAAAGAGCATAATATATTTTTTGTGGATCTTTCAAACTTTTAAGAAATGCACAAGCTTTTTGTATTTTTGAAATTTTTTTATAAAAGAATATATATATATATATATATATATATATATATATATACACACACACACACACACACTTGAGAGAGAAATGAGTGTTCTTGACTTGGAAGTGTGATAAGTGAAGAATAATGAAGGAATATCATACTTAAGAGACTAGTTCACGGCGAAACAAGAGCTTACGGCCGTAAGCTCTAGTTTACGACCGTAAACTCCATATAATGGAGTTTTTCGGCTTGAATGTTGCACAATGAACTCTAGTAGATACTTCCGAACACCCAATTCTTGACTGTACTAGGCTTTGAACACTCAAATAGACCCTTAACAATGCTAAAAAATAGCAGAAACAAGTCTGACTTTTGATTGAATTGAATGACGTTACAAGATAGAAATTCTGGGTTGTCACATATCATAACCATGCTTGATGACCTAAGATGGCCTGAACACGACGTTCTTCAGGTGTCGCAATCGGTACGACATTTGTCACCTCAAGCCTACCGGCCTAGTTGTTGCAAGTAGCTCAGGTGCGGGATTGTCAGTCTCGTATAGATCTATACATAAGTGTCACGCTCTCCCTCCAGGAGACTCTGGTTATAATTTCAGGACTTGGTTAGTACTCAAATAAGTACTTGAAGTGTGTCTCACAAATGCTATATTGACGGTTACGTGTAGAATAATGAAAAGTTACTTTGAAATAAATAAACTGTACATATATCTCATAAACTATATTTAATATTTTGTTTTCTGTATTGTAATCTGAACTTTGAAAAGCAACATGTAAGTTCCATAAACTATACCTATTATAGTTTATATGTTTGTATTTTACTGAAATGGAAACCTCTTTATTGTTAATAATTTGATAAGTTTAAATCGAAAATTCTGTGATACGGTTGTCCCGTGAAATTCAACATTTATACCTGAATGGTATTAAGATAGCTTGCAAATATTATATTTTCGTTTAACAAGTTTAATATGACTTTATACTTATATAAATATAATATTTATATAATTATGATTAAATAGACAGTCGAATAAATAATTCTACCCCAAGCGCACAACCAAACAAGGAACAGGAAATGGAGTCAAATTATCAATTATAAAGGCAACAATTAATAAATATTGAAAACATTTAGATATTAACACAAATTTCTTGTGTTACACTTGTATTCCCCCCTAAAACAGTGAAAAATCATGAAAACGTAGGGGTATGAACTCACTTTGTGTACGTGTTTCTGGTTAGATTCGATGTGGTTGCGATGATTCCCGGTATAGAATACGTGTAATTAACCGTATCCTAATTATATTTTACACATAATTATATTCATAAATTAGCTAGCTAATAATTTAACATGATAATTAACACTAGATTGTATAGATTACTTACAAATTGTGAAGAAGTTCTTATGAAAGTTTGAAGGTTTCTGGGTAACTGCTTACAGATGCGAAGGATTTGATATGTGTTTTGAGAGCATATGAGTGAAATGAGTTTACTATATGTGTTAGATGAATTCATTTGTATCTTAAATATGAAGAAAACTCATTTGTATCTTAAATATGAAATGAGTTTACGGTCCTACACTCCCAAAAATGAAGTGTTTATGGTTTAGATCAAAAGGAAATGGAGTTTTCGATCCTTAAAGTCAAAGAAGAGGGAGTTTACGGTCAAAAGGGAGGTGTTTATGGTTCTATAATGGGCCCTTATTGAGTTTTTGCCCCTTATAGTAAAAGAAGATGAAGGGTATTTGGATTTGAGTCAAGAGGGAAAAGAGAGTTCGACTTTGATTCAAGGTGAAAAGGGTTTTCTACCAAGTCTTTTCCAAGGATGGGTTTTTGGCCATAAAGCAATCAAAAACTCCATTCGGTTTCATTTTCAAACCGTAAACTACTTTATATTTTGTTCTTAGGCCAAAGACTCTTTTGTGGTGGGTTATTTTATGTTGCCAAGTTTAATCCTTGTAATTTAAACTAAGAGTTAGACCTTTGTTTGAACTAGTGTATGTTTTTGATGACTTATAATTACTTAGATCAACATAAGTTCTAAGTTTACACTCTTATTTTAACACATTATCGTATGTAAGCGTGTACTCTTGGCAAATCAAAGTTCTTATTGTCTCAATGTTTATGAGATGAATTAAGTTGTACATGGTTGTAATTTAGAATTTTGTTGAATAAGTTTGACTTGAAAATGATGGGTTGTTACATTATCCCCCCGTTAGAGGGAATTTCATCACGAAATTGTTTTTAAAGTGAGTACAATCATGGAGTAGGAAAAAGATGCGGGTACTTTTGTTGCATTTGCTCTTCTCACTCCCAAGTGAATTCAGGTCCCCGCTTGGCATTCCAGCGAACCTTCACTATTAGTATACGACTTTGTTTTGTTCGTTTTACTTCCTTATCCATGACTTCTATTGGTTCTTCCACAAAGTTAAGATTCTCGTTTATCTCGATGTCAATGAGTGGAATCACAAGAGTCTCGTTAGATAAACACTTCTTTATATTTGACACGTGGAAGACAGGGTATATGTTGTTAAGTTCTTGTGGTAAACAGAGTTTGAAAGATATCGGGCTAATTCTAGCGATGATCTCGAATGATCCAATGTACCTTGAATTTAGCTTCCCACACTTTCCGAAGCATATCATGCCCTTCCAGGGTGAGACTTTTAATAAGACGTGCTCACCAACCTAGGATTCCAAGGGTTTTCGTCGTTTGTCAGCATAACTCTTCTGTCTGTCTCTAGAAACTTTCAATCATTCCCGAATTTGGACAATCTTTTATGTGGTTTCTAGAATGATATCGAGACTGGTTAGAGTATGGTCAGGTACTTGGTTCTTGTCTAGTTGTGTATCACCCACTTCAGCCCAACACAGAGGAGATTTGCACTTGCGGTTCTAGAGGGCTTCAAATGGAGCAACTTTCATGCTAGTGTGATAGTTGTTGTTGTACGAGAATTTGACACGTGGTAAATGGGTATCCCAAACTTTACCAAAATCTATTACACAAGCTCTCAACATGTCTTCCAACATTTGTATGGTTCTCTTTCTTTGCCCATCTGTCTGAAGATGGTACGCTATACGCATGTCAAGATAGGTTCCCAAGGACTTTTGTAGTGATTGCCAAAACCACGAGGTAAATCTACTATCTCAGTCAGAGATAATAGATATTGGCACACCATGCAATGGTACTATGTCTTTAATGTATGTCCTTGTTAACTTCTCCATTTTGTCAGTTTCTTTTATTGGCAGGAAGTGTGCGGATTTGGTTAGTTTGTCGACGATTACCCAAATGGTGTCATGAGCACCCGTTGTTCTGGGGTAACTTGGTTATGAAATCCATTGTAATCCGCTCCCACTTCCACTTAGGTATTTCTGGTTGTTGTAGTAGACCTGAGGGCTTTTGATATTCTACCTTGACTTTGGCGCAAGTCAGACACTTGCCCACATAGGTAGCAATCTCAGCTTTCATGTTCGACCACCAATAGAGTTTCTTGAGGTCCAGATACATCTTTTCTGAACCTGGATGAATGGAGTATCAAGTTTTATGGGATACATTCATGACAACATCTCTGTTGCCACCAAACTTCGGTGTCCAGATCTGATTCAAGAGATAACGAACTCTGTAACCCTTGACTTCCAAGTTCTTTTCCATTCCTCTTAATGCTTCACCCGTCACGTTCTCAGGTTTCAAGGCTTCCAGCTGAGCCTCCTTGATCTGTGTGGATAGGTGGGAATGGATAGTCATGATTAGATACTTTACTCGGTGGCCCGAGTACTCTTTCCGACTAAGGGCATTTGCTACTACATTGGCCTTGCCGGGATGATAGATCGTGCATTTCGTACCGTACAGGTAATGCCTCCAGATTTGTAGAGGCAAAACCACTGCTCCCAGTTCGATGTCGTGTGTGGTATAGTTGACTTCGTGGTTCTTAAGTTGTCTCGAGGCATAAGATATGACCTTTCCTCAATGCATAAGAATGCAGCCTAGCCCTTGCTTAGACGCATCACAGTAAACTACAAAATCTTCAGTTCCTTCTAGGAGGGACAAGATCGGTGCACTGAAGAGGGCTTGCTTTAGTGTCTGGAAAGCAATTTCTTGTTTCTCCTCCCAGTTGAAGCTTACACCCTTCTGAGTCAGGGTAGTAAGTGGCTTCACAATCTTTGAGAAGTTTTGGATGAACCTTCTGTAATAGCCAACGAGACCTAGAAACTGACAAATCTCTGTTGGGGTTCGTGGGGTCGTCCAGTTTTTGATAGCTTTGATCTTGGAGGGATCAACATGTATCCCTTCATTGTTGACTACATAACCTAGGAAGTCCACCTTTCGAATCCAAAACTCGCACTTCGATAACTTCGCATACAATTTCTCTGCCCTTAAATTTTCCAAGAATTGTCGTAAATGTTGGATGTGTTCTTCCTTACTTCGAGAATAGACTAGTATACCATCGATAAAAATTATAACGAACTTGTCAAAGTAAGGTCGGCACACATGGTTCATCAGGTCCATGAACACTGCGGGCGCGTTTGTTAAACCAAATGGCATCACTACAAATTCATAGTGACCGTAGCGACTTCTAAAAGAGGTCTTTAGAATAGCAGCCTCCTAGACTCGTAGTTGATGGTATCCTAATCTCAGGTCGATCTTGGAGAAGAAACTTGCCCCTTGAAGTTGATCGAAGAGGTCGTCTATCCGTGGTAGAGGGTATCGGTTCTTAACGGTAAGCTTGTTTAGTTCACGGTAGTCTATGCACATTTGGAACGATCCATCCTTCTTTTTCACGAACAAGACCGGTGCACCCCAGGTTAAGAAGTTTGGTCTAATGGAGCCTTTGCTTAGAAGTTCATTTAACTTGCTGGATAGTTCCTGCATTTTTGACGGTGCAAGACGATACAGGGATTTAGCTACGGGGGTAGCTCTAGGAATCAAGTCGATTCGGAATTCGCCTTGACGTTCAGGAGGAACTCCTGAGATATCTTTGGGAAAAACATCAGGGAAATTATAGACTTCAAGGATATCGTTGATGCTTTTTACTTCTTGTGTCTTATCTACTACATGGGCTAAGAAGGAACAGTAATATTTGCGAAGATACTTGTTGGCCTTGACGCAAGAAATGATTTGAAGATTTGCACCAGATTTGTCGCCATAGATAACGAGAGATTCGTTACTTGGCAAATTAAGATGAATGGCTCTTTCAAAACATAGGATATTAGCATGATGAAGACTTAACCAATCCATGCTGGTTATAATGTCAAAGTTTTAATTGAGACTGGCATAAGGTCAATTTGAAATGAATAGTTGTTTAGAGTAAGTGTGCATCCTATGTATATATCATTTTTGCTCTTGGTCTTTCCGTTTGCCATCTCTACTATGAATGTGTCTTTTAATGTTTGGGGATTTTGTTTTAGTAGATGTTTGAATTTATGGCTCACGAAGCTTTTCTTCGCAACACTATCGAAAAGAATGCATTCATAAGAATTGTTGAGAAGAAACGTACCAGTAACCACGTTAGGATCTGCCATCGCTTCTTCATGGACAATTGCCAAAATTCTTCCTACATCGCCATCATTCTTTGTCTTTGGGCAGTTTCTCTTGAAGTGCCCAATTTCGCCACACTCATAACAAGCTTGACTTCCTCCCGCGGTGGGGATTTGAGAGATGGGTTGTGCTGGCGCTTTACAGTAACGGACGGTGTGCCCCTTCTTGTTGCAGTTTCTACAGTGCATTTCCCTGCAAACTTGATATGTGTGTTTTTATATATATTTATGTGAAACATATCTTAATATTTTAGCCTTTATTATTATTATTTAGAACTAAAATATACTTAATATGCTTTGAAATATTTAATTACAGTAAAAATAGGAGTTGGAATGCAAAAGGAAGAGAATGGAGCTGAAAAGATGCAAAAAGGATATTGCTGGCAGATTGACCCCTCTTCAGTGTTTCGGGTATATCTGATGACTCACAAATCCAATTGACGAGATTCAAAATGTTCTGAAAACTAGACGAAGTTTCCTACGACTTATGTGAGAGGACTTTTGGCTAATTCGACACTTATCTTATCCAAAATCGGCCTTGAAGATGAAGCATAAAAGCTGGACGGAAATTCCCTCCAAGTTACTTATTCCCCAAGCACCACTTTCCTTATCTTTATTTGCTTAATCCCTAAGCCACATTAGTTTCCTTATTCCAATCCAACTCTAATATTCCATATAATTCCATATCCATAAACTATAAATACCCCATATCATTCCACCAGTTTCATAATCTATGATATTCCACTTCGACTTGTGCAACAAGAAAACTTCATAGTTGCCGTTTTGAGGGTCTAGGAGGCGGCCGGAAGGCCGTTAAGCTAACGGGAGCGGAGAGCAGAAGGATTGGAGAGCGGATACATGTCGGTAATCAGATGGGTTGTTAATGTGGCCATGTTTAGCATTCCATTGTGTTACTATTCTGTATTTAGTTTCTGATTTGGGTGTAAAAACCTTTTACTTTGCGTTTATGATTGATTGAAGCTTTGATTATTAGACTAATTGCTATATTGAATTATCTGTTTATGTTTAATTTATCTTGCCAAGCTTGTTAGAAGATCCTTACGTATTAATGATAATTATTTGCTGTTAATTATTAAGTAAATTGAGTTGTATGAACATCTGCTTGATTGCTTGTTGCTTATGATTTTGATGACCATCGAGATTATAAGTCTAAGAATAACGAATGTGAAACTAGGATTAACTTGGGAATAAGTAAGTTAATGTGTGAGCCTTGTTTGATAACCATCAACAAGAGGTTAATTGAATTAGTAATTTGATTAACTATATTTACAAGTCTTGCTTGATACGAACTGAACACTAGGAAGCATGTTAGTTTAATCAACTGATCACTGTTTGAATTGACTTGTTTGCTAAAGGATTAGTTGTAGTGAACGTGAATCTAATCATTTTAGGAATCGGTGAACATAAATAAATGAATTTATGTATGTAATTGTCTATGTTTTTAAGGTGTAATTTATCTAAATCAAAGTACCCGAAGAGATTTGTTTTCCTGTTAGTTTATCGAAAGTTGTTAATTAATTGTTAGTTTGAGATTTATTAAACTATTTCCTTATTCTTTCATGTGACCTGTAACCTATAGTCAAATATTTTAAATTAATTCACCACCGTTCCCTGTGATCAACACCCGACTTACCTAAGCTATACTGTAATCTGACTAGGTACACTGCATATAAGTGCATAGTTAGTCTAAGTTTGTTAGGTCATAAATATTAAAATTAGTGGGTACTTTTGTGCACATCAAAACTTCTGTGTGATGGAAGTTGCACTTATTGCACTTTGGCAAAGTTCCAACATATCGATTCGGGGGTACTAGTGTAGCAGAAATAGTGGTAGGAGTAGAAGTAGGAACAATAGCAGGAACAATGGCAGTGTGTACTGCCACCGTTTGTCGTTTCTTAGAAGGCTCTTGTGATGATTGCCCCTTTCGTTTATTCCAGAATTTCTTTTTGTTTCCTCTTTCTTTGGGATTTTTAGAAACGGCTGGCATGGAATCTTGATGAACTCCATAATCTACAAGTGTCTGAGCCAGACGCTTGGCACTGTCTAATGTAAGTGGATTGGCGGCAATAACGTTTCCTTGAGTCGGGGGAGTTAATCCCCAGATATACCTCTCCACCTTTTTACTCTCTGAGGTGACCATCCCGGGATACAGTAGACCCAGGTCATTGAATCTGGCAGTATATGCAGCAATATCGGATTCCTTCATCTTCAGACTCCAGATTTCCTGTTCTAACTTTTGTATTTCACCTCTAGGACAATATTCTGCTAGCATCAGAACCTTTAAGTCTTCCCAGTTCATGGCATTAGCGACTGGGAGAGAGAACGACTTGACATAGCCATTCCACCAAGAGATGTCTCTGTCTAAGAACGTGCATGCTGTAAACTTTACTTTGCTTGCTTCAGGGAAAGCACAAATTTCAAACTTTGATTCGTTTTTCTCGAACCAACGTGTCAGAGAAACGACACCTCCAGTCCTATCGAAATATTTGGGTTTAACATTTGAGAAATCTTTATATGAACACTCCCTTGGGTGTCCAAGACTTTCCCCATGATTTGAATTATGAGAACCACTATCGGCTCCACTAGTACCATTGGCGTTTATTTGCGTCATGGCAGTAGCCATGACGGCGATCACTGTTGCTTGGAAGACAGCAGGATCATACTGTAGAGGTGGTGGCGGTGGTGGAATTAGTGGAGTGTTGTTGAAACGCCTATTTGATTTACGTGGCGTTATCTTTTTCTACAAAGTTTGAACAGGAAAAGATGTTAAGTTCTCTATAGGAGTTACGAGTCAGGTGATATTAAACAAGATATATCTTAGTTCTAAACGTATTATATCCTGACTTTCATAGTGTTCTGCGATTTACAATAGAAGTCTATGAATATAAGTAAACAATCGTTGATGCCATTATAGCAAAACTTGTAATAAATTTGTATAGTGTGTTCCATACCAGGTCTCTCTAAAATTACAATAAGTAATCATAGATTACCATAAGTAAGTAAATTGAAATCACGAAGTCATGAAACGAGTTTTAACTAAAATGTTTGTCAATTTCTTTGATATATTTGATACATAGTGTTTTTGGAAAATTTAACCTTGGAACCGGTCTAAAATACATCAAAGTTTAAAGGAAAATCTGGACAGCATTTTGATTCCCTGAATAGTATAAACACCTAGACACAGGGTTGAGGTTATATGTAGATAAGGTAGTATCTAACGCATATCCGTAATCCTAGTTTATATCAAAAATGTGAGTAGTGTAAACACTACTCGTGGAGGGCACTGCCTTGACTACTGGACTCTGCCACATAGCGCTCTGCTTCCATCAAACGTCTCTCTAATGTGGCCTGATGCTCCCGAAGTGCTCTTATTTTGGTTCGGGCAACAACCATCTCTTCTTGAAGAGTTTCGGTGTAGTTCCTGGTTTGATCATGGTCTTCGTTTAGATAGTGAATACGAATCATGTTAACTTCAGTGGTAGCACCAACCTCCATGACTCGGTTGATAGCCGCACCCGTTTGCTCATCATGGCAAGCAAAACGGCGTACTAATACAGGGAGGGCTCTGTCTTCTGAGCCTCCCCCATCAAGGTTATAGAAGCCTCTTTCCATTCCGTAAGGAGGGCGTTGACCTTGTTCTTCGCTCCGGTTGTGTAAGTCTACGGCCCATCTTAGTGTCGGTCCTTGAAAATCCTGTCTGACTACTGTAACACCATAAATTTTCAAACAAAATTTTAATTTAAAAATCACATAATTCTCATAACACATTTCACAAAAATCTCATTATTTAATTTACAAATCACAACTCCATAATTGTTTGATTAATAATCCAGGATCCTCAAAACATAACACTTTCACTGGTGTGTACAATCAAGTCGGCGCCTTCCCGCGATCCCGAGAAAACCCTGAAACACATATCACATAACACGATAAGCAGGAAGCTTTGTGAGTTCCCAAAAATACCACACATACTTCAGTAGCCTCTCATGGCTATACTTAGATAAGACCCTCCGGTCAATATGTCATAGTGGGACCCCCGATCCCAAAACTCGGGTGGACCCTCCGGTCCTAACTCAATAGGCTCATGATAACAATGCTCAGCATAAATCACAGAGACATAATGCATAATATCACAATACACAAATAAGCACATAAGACATCTCAGTCACACAACGATACCACACATGGTAAGTATTGTGAGAAGACTCACCTCGGATGAAGAACAACCCTTATAAATTCTACTGTTGCGCACCGGTCTCTAACTCTGAGCCAAACCCACAATTAACCCAATTAGGAGCTAAGTCCAAACTCTCACTCATTAGGTCTAAGGGCAGTCCACTAACCAGCCTATCAATAACATAAAACCCATTAGGCCCACTAAGGCCCAATAATAAATGGGCTCTCTTGAGGCCTAACTCTCAAATCTTAATGGCAAGCCCAACCCAAGGGCCCAAAGCACAAATGTGTATTCCTCTGGTCCAAAACTCTATTGCAACAAGCCCAAACTCCGGGACCAACACTCAAGGCCCAAATTGAGACTTAGCCCAAAAGTCTATAGTGAGGTTACGCGGGGTGTACCTCTCTTGGTATGCTCAGCATACTCACGAATCCGGATTAGCCATCAGGGACACCTGGTCAGTACGTAGGGCATACAGGAATTACGCTCAGCGTACGACCATGATTGCTTTTCCTACTCCTTTGTTATTAACCCATTAAGACATTAACTCAAATCCTAGATTTGGACTCCTTAATGGCTCTTACTCCATAAAGTCAGTGACTTTAAGCCTTTGCATGGATGATAAGGTCACAAACACACAAAACTCTCACTTTCTTAGCTTAAATGCTCATACCCCATGCATGGCTTGATTCAAACGTCTAAGACCTTATTTTTATGGATCCTCTCCACTAGAAACACTTTAAAGGACAAACATTAGGCTCTGGAGTGCAACAAATCATAAAGCTTCAAGCTTTGGGACCAAAAACCCTAAAATGGACCATACCATGCACAAATCAAAAGGATGGGAAAGCTTTGAACGTAATACCTTCAAATGATGCTCCATCCACAGAAAAGCTTAGATCCAAAGCCTGGACTCCAACTCTATTCTCTTCCATGCTCCTTCTTCACTCCAAAAATCTCACAAGAACACTTATAAGCTCACAATGGACACTCAATCTCAAATAACGGGAATTAGGGTTTTGAGAGTGTTGAAATATGGAAATGGTGGCTGGATATGAAGACATAATGTTCCTTAAATAGGGACACTCCAAAATATTAGGGTTTCTTTTAGGACCTAGTACGCCCATCATACCCTCTGGTACGCCCAATGTACTTGGTGACTCCGCTTCAATTTCACGCACATGAGTACGCTAAGCATACACAGATCTACGCCCAGCATACTCAGCTGCCACCTTTCTCAAATAAAGTACTTATCCTGCCAAAACTCCAAACTTCCATTGCTTCCTCGGTATAACTCTGATTCCAATGGACCTCATATCCACAGAAAGGTGACGGGATGCCCTACGCTTCTAACAAATCATCGCAACCCTGGGACTTCCTCATGCCCAAGTTGCAGCCCACGAACCATAACCACAGGCGATCCGAAACAGAATGTTACAACTACGGGATATTGATCCACATGTGGTGGATTATAGACCTCAGGATCCGTGTTGGAGCCTTTGAATCCTCTTCATCTTTGACTCCCATTATTTCTGCAGGATCCTCCTCCAGATCCTCTACAATCCAACCACCGTTGCCTTGATTTGGGAAATAAGGATTTCCATGTAAGTGAAATCCTGCCATTTTGTCTGTGCGAGAATAGGAATACATGAAAAATCAAAAGCATGATACATGTTAAAGCCTAGATGTTATAGTTACGGTTCTTATAGTATCATAAAATACTCCTATAGTATTTTAACTTTATGTTTGGTTCTTAGAGTTCTTCTAGTATATAGGTTTGGTAAGTTTTAGATTTGCTGCAACACCACGATTACTCCCAAACACATGTTGGTCGTATCTCAAATAAATATAGTTGATCAGGCTATATTTATTCCAGATATGATTACATAACTGTCCAGGTTTAACTGAAGTGTCCAACATCTAAATACTTTTATGTAGTTCTCACTGTGATATTGTTTCTTGTACGTATGTATGTTAGTATACTTCTTATAAAATACTTAGATTTCAAAAGTATACTTTTAGTCAGAACACTTCAGCCCCATTGTATTTATAGTTGTATATATTTTATGGTTTGATATACTTAGTTCACTATAAACATTGCTCTGATATCAATCCGTCACACCCTAAACATATAACGGTGGAAACATTTGGGGGCGGAGGAAGTCATGTATAGTATCACAAAAATTGTATGATAGTAATCAAAGTACGACAACCATGTATTAATAAAGTATAAGTTATTACGTATGTGTTCAAATCACTGTATATTGACACCAAAAATGTATAGCAAAAGTTAAAAGACATGAGTCTATGAAGCTCCTTCTTCTCAAAACTCGTGGATGTACCTGTTTACTTATTTCCTGAGAATACATGTAGTTTTGAAAAGAGTGTCAACAATTAAGTTGGAGAGTTCATAAGCATGTTTGTAATTAAAATCTATCGTTGTTCTTTGGAAATGTAAACATGTTTTTCCAAAAAAAAATCCTATATTTTCTGTTGTAATATGTTGTACTAAAAACGTGTAAATGTTATCGTACTCTAATATAGTATGCTATAGTTTTAATCCATATGAAACCATGAAAAGTATGTTTTCTCTGTAATGACTTAGTATTCTATATTTGTACTTGTGTAATATTGTAGTATAGTTTTATTGTTTAATAAAACTATGTGAAGATCTTTACTTATTCTTACACTAATTGTATAGTTCAATACCAAATTGTTAGTTATCATAACCATTCTTGATGACCTAAGATGACCTGAACACGACATTCTTCAGGCTTCGCAATTGGTACGAAATTTGTCACCTCAGGCCTATCGACCTAGCTGTTGCAAGCAGCTCAGGTGCGGGATTGTCAGTCCCGTATAGATCTATACATAAGTGTCACGCTCTCCCTCCAAGAGACTCTGGTTATAATTTCAGGACTTGGTTGGTACTCAAATAAGTACTTGAAGTGTGTCTCACAAATGCTATATTGACGGTTACGTGTAGAATAATGAAAAGTTACTTTGAAATAAATAAACTGTACATATATCTCATAAACTATATTTAATATTTTGTTTTTTGTATTGTAGTCTGAACTTTGAAAAGCAACATGTAAGTTCCATAAACTATACATATTATAGTTTATATGTTTGTGTTTTACTGAAATTGAAACCTCTTTATTGTTAATAATTTGATAAGTTTAAATCGAAAATTCTGTGATACGGTTGTCCCATAAAATTCAACATTTATACCCGAATGGTATTAAGATAGCTTGCAAACATTATATTTTCGTTTAACAAGTTTAAAATGATTTTATACTTATATAAATATAATATTTATATAATTATGATTAAATAGACAGTCGAATAAATAATTTTACCCCAAGCCCGCAACCAAACATGGAACGGGAAATGGAGTCAAATTATCAATTCTAAGTATGTTGAACCCTAATTATATATATATATATATATATATATATATATATATATATATATATATATAATTTTGATAACGGAAACAATTAATAAATATTTGAAAACATTTAGATATTAACACAAATTTCTTGAGTTACACTTGTATTCCCCCCTAAAACAGTGAAAAATCATAAAAACGTAGGGGGTGTGAACTCACCTCATGTACGTGTTTCTGGTTAGATTCGATGTGGTTGTGATGATTCCCGGTATAGAATACGTGTAATTAACCGTATCCTAATTATATTTTACACATAATTATATTCATAAATTAGCTAGCTAATAATTTAACATGATAATTAACACTAGATTGTATAGATTACTTACAAATTGTAAAGAAGTTCTTATGAAAGTTTGAAGGTTTCTGGGTAACTGCTTGCAGATGCGAAGGATTTGATATGTGTTTTAAGAGCATATGAGTGAAATGAGTTTACTATATGTGTTAGATGAATTCATTTGTATCTTAAATATGAAGAAAACTCATGAGGCGGTGAATGTGAGGTTTACGGTAGTAATCACATTGGGAAGCTAACTTTGGATAAGATATGAAGATATTTGAAGAGTTTACGGTCCTACACTCCCAAAAATGAAGTGTTTATGGTTTAGATCAAAAGGAAATGGAGTTTCCGATCCTTAAAGTCAAAGAACAGGGGCTTTATGGTTAAAAGGAAGGTGTTTACGGTTCTATAATGGGCCCTTATTGAGTTTTCACCCCTTATAGTCAAAGATGATGAAGGGTTTTCGGATTTGAGTCAAGAGGGAAAAGAGTTTTCGGCTTTGATTCAAGGTGAAAAGGGTTTTCGCCCAAGTCTTTTCCAAGGATGGGTTTTCGACCATAAAGCAACCAAAAACACCATTTAGTTTCATTTCCAAACCGTAAACTACTTCATATTTTATTCTTAGGCCAAAGACTTACTTGTGGTGAGTTATTTTATGTTTCCAAGCTTAATCCATGTAATTTAAACTAAGAGTTAGGCCTTTGTTTGAACTAGTGTATGTTTTTGATGACTTATAATAACTTATATCAACATAAGTTCTAAGTTTACACTCTTGTTTTAACACATAATCGTATGTAAGCATGTACTCTTGGCAAATCAAAGTTCTTATTGTCTCAATGTTTATGAGATGAATTAACTTGCACATGGTTGTAATTTAGACTTTTATTGAATAAGTTTGACTTAAAAATGGCGGGTTGTTACATAAAGCCCATTTCTGATTTTCAACATGAATTTTGCTTTTTTTTTTTAACAACCAACAACAAATTAAGTTAACAGTCCAACAAATTTGCAACTACTTTATTTACATTTTCATTAATTTGTTATTACTTATAAGTTTTTACTCTTTAAAATGTTTCCTAAAATGCAAGTTTAATAAGGGTTGACTAAGATTGTGCCAATGCCCATCAGGTGCTCGATTTAATGCCAAGGTTAGTTTCATTTTTTTTTGTTTTAAACTTATACCACACATCAGGATATAAACACATTTTTTGTTTTCCTTTTTTTTTGGCTGCATGCCCAGCAGGAACAAATCATTGATGCTAAAGGTAAAAAATTTATTTTAAAACTTAACAAATGACATTGCCCACAAAGTTGGTATATATAACCTCATTTTTTTTCTAAATTCCACAAAAAATGGTTTTTTATGTATACTTTGACTTCAAATATAGGTTTTTTTCTCCTTAATTTGTAGGTTTTTAACAACAAAGTAAACACCTTGCTCATGTATAAATGTTCATGTTTTTTATTTATGATTTTAGTCCGACAAGAAACATTAAAATCCATAAACATTCTAAATCCTTACAATATGTTCAAATCAGGATCTTGTAACTATGATTCTTGAGAGCGCAATAATTAGTTTGAATATGTCTCTCAGCTGTTGAAGGAGCCGGAAGGGGAGCCTTTTTAAGAGAAGAGCTACAAGTTGGAGATATTCCTTTAGAAATCATGTTGTTTGCTATCATTTCAGCAGACCTTCTTCATGAAATTGGCAAAATATTGTAGTTGTGTATGGTAACTATTTAATTTTAAAAGTAGTTTTCGATAAGGGCAGCATTGTGAAAATCGATGGTTTTTTTTTGTTTTGACTTTTCCTGTTGGCAAATATTTTAGTAACTGATTACTGTTGTGGTTTTTGTCTATTGTAGGTGCATAGAGTGCATGGGATATGCTATAGGAAAGGGAAGTAATAGCATCTTAATCTCAAGGTTAGCTTAAAAGGAAGAAATATCATCTTACTTTTTTGAATTAATCTTCTTATAATGCATGCTTCACATTTTTTAAGTCCTGATGTATGTGATTAGGTTGGCTTCCTGTTATTTCCATAACTAAAAATAATTTGAGTGTTCTAAGACCTTTAGTTTTAAATTCTTAATCAAGGAAAGTATAACCTTAACTGTATCCTTACCAATGCCCTCAAACGTCTTTTGATTGTTAACGACATAAGTTTGCTTACTTTATTCCTAATCATGTTAAAGGAAAAAAGAAAAGCCAGAAAACATGAAAAATGTTAAAAGAAAAACAAATGGGGTCTTATTTGGTAGCAAATAACCAACGGAATAGTTGGTTAATATGTTAATGGTCATTTTTGAGTAGGAGCTAAAAGTATAGATGAGGAAAGTAAATTTGTTTTTAGGAGTGTTGTGTTTTGCACTTTTCTTGATATTAAGAAGGCACTTTCTGCTAAATTCATTGGCTTTACCATATAAGTTTTAAAAATGTTGACATTTTTCTATCTATCCATTCTTTTTGATATATTTTTTTATTTTTTCACCTTTTACTATATTTTCTATTCTAACATCTTAGGTCCTCCTAAAAAACTTAAACCTGGAAATTATTGGTATGATAAAGTATCTCATCTTTAGGAAAAGGTAAATCTTATTTATTATAATGCTTATTTCCATCATGCTTTACTGTACAAACTTCTTATATGTGACTTTTTGAAAGCATGTATCAAAAAACATCAATTTAGTGATAAAGAAGTTGGAGGAGTTAAAACCATGTGTTTTCTTCTTAATAGAATAGGATAGGGTATTCCGGTTCTTCAACAGAGCAACATGGGATGAGACTGGAAGCTATGGCAACAACAACCAAGAGGATGTAAATTGTGCTAACAAATATAATTACATATTTGTTAACTATTACCCAGGAATTATAATTTTTTTACTTTCTTTGCTTGCCAATAACTTATATCACACTGAACACACACATTACGATCTAAAATAAAATACAACTTCTATCACATTAGTCCAAAAGTCGCGTGCCCTTTTCTAGTTTTGTATTAACTAATGGTTTTGTAATTAACCTTTTGTACGATGTTTGCTTAAATAATCCTATAATGAGAGGTGCCGCTTCAGTGAAGTGTGTTTGTGTTAGGAGCATGTATGAATTGACAAACACGATTGACTGCATATGCAATGTATATTGAAGGGATCTAAAATACAGAAATGGTATTTTAAAATTTATTGTGAACATGTTAAACGTTCAAGATACAGAAACGGTATTTTTAAAATTTAAGAAATCACATATGATGCCTAAATGAGGAAAATGCCAAATAGAGCCAAAATGGAATTTGGTTTAAAAAGTCCTGTAAATAATTTATACATGTTTAAAACATATTTGGCATATGGTTGGGGCTTTTTAACATAGATTTAAACACATTTTTCAAGGAAAATATGAACTTGACAAAAAAAGTGAGACAAAAGGGCAAAAAATGTCCAAAATTAGTATTTTGTGCTTATGAAGCATGTTTAGTTTTGGGAATAAATTTGAAATGATATTGTAATAGAACATAATATTCATAGTATAGTTGTGAAACTAAAGGAAAAAAAATGTGAAAATAAATAAATAATGTTAAATAGTAAAAACCATAAATATGAGGAAAAATGCTGAAAGTGGATTCAAGCCTAACGAGGCATGTTTGGCAATCCAGACGAGTTTGGAATAGTATTAAAGTGACTAAAATATTACATATTCTGAAAATTAGTTGTCGATTGCTATTTTATTAAAAATAAAGTAATATATTATTTCTGAATAATTAGATGTAAACGATATGAGAAACTTGGAAACCATTACGATGTAAATATTTTAGTTATGATTTGATATATTAAACTATACAAGAGACACCTAGTAAAATATAATATCATATTTGAAAGTAGGATGTTTTAATATGAAAAGCTTGCATAATGCTATTAATAAAGGGTTGGAAAATGAATCAGGTAATGAAAAATCTAAAGAATGTTGTAGAATTCTTATAGAACCCTTTAATGATGGAAAATGCCAATGAGGTATGTGATAGATATGATGTAAAAAATGGATTTGCAAAGATAGCGGGTTAGAGACTAGATGCCACCTAGTCTCACATGTGAATACATATGATTATTGTGGATAAATGTCATGAAAAGATATTGTGGATATAGAAAATTACGTATGCTCAAAACCCAATTGCATTTTATGAAATTGGTAATTGAAATTGTGAATTATTATAGTTATGTTATAAATATAAAAATGAGTTGTAACATCCCAAGTTTCAAGACCAAAAATTTCATTTTGATAAAACAATTTATCAAAACATTTGTAAGAAAACATCATCGAGTCACATCCTTTCATGAAAACATAATCACATGTCTCAAAACCATATAAACATAGTAATAATGTCAGAGTACAATCCCAAGAGTATCATAATGCAGAAATCCTGTGTGTGTATGATGCACAACTACCGTGCCAGCTTTTTCCCCTTCGGTGAAGAGGTACCTAAAACAAAACTGAAAATTGTAAGCGTGAAGCTTCGTGAGTTCCCCCATCATACCACATACCATACATAACACATACTTCCAGACTGTGACATCCCCATTTTCACGGCCAGAAAATACCGATTTTGTTTATGCTTTATAAAAATCAGAGTACTTATTTTCATAAAAATGTTGCGGAATTTGTTCCCAGAAAAATACGATAAATACGTTATCAAAACATTTTCAAAGATACGTATTTTATTTATTTTAAAACGTTTGGGATGTCATCGTCAATACAGGAACATAAGCATAAACGGAACTTACATTTATTTACACTAGTGATCTACATCTCTTTAATCTCTCAGTGTAATGTCACTTCGTATCGACACCTGTGATATAAATAAACTGAGTGGGTCAGGTTGGGAAACCTGGTGAGTATATAGGGTTTTCAACCCACAATAATATAATTATTATGTTTAAACAATCAAACAATCAACCCAATTACTCATCCCCATTATCTTCTTTACTCTTAAGGATTTATCCTAAGAGTCATCTATCCTGCAATCGTTTATTCCGAAGTCCCTTACTTCCAAGGTTATAGGACTGACACTAAATCCATAGCTGTCAATGCTCGTTCGTAAAGCACTAATTCCATAGCTGCTATAGTTTATTCATCGGGTACTAAATCCATAGCTACTAGTGTTTATCTACTAGGTACTAAGTCCATAGCTACCAATTCCTAACTGGTACTAAATCCATAGCTACCAGCGTTTGTCCAATAGGCACTAAGTCCATAGCTGCCAGTGTTATTTATTAGGCACTAAGTCTGTAGTTGCCAATGTTTACTCACATCATCTTTTATCTCTCGTCATTCATCTACCCATCTCATACCCAACATACTTGTATATTTAAAATACGTATACAGTTCAAATCATTTAAAACATGTATAAAAAAACGTTCATCCAGCATAGACAACAAGTATTCAAATAATATATGCACACATAGCACGTAGTTTATATAAAATACTTCATATCTATGTGTAAGATGAAAGTAACTATGCACTCACTTGATAAGGTGGTGAGTTGGCACTCGGACAGCACTTCGTTACTCTTAAAACAATTACTCTTGACGAAACCTAGTATCATTACCACTAGAGTTTAGTCTAACGCTTGACGAGACTAATTTAATAGTCTAGCTATTATTACTATTATATAAGCGTTAAACAATACTTATATAACCCATAATAATAGCTCAAATACTCCTTATAAGGTCCTAATAACAATACTATATTGAAACATAAGCTATACTAAAGATAGGATAGGTACAGCTCACTTACAGCGGGTTTTCTCGAAAACCGGGCTTCGCTGGAGCAGCGTTCCCGAGCCGGAGGGCTCTTTTCTTGGGACTCCGGGAGCCTCGGGGCTTCCTTCGGGTGCTAGGGGGTTTACCTAGACTTTAAGGGGCTTAAGGGGAGCTAGAGAGAGAGTTTAGAGAGAGAAAGTGGAAGAGGAAACGTGTGAGAATGAATGGAACCCAGCACATCTATTTATAGTGTGAAATCCTGTTGGACTCGCCGAGTTGGTTTACTGACTCGCCGAGTCAGTGCCACGTGTCATCACCCGATGGCTTTCCGTGGGGAGAAAGCCTTGGCCCATATTCAGCCACGTCACCCTTTTTGCAGCAGCACCCTGCTGACTTCTAAACCCCTAACTTTCGCATACGAGCTCCATTTTTAACGTTCTTTATATCCACGCGTAGGTAAAAACAAGATCTAAAACTTTCATTTAGACTCTGTTGGCTAATTCTCGACCGATCTTAAATTTAACTGTAGGAGGTGATTAGACTGCTAAATGACCGTGAAGAATTCATAACTCCTTCATACGGACTCCATTTTCGTCTATCTTTTTACCGTTGAGTTCCTATTAATGAGATCTTCAACTCTCATTTAGGTCGCGTAAGCCAAAAACTGCTCGAACTAAAATTCGAGTTTCGGGTCGTGCACTGTTAAGCCGAATCTTAGAAAAATCATAACTTCTTCATATGAAGTCAGATTTGGGCGTTCTTTTTATGGATTTTCTCAGTTTAACATATTCTACGAATTTTGTTTAGATCACTAAGGCTAAAAAGTCCTCCATCATAAATTCACTATTTGCGTCTCCCGGTGCCGTGCCGGTTTTGTCGTAAAACTCCGGCGGGTCATAACTTCTTCGTTATAACTCGGATTTCGGCGTTCTTTATATGTACGGAAACCTTGAGACATATTCTACAACTTGGTTAAGACTATTTATTATAAATAATATTTTGCCGATAAATCGTTTTCGACCCCTATTATCTCTAAATTGACTAGCCCGGATCTACGGGCGTTACACAGACATATATATGTGTGTCCGACGTACCCTGCAGAGCATATCGGGGTGCTCAACCTACCCATGCTAGACATACCAGGGTGCCTAAGCTATCCCTGTCAGACATATCGGGGTGTCCGACCTACCCCTTCGGTTTATCTCAATCGGTTACGGGGACTAATACACCCCTACCACTACCACATAAAAACATATCATGATCATACTGTCAGGCAAACTGGGGTGCCCGACCTAACCCTTGGTCCTATCAACCGGGTATAGGGACTATTCCCCTACTACCACTATCTCATAACATCGTATCACATTAGCACATAAAACATAACAGATAGTGGCAGACTAGACAATTACCACACAAACAATTATTTTAACTATAATCAACTACTAGTGGGCCGGCCTTGGTGTCTTCGACCCACTTATACTGGAAGGTAACTCACATCAATGCCGTGCAGTAACTGAACTGTCCTCGATGCTGGGATCAACTCCCTCGAACTCCTACACATAACAACCTTCCTTAATTACCATTTCATACTCTCAAGCCTTTCAAGGGTTAACTCAGGTCAAAATCAAAGTTAAGGTCCACACATTGGTCAAAGTCGACTCTTGGTCAAAGTCAACATTTGGTTGACCTCTCGCCGAGTTGATCCACCAACTCGTCGAGTTCCATAATCCACAAAATGCTGGAAAACTTCGATCCTACTCGTCGAGTCTTTCAAGAACTCGTCGAGTTCTCCTTCATACAGAATCGGGACCCTTTGCACATGACTCGGCGAGTTTATCTTTTAACTCGTTGAGTCCGGCTTCATACTAGTTAGGACGTTTAGTCCTAGACTCGCCGAGTTCTGCATGAACTCGCCGAGTTCTTCTTCATACACTTGAGACATTGCTTGAACTTGCCGAGTTTGTTGTTAAACTCATTGAGTTCCATGATCTTCAAGTCCATAAACGAGCCCAACTTGCTGAGTCCTCTTCAAACTCAACAAGTTGCTCAATATCAAAAAAGATTGGGGGAAACTATGACCCAACTCGCCGAGTCGTATGAGCAACTCATCGAGTCCTTCCATATCCAAAAATATCCAGTCGATTTTAGTTGGGCTTAATGCATCCAAAACATAGATCTGGCCTCTTAGGGTCCATATTACACGTAAAGTCACGAACTTTACGTTCATGCATGGGTCTTCATGCTCAAAAGACCCAAAAATGAAGTCTAAAAGGTGCATGCAACTCCCATGGCGATAAAGTTGGCACCTTTATGCCATAGGAACCCTCAAAGGTTCAAGATCCAAAGTTATACCCCCTTTGATTCACAAAATCCCGAAAATGGCTTCACTAAGACTTAGAAAATGTAGAAACTAGCCCTAACTAGAGATCTAAGAGATAAATGGTCAAGATTGAAGTTTTTTACCTCAAACAAGCTGGAAATGTAGCACAATCTTTGGATCCACTTGCTTCTTCTAGAACCCCCAAGCTTTCTCTTCCTTCTCAAACTTCAAAACCACCAAGAACATACAACAATGGCTCAAGAACACTCAAAGTGGGCTATGGTTTCATGAATGAGGTTTGGGGGTGATGGAGGCTGTAATGGAGACCAGTTAAAGTGTTTAAATAGGGTAAAAACCCTAAAAATTAGGGTTTCATTCAGACATATCTACTCGTCGATTCGGGGCTTTCGACTCGTCGAGTAGACTCTTCCACCTGCGTCCAAATTTCGTCCCTACTCGACGAGTTGAGCATCCAACTCGTCGAGTCCCAGTACGAAAATACAAATATTCATTATTTAAAATATGTACCAGGAACCAGACGTTACAGGAGTTTTATATGAATATACTCAGATGTAAATGAAATATGTGAATGGATAAAGTCTAAATACTCATCTCAATTAGGGGATGGTGGTTACGACTCATGAAAAGACCTTAAGGAGAATCCTAATTCATAACTTAACATTCCATTTTAATTTTGTTTTAACATGTTCATTCTTCAAAACTTCTTCCATGTGATGTGGGTAGATGATACATAAGCATAATGTCATGCCACATTATGAACAACTTTTAGTGGTTAAAACCACCCATCAAGACAGACAATAAAATGAGAAAATAACTAAATTAACATATACAATATATAGTTGGTCACTTGGTTGTTGGTTGCTAAATCACAAACAATAAAAGATAATACAAGCTTTCATTGTATTACAATCAAAACACTCAGAAATATTGAAATACCAAAAGATCAAAACCATAACCTAATGGTTTGCTAGAGATTTGAGAGCCTAGCCTCTCCCGAGGTATGAAATACCCAATTTAAATAATCAACTATTAGTTAAAACACTTCTCACTTTTAAATACCATAATAGAAAACATCTCCCATCAAGAGGAATCTAATTACAAACTAACATATCAATTCCCAACAATATCAACAATAGTTATATGCATCAACAAATAGTTATATGCATCAACAAACTACAAACTACTAAACATCATCCCAACAACAGCAAAAAGCAGCAACATGCAAAAACATCATCCACTAAGAAAGTTTCCTGTTGAATATTCAGCATAAGAATGATTTAAAATTGGAAAAAAAAACCATCATTTCGGACATGTAACCACACTACTGTGGCGTAATAAAAAAAAATATCACATCATTTTAGGGTGTTAAAAATGAAGAAATATAATAAACTAAAACTAAAATATCAAACCAACACATAAATATTAAGATATAATTGTACCTCAATTAAAATTGTCAAACCTCACCTTTCTTTTCACATCCGTATCCTGTTAAACGAACGCTAACATTTGTCGACTTGTGGAAGATACAAAAGTTTTGGTCAAACAAAATCGATACCTCTTATGACGGGTTCTTCGGATGAATGTGTGTAAGAACAAACATTTATTTACCAACCATGGCTTGCAAACGAAAATGCTTATTCATTTCCTTTTTGGTTTTGCCAAGATTTTTTTTTGAAAGAGGACCGACTTTGATTTGATGTGGCTTTTTTGTTGTTATTTTCTTCAGAATAAGAAAATGAACGGTAATGACTTCGTTTTTTCCAATAGTTACATCAAATGTCCAGAACCACATCTCAGTGTCATTATTCTTTTTACTAAAGTTATTTATATTAGTAGATGATACTGAGTAACACCTTATTTTCTTTAGCTTTCTATTAAGACTGTTGAGTATGGACAACGCACATCGGCGTGTTTTTGGACGTTATATCGCACAAACACCGTCCATCTTCATCGTTGTTGGGCGTTATATGTCTAAGCGTTGTTTCTTGTTACTACCACGACCTTCATTTAACCTTGTTTTTTTCTTTTTCTCGAAAAATGTCGGTGTGGTCGTTGCCTGTACCTACCAGCCTTAATAAATTCTTTTACACAAACAATATTTACATTGTTTTAAAGAGATAGATAATAACACAAAATGATATAAGACGACATTTAAATTAATAGTTATAAATAAAAAAGTGAAAGTTTTATAAATATTACAAAATCAAATGTATTCAAAACATATCTAGTAAATGTAGCCTAAAGTTAACAAAAAAAAAACTTCAAAATTATTAATATAAAGTGGATAAATTTAAAATAAAATACCAAAAAAATTAAGAAATCCTACTCGAATAAACACAATTATGGATCAACAAATCTTTTTCTTGGTTTGGAAGGACATGTATTCTGATAATGACCAGGCTGCCTACAAATTCCACAAAGATTATTTTTTTTCCTTTTTTAATGTTTATTCCATTTTGTAGTCTTATTGAGCGAGGACGACATTTTTCCTTTCGTTTTAACTCGGAATTTAGAAGCATTCTTTGAATAGTTGTCACCGGCCAATATGATTCATGGGGAATCGAAAAAAACTCACATGCCCAAGTAGCTGAATACTCAACAATTGAGTAATATCTCCCTATTCTAATAAAAGAATAGGTTTATTCTTTCATTGACAAGTGTCATTCTATTAGAACTCTTCATTAATAGTATATGTCACATATCATTCCACTTGTCAACCTATTAATTATCCATTTCAAATTTTAAATTTTAAATTTTCCACTCTAATTACATTAAATTAATAATTGATTCTCCATTTTAAATTTCAAATTTAAAATTTTCTCAATCTAATTATATTACATTAATAACATTAGATTAAAAAATAAAATAAAATAAATACAGATTATAAGGTGATACAACTTCACGTATTTATTTAAATCAACGATTATAATTTTATATAACTAAAAAATATCTATTAAGTAATAATTTATTTAAAATAATTGATTAATAATTTTGATTTTTTAATATTAAAGTTTAATTAATTATATAACTGTGATTCTCACGGGTTATACACTAGTTATTGAATATATTGACTACTATTTAAAGACAGATAAGCACACACTCAATACATGTGAACAATGATATTTATATATCTCCCACTTACCACATGTGCAAGATTTTTTCTCAAAATCAACAACTTGCACATTTTTTCCATTCTGGGTAACCACCTCTAAAATTTCTTTCGTTCGATTAAATGATTTTAAGTTGTGTGCAGTAGCTTTTGACATTGGTGCTGCTTATTTTAAAAGCACATGGGGTGTAAACATATCTCTTGTATCTTGAGCAGTTGATCCTAAAAGACGCCTGACATCAAAGTAGTGAACCAATCTGTAGAATGTAAGTTAGACACATGAAGTGATTGGTAAAAAATGAGCTCCTTTTAAGTACATTGTTGAAAATCCCTGACATATTTGTAGTGGGCTCCATAACGCTTTCCACAATCATGTGCAAGTATCCATCTACAAAGGGAGTTTCCCTCAAGCCATTGGCAAGCTTGTGCATTTAGTTTTCTAATTTCTTCTATAATGGAGTTGAACTTACGAACTTGGTTCTGACTCCTAACACAGTAACTTAAAACTTTCAATTGTGAGTTACAAAACTTGTCATGGAAGTTGTTGACGAAATTTCGCAAACAATACATGTAAAAACATTTTCAAATTTCATTTATAAACTGATTGTACCATAAAAGTGGTTAACGAAATAAAATAAATAATACATGTGAAAACTATATGGCTCCAACCAGGGAGATCCTTGCTCATTAACAACCTTTAGTATTCCACTATGACGATCAGATATTAAACAAATGCCCTCTCGTTTTTTACCACATGCTTCTTTACATGATTAAGAAACCAATGCCAACTACTATATGACTTGTAACATCCCGATTTCCAGGTAGGAGGTTTATTCTTTAAAAGGCAAGTTTCCCTTGGAAATCGGCGAGTTGATGGCCTCAACTCGACGAGTTGATGAGGAAAACTCGACGAGTTGGTGGCTGGATGAGAAACCCTAAATTTTAGGGTTTGCACACTATATAACCTCCTTAAGTCTTTGAGGTTGATCTTTTATCAGCCTCCAAACCCTATTATCGGCTTTGTGGACCTTAATCTAATAATCTTCATTCCATCTCATATTGTGAGTTTGTGTGGCAATTTGGAGCAAAAGAGGGAGAAGATTGAGAGAAGGATGCAAGGATCTAGCAATCTAAGCTCACATCTGCAGTTTGGCACTCTTTTGGACCATTGTAAGTATTCAAGATCCAATTTTTATCTATCTATAAAGCTAGACCTTGAGTTTGGTCTATTTTCCTCCTTATTCTTGGATGTTGCAATGGATGGACTTCATAAAGTTTGAAACTTTATGAATCTCCAGGTCAAGATGGTATTATAGTGGGTTAGAGCTGGTCTTTTGACAAGCCTTGATGCATGCATGGAGTTTAGGTCATATTTTACCTTTTTGACCTATTTTGGGTTCAAGACATGCATTGGTGTAACATCCCGACTCCCAGGTATAAAATTCAAAGTCTATAGTCATATTCTTAGACCTACTCGACGACTTGGATGCCCCTACTCGTCGTGTAGAATCGATTCAGTCCGCGTGACTTTATGAGGCCTACTCGACGAGTAGGAGCTGGAAAATGAAACCCCAATTTCCAAGATTTTGTACCCTATTTAAAGGGTCATTAGCCTCCCTCAGCCTCCCTTACCGTCCCTCTTGATTTCAGAAAACCCTAATCTCGAATACTCTCCATTTGTGTGTGTTAAGAAGCTTGGAAGGTGGATTTTGTGAAGAAGGCTTGAAGTCTAAGGAGCTTGGAGCAAAGAGAAGCTTGTAGATCTGACTATTTCATCTTGGCACCATTTTGAAGGTAACAAGTCGTTACCTTGACTTCTCTCTAGCTAGATCTCTTCATGCATAGGTTTAGGGCCATTTTTAGCATATTTGTGAACCATTTCGGGTATTGGTCATGATCAGAAGTTATAACTTCAGACCTGGACTCCTCTAAGTCACTGTAGTCATAAATTTATCAGATTTAGCAAGCTTTGGCCCTCCTCTTTGGTTTAAACCATTCCCTTAGCTTGGTTTTCGCATTTAGGACCATACATGTATGTAAGTTTGCAACTTTACGTGGAAACCATGCCCTAAGAGGTTAGATCTGCAATCTGGAGCTTTGGGGTAGCTTAAAAACGTCTGAATGACAAGTGGATTGAAGGTACTCGACGATTTGCATGATCAACTTCACGAGTCGGAAGAAGATTGATCGTTGTGGGTTTCCGTATGGACTCGACGAGTCGGTGAGACGAATCGACGAGTCAGTTAGGGTTTTCCCGACATTTGGACACACATGGACTTGGCGAGTCAAATAGGGTTTTCACGATCTCTCAAGTTTTGGAAGGACTTGACGAGTTAGTGAGCTGCACTCAACGAGTTGGGTCAACATAGACTGTTGACCTTGACTGTTGACTTGGACTTTGACCAGGGTAGACTAGTTGACTTTTGGCGTATTTTGGTAAATTGGAATTTATGGAAATAAGGCCAAACCGAACATTCGCAGGCTATAAGATCTTAATTATGTACAACCGTGATGCATACACGACAACTACAGTAATGATGTCAATTTCATATAAGGAAACCCTAGGCTAGCAAGCATCATGTAATCAAGCAATTCTATCATGCAATTCCTGAAGAACACTAGCCTAGAACTAGCATGTTGTTCTACATATCACAATATCAAATAATCTGTATGGTATTCTAGGGTCTACTTACTGGCTCCGGCTGATCGTACACCCTACATCCTCCTTTTATATTTTGAAAACTTTTTCAAAATTATTTTGAAAATCTTTTCCTTAGTTTGAGACTGGATTCACACAAGTGTTCCTCCAATTCACTCAAACCAAGGCTCTGATACCAACTTGTAACATCCATAAAAATTATGCCAAATTTAAACTTTTTCAAAACATTTCAAACCATTAATTATTACAAAACTTGTTTTCATATAGTATATTAGCAGAGTATCCCAGAAACAAATAATAAACATGAGGAGCTATACGATCACACTTATGCCTTCCCGCGATTATCTGATGCACCTAAAACAAAAACTGAAACTGTAAGCCCAAAGTTTAATGAGTTCCCCCAAAATACTGATACACTGCACATAACACATATACAAATAATAGCATGTACTAGGTCCATAGCTATACATACTGGATTACCCCTGGGCCCACAGTGTAAGTCTGGATTGCCATTCAGGCCCACAGCTCACATCTAGATTACCACCGACCCCACAGTACAAGTCTGGTATGCCCTACCCATCCCTCAGCTCGTATCTGGAATGCTCTCGAGCCCACAGTACGAGTTTGGCATGCCCTGCCCGGCCCTCAGCTTGTATCTGGAAGGCTCTCGAGTCCTCAGTATGAGTCTGGCATGCCCCGCCCGACCCTCAGCTCATATCTGGAATACTCTAGGGTTTGTTGGCTACCGCACGGAGCAGTATAACCTCAACCCAACCCACATAATATGTCGACATATAGCACAACTAATGCGCATCCAGATAATCGCATAATAATATAGGTAGTCCTACAGATCTACCAAACTGGCATAACAACTAGCATGCAACACTAACTCATACTCAACATACTACCAACTGCTAGGATAACATATCCAGTGGGCCGGTGCCTTCGACCCCTTAGTATAGTGAGGATAACTCACCTCTCAACTGTCGAATCAAAGTGATAACTTAAACTCTCGAACCTCGACCACGAACTCCAACACCTATATTTACCATAAGACCTTTTCCATAAATTCTGATTTACCAAAGTACCCCAGAAGTCAACTAGTCATCCCTTGGTCAAATTTCGAGTCAATGGTCAAGGTCAACAGTCCATGTTGACTCAACTCTTTGAGTGTAGTTCATTGACTCGTCGAGTCCTTCCTGAGCTCGAGAAATCGTGAAATCCCAGTTGATTGGTCAAGATTCCCTAAAACTCGTCGAGTTCATGCATGGCCAAATGTCGAGGAAACCCTAGATGACTCGCCGAGTCACCCTACTGACTCGTCGAGTCCATGCAGAAGTCCTTGCATGACAATTGTCATTGGACTCGCTGAGTTGGCCATGCAACTCGTCGGGTCTCTTCAGTCCTTTCTCCATTCAGATGCTTTTTAAGCCATTCTAAAGCTCCATATTGCAGATCAAGCTTCCCAAGGCATGTTTATCACGTAAAGTTGCAAACTTTACGTGCATGCAAGGTTCTAGAGGCTTAAAATGTCAAATCCAAGCTTGTAAATGGGTTTAACTCACAAGATAAGGTTCATACTTGCTAAAGCTGGAGACTTTATAGACATAGAGACCAAGGTAAGTTCAGATCTGAAGTTGCAACTTCAGATCCTAGCCCATACCCAAAATGGCTAACATAAATATGCTAGAAAAGTCATAATATTCAACATAATGAGATCTAGAAGGAAAGAAGGTCAAGGTAATGACTTGTTACCTTCAAACTGATGCCAAGAAGCAGAAGAGTCAGATCCACTAGCTCCTCTTGCACTACTCCTCTTATACTTTAAGTCTTATCCTCGCAAAACACCTTCCAAGCTTGAAAATCACACAAGAATGGAGCACACACACGAATTAGGGTTTCTGGACGCACAGGGGCTATAAGGGAGGCTAATGACCCTTTAAATTGGGAGCAAAACCTTGGAAATTAGGGTTTCATCCTCTAGCTCCAACTCGTCGAGTCATGTCTCCGACTCTGCGAGCTGGTCATTTAAAACATGTGGCCCCGAAAGTTCCTACTCAACGAGTCAGGGCATCAACTCGTCGAGTAGACCTTCCAAAATGAAAAAATAAAGCTGTTAAAATTAATACATGAGAGTCGGGGCATTACAATTCACCCCCACTTGAACTAGACTTCGTCCTCTAAGTCCGCTGCGGGAAACATCTTTGGATAGTGCTCCCGCATCTCAGCCTATGGCTCCCACGTCCACTTGGACCCTCTTCGGTGCTCCCATTATACCTTTACCAAAGGTATCTCCTTGTTCCGAAGAACCTTCACCTGCCTTTCCAGAATGGCCACGGGCCTCTCCACAAAATTCAGGCGCTTATTAACCTAAATGTCCTCCAATGATACTATAGCCTCGTCGTCCAGTATGCACTTTTGTAATTGCGAAACGTGAAAAGTGATGTGGACCTGACTGAGCTCCTCAGGAAGATCTAATCTGTAAGCTACCTTTCCCACCATGGCAATGACCCTGAATCACCCGATGTATCGGGGACCCAATTTCCCCCTCTTCCTGAAGCGGGTCACACCTTTTTAGGGCGAGACCTTCAGGAGTACCATGTCACCGACCTGAAACTCTAACTCTGATAGGCGTCAGTCGGTGTAGCTCTTCTGTCTACTCTACGCAGTCGTTTAATCTGCTGAATCTTCTCAGTAGTTTATAAAACTACCTCTGTCCGCCCCCATCACTTGGTGACCAACCTCACCCCAGCAGACCGGTATGCGATATATCTGCCCGTACAACAGCTCAAAAGGTGGGGCACCAATACTGGAATGATAGATGTCGTAGACGAAATCTGCAAGGGGTAGGTGGGAATCCCAGCTCTCATCGAAATCTATGACACAAGCCCTCAACATGTCCTCGAGGGTCTGTATAGTCCACTCACTCTGGCCATCGGTCTACGGATGATAGGCCGTGCTAAAATGCAGTCACGTGCCCAGCTCCTCGTGGAACTTCTGCCAGAAGCGGGAGGTGAGTTGATATGTGTATTTTTATATATATTTTTATGCATTATATCTTAATATTTTGGCATTTATTATTCTCTTTTAGAACTAAAAAGTACTTATAATGCTTTGAATTATGTTTTGCAGCTATTCGTTGTCGATAAAGCACAAAATAAAAGATTGAAGCGGAAATCGGGCTTAGAAGCTAAAAGAAAGAAAAAAAATGCTGGAGGAGCCAGTTACGCCCCGCGTAATAAACTTCTACGCCAAGCGTAACGACCAAATTCAAATTACGCCCAGCGTAATACTAGATTACGCCCCGCGTAATGGCTGGCATCGGATAAACTCAATCGCGTATAAATCTTCACTACGCCCAGCGTAATCCGACTTACGCCCAGCGTACGTAAGTCGGCTACAAGGGTTATAAAAGTCGATTTTCAGCTAACCAGAAGGGGGGATTCGACTTCCAACTTAATTTAGTCGATATAAAACTTCTGTTGAGCCGTTTTGAGGGTCTAGAAGCCGGACGGAAGGTCGTTAAGCTAACGGGAGCGGAGATCGGAAGAGTTGGAGAGAGGATACATGTCGGTAATCATATGGGTTGTTAACGTGACCCTGTTTAGCATTCCATTGTGTTACTATTCTGTATTTAGTTTCTGATTTGGGTGTAAAAACCTTTTACTTTGTGTTTATGATTGAATGAAGCTTTGATTATTAGACTAATTGCTATATTGAATTGTTTATTTATGTTTAATTTATCTTGCCAAGCTTGTTAAAAGATCCTTACGTATTAATGATAATTATTTGTTGTTAATTGTTAAGTAAATTGAGTTGTATGAACATCTGCTTGATTGCTTGTCTCTTATGATTTTGATGACCATCGAGATTATAAGTCTAGGAATAACGAATGTGAAACTAGGATTAACGTGGGAATAAGTAAGTTAATGTGTGAGCCTTGTTTGATGACCATCAACAAGAGGTTAAATTGAATTAGTAATTCGATTAACTATATTTACAAGTCTTGCTTGATACGAACTGAACACTAGGAAGCATGTTAGTTTAATCAACTGATCACTGTTTAAATTGACTTGTTTTCTACAGGATTAGTTATAGTGAACGCGAATCTAATCATTTTAGGAATCGGTTAACATAAATAAATGAATTTGTGTATGCAATTGTCTATGTTTTTAAGGTGTAATTTATCTAAATCAAAGTACCTGAAGAGATTTGTTTTCCTGTTAGTTTATCGAGAGTTGTTAATTAATTGTTAGTTTGAGATTTATTAAACTATTTCTTTATTATTTTCGAGTGACCTATAACCTATAATCAAATATATTAAATTAATTCACCACCGTTCCCTGTGATCGACACCCGACTTACTTAAGCTATAATGTAATCTGACTAGGTACATTGCGTATAAGTGCATAGTTAGTCTAAGTTTGTTAGGTTATAAATATTAAAATTAGTGGGTACTTTTGTGCACATCAAGTTTTTGGCGCCGTTGCCGGGGAACGACTTATCATTAATTTAGTTTATTTGATTATTCGTTATTTGTGTTTAGTTAGTTTTTATTTTTAGGTTGATTTTCGTTGATATCATTTCACTTGTCGGGAAGGTTCTTGTTGTTATTTGCAGGAATTTGGGATTGTACACATTGCTTGACTTTACTTTTTGCATGGGTTTCGAGAATGAAAGCGATTAGGGAATTCTTGACCTGCTTAGCCTACTACTTTGTTGATTTGTCCAACTCAATCCATGAGGCGTACTATACCAAGGCGTATTGTGGTGGTTAAGTGGAAGACCGAGCTCTTGCTGTTCTTGACTAGTTAGGTCACTTCTTGTTCTGCTTTTAGTTAAAGGTGCAAAGAAAACAAAAGAAATATTCTAACGGGTCCCGAAAGTGGTTGTTTTCGCAAACCAATTCTTGCATGCAAAGGTTTTTGATCAACCGTTGTTGTTTGATCTCGACAAAGACAAGTGATTATGGCGTCTCATTTTTTTATGTCACTCATCGGAAAGTCATCAGTTGTTGAAGCAATTAAAAAGAAAAATAATTAATTGTAATTATAAGTCCCTAAATTAATTAGTTAAAAGAAAGGAATTTCAATTAAGAAAAAGGAAATTTTTCATTTAAAATTACGCCCAACGTAAGTTTAATTACGCCAAGCGTAATAAACCCCGGATCGCGGATGGACTTTTGACGGAGTTGGGGTTACGCCCAGCGTAACCTTGTTTTACGCCCAGCGTAAATCAGCGACCAGGTTATATCTTTTGATCCTTGACTTTTTTTGTTACTTTTTCACAATTCCTTCCTTCGTCGCATCAGCTGTGACGGACGAACTCTCTCAAAGAATTTCAATTTTGCTTCTTTTCTTGTAAAATTCGGCACACAAGTAAGTTTTTCGATTAATCAATGTTTTGGATTTGTGTTTAAATCGATGGAATAAGCTGCAAAATGCCTTTGTTCGAAATCTAGGGTTTATAGGGTTCTTGAATTAGGGCCGATTTCACAAATTTGTGTTTGATTATGGCTTAAAGAACCTGATTCGGACTAATGGACTAAACCCTAGTACCTAATTTGGTCTTAATCCCGTGATAGACCCATCATTTTGAGCTCGGGGACGGACGCCAAGCGTACGCCCTGTGAACTTCAATTGACTGCCCCTATGAAGTTTCCCTGTTAATTGTTTGCTAATCTTGATAAGATAAGGAACGAACAGGAGAATGGTTCATATTTTTTGGGTGGTCCCATTTTTCTACTGTCTTGGACCACGAAGCTCGATATGCCCTATGTGTTTGCCCTGCTGTGTTTATTGCTTACAGTTGGTTAATTTGAAAAATTTTGATATGGGTTATGACTTTAGCACGAGCAAAGGAAGCAGAACACAGATTCGTGGAACCTGTACGTACGCCCAGCGTACGCTGGATGTACGCCCAGCGTACTGTCCATGTCCAGCTCCAATTTTTTGGTTTAAAATTTTGTTAATGCTGCTATATTTTGTTTGGTTTTGTGTTTATTTGTGCAGATTCTGGCCCGAAGAACTCAATGGACCAACCCACCCGAGGATGTGACCAATCACCGTTTCTTACAATTTCCGCAAACTCTGAACGATGCAACCCGGGCACGATATGTCAACAGTTTGAGTTTGCTGCTCACCAAGGAGATCGACATAGCACCCTCATTTGACTGGGACTTGGCGACCCGGACTGGACTTGCTGCACTGATCCAGGATTTTTTGCAATACACGCACTCGGACGCGAGTGGAGTGGATTTGTTCATGGGTCAGGGATGGGCACGATTGTTCAGGATCTAGGAGCCTGTTTATCGGGAATTTTTGCTGGAGTTCTACGCTACAGTTTCCTATGATCCTAGGAAGGCACCCGATGACAGGACATCTTTTGCCTTCAGACTGGAGGGATTGAGCCGGGAATGTAGTGTCATAGAGCTTGCGACTCGAGTGGGTATATACACAGCAGATGAGACGAGGACTGTCCACTTCCCGACATTCCTTGCTGATTGTCTTACGGAGCGGCTAGAAGATTATAACGAAAACACTTTTTAGGCCGAGATTACGGGAGGAGTTTATACGCCATCTACTGCACGGGGTAGGATGATTCGGTCTACTACATACAGACTGCTGCACCGGTTGATTTCCATGACTCCCACGCATCACAAGAACAGTGAGAGAGTGCCTTCGATAGACTTGTATTTCCTATGGGCACTTGTTACTCCAGGGAGGCACCTGAACCTTCCGGTTGCTTTAGCTGCATATTTGGGACGGAGGGCCAGGGGACTTCCGGAGGATAGCCCGATTTGCAGAAGGCATTTTATCACGCGGTTAGCCCGATCATATCAGTTGTTGACGCATGAGATCACGAGATCGATGGTGTTCCACGATATGAGGCCGATGAGCCTTCAGCTGTTGGAGTCGATGCGTGTACTCGAGCAGGGCGGAGATGGTGTCTTGCGAGTACGAGCAGATGATGTGGCGGACGAGGAGGGTTCCGCCGAGCCACAGCCGAGACGGATCCAACGGCGTAGACCTGCTCCTCGGGGAGCGCAGCAGGGACCTGAGTCGGAGATTGATATGCGCTACCTAGCTCAGGGCATTGACCGTCTTGAGATGAGGGTCCAGAACCTTAGTGAGTATGTTGCACATGTGAACAGGCAACAGCAGTGGTATGGGGATGCGTTGAACGCATTCTTTTCCCACCAGGGGTTTCAGTACTCGGTTCCCTACCCACCACCATTCCAGCCACGACATGATGGGGCCGGTACTTCTGCGACACAGCAGCATGATGATGGAGATGATGAGTGATTTAGTTATCCTTTTTATTTTTATTTTTATTTTTGTGTTTTTTGTGTTATTATTAGTTTAGTTTAGTATTTTTATTTGGTATGTAATTAAACTTTAATTTAGGATGTTTTACTTTTGTTTTCCATGTTGATGCTCTTTGGTTGTTTAGATCTCTGCAGAATTTTTGCCCTTAGAAAGCTGGCAGTAAGTTCAGCAGCTACGTCCGACTGTTGCTAGAGAGAGCCGTGTGAGAGGTCGAAGATTATAGTCAAGACCCACAATTTGTCATAAATGTGGGGGTGCATATTGATTTCGTGAGCGATTATTTCGAAGATTGGCATTTTTACGATATTTTGACTCTTATGATATGGATGAGATGTTTCCACACCATAGAGTTTTATTTTGACGCGAGGAAGAAGTATCATCCCGGCTGCCATGACATGGTTGACACTTTCCTATGTTGTGGGGGATTTTTCATCGCAAGAAGAGGATGTCATTCTTGGCGAGACGATGTGGTCGACACTTTCCCACGTCATGGTTATTATACATTGCATTTGTTTGCAATCATGTGCACCACATTTTTGAAGTCGGCAGTCTTGATTTTATTTTTCGACAAATTCAGAAGCAGCAGTTCCAGTTTCCAGTCTTTCAGCAATATTTGAAGCAACTTGTAGCAGCCCCATTCGATCTCGCCACAACTACCCAGGGGAGTCTGTTCCTTTTTCTCCCTTTTTATGTTCTTAATTCGTTTTAACATACAATGAGGGCATTGTATGAAATAAGTGTAGGGTAGGGGGTCGGTAAAAGTAAATTAAAATTAAAAGAAAAAAATGAAATAATAGTTTGGAAATTGCTAGATTTAGGGAAATTTAAAAATTTTAAAACTTGAAATAATAGTTTAATTTAGAAAAATCTAGTGATAATTTAAATTTTGCTAATATTGTATGAAATTATCCGATGAGAACTCAAATGTTTAGTTGAGCCAATACACGTTATAGTGCATTTGTGGCCTCCCTTATTTTAGTGAAATCATGGAACAAAAACATAACCCCGCTTGGTTTGAGGGATGCAATATGTTTAGCAGCCTAAACCTGAAATGTATCCAGGAAAATTATTATCATTAACCAATAAAGGTTGAGGTTGAGCATCTCTGCTTAAGCATGTAGGTTTTGAGTGAAAAAAGAGAGGTACATGTAATATAAAAATAGAGAATTACAAGTAATGTTTGAAGAATTTTGGAGCAAATAAAGTGAAGCTCAAAAGATCAAAATTCCAAGAAATTTCAAAAAGTTGAAGATACCAGAAATCAAATCAAACAAAGGTGGTGAATTCAAAGAAATCAAAGATCAAATGTCAAAGAAGTGAAGAATTCCAAAAGAGCTCCATAGTGGTATCATAAATTGTAATTCTAGATTATGTATGCTTAGGTTGCTCAACTAAAAATACATTGAGGATAAGGAGGTTTTCTGCGGATGGATTCGGAGGGTTGCATAAAATGAGCATTGTTCGGAAAAAGTGGGCAAGTGTTTATGAAGATTTTGAGTATTTAAAGTATGGGGGGTACTTTAGGAAAATTTTAGACACAAATGCATGCGTTGCGGTCTTGACATAATGGCTGAGTTTTAAATGGATTGTTTAGTGCGATATTGGTAAAATAAAAGTAAATTTGCTTGGGGGCAAGCAAAGGCTAAGTGTGGGGTATTTTGATATGTGTATTTTTATATATATTTTTATGCATTATATCTTAATATTTTGGCCTTTATTATTCTCTTTTAGAACTAAAAAGTACTTATAATGCTTTGAATTATGTTTTGCAGCTATTCGTTGTCGATAAAGCACAAAAGAAAAGACTGAAGCGGAAATCGGGCTTAGAAGCTAAAAGAAAGAAAAAAAATGCTGGAGGAGCCAATTACGCCCCGCGTAATAAACTTCTACGCCAAGCGTAACGACCAAATTCAAATTACGCCCAGCGTAATACTAGATTACGCCTCGCGTAATGGCTGGCATCGGATAAACTCAATCGCGTATAAATCTTCACTACGCCCAGCGTAATCCAACTTATGCCCAGCGTACGTAAGTCGGCTACAAGGGTTATAAAAGTTGATTTTCAGCTAACCAGAAGGGGGGATTCGACTTCCAACTTAATTTAGTCGATATAAAACTTCTGTTAAGCCGTTTTGAGGGTCTAGAAGCCGGACGGAAGGTCGTTAAGCTAACGGGAGCGGAGATCGGAAGAGTTGGAGAGAGGATACATGTCGGTAATCATATGGGTTGTTAACGTGACCATGTTTAGCATTCCATTGTGTTACTATTATGTATTTAGTTTCTGATTTGGGTGTAAAAACCTTTTACTTTGTGTTTATGATTGAATGAAGCTTTGATTATTAGACTAATTGCTATATTGAATTGTTTATTTATGTTTAATTTATCTTGCCAAGCTTGTTAAAAGATCCTTACGTATTAATGATAATTATTTGCTGTTAATTGTTAAGTAAATTGAGTTGTATGAACATCTGCTTGATTGCTTGTCTCTTATGATTTTGATGACCATCGAGATTATAAGTCTAGGAATAACGAATGTGAAACTAGGATTAACGTGGGAATAAGTAAGTTAATGTGTGAGCCTTGTTTGATGACCATCAACAAGAGGTTAAATTGAATTAGTAATTCGATTAACTATATTTACAAGTCTTGCTTGATACGAACTGAACACTAGGAAGTATGTTAGTTTAATCAACTGATCACTATTTAAATTGACTTGTTTGCTAAATACTCATCTCAATTAGGGGATGGTGGTTACGACTCATGAAAAGACCTTAAGGAGAATCCTAATTCATAACTTAACATTCCATTTTAATTTTGTTTTAACATGTTCATTCTTCAAAACTTCTTCCATGTGATGTGGGTAGATGATACATAAGCATAATGTCATGCCACATTATGAACAACTTTTAGTGGTTAAAACCACCCATCAAGACAGACAATAAAATGAGAAAATAACTAAATTAACATATACAATATATAGTTGGTCACTTGGTTGTTGGTTGCTAAATCACAAACAATAAAAGATAATACAAGCTTTCATTGTATTACAATCAAAACACTCAGAAATATTGAAATACCAAAAGATCAAAACCATAACCTAATGGTTTGCTAGAGATTTGAGAGCCTAGCCTCTCCCGAGGTATGAAATACCCAATTTAAATAATCAACTATTAGTTAAAACACTTCTCACTTTTAAATACCATAATAGAAAACATCTCCCATCAAGAGGAATCTAATTACAAACTAACATATCAATTCCCAACAATATCAACAATAGTTATATGCATCAACAAATAGTTATATGCATCAACAAACTACAAACTACTAAACATCATCCCAACAACAGCAAAAAGCAGCAACATGCAAAAACATCATCCACTAAGAAAGTTTCCTGTTGAATATTCAGCATAAGAATGATTTAAAATTGGAAAAAAAAACCATCATTTCGGACATGTAACCACACTACTGTGGCGTAATAAAAAAAAATATCACATCATTTTAGGGTGTTAAAAATGAAGAAATATAATAAACTAAAACTAAAATATCAAACCAACACATAAATATTAAGATATAATTGTACCTCAATTAAAATTGTCAAACCTCACCTTTCTTTTCACATCCGTATCCTGTTAAACGAACGCTAACATTTGTCGACTTGTGGAAGATACAAAAGTTTTGGTCAAACAAAATCGATACCTCTTATGACGGGTTCTTCGGATGAATGTGTGTAAGAACAAACATTTATTTACCAACCATGGCTTGCAAACGAAAATGCTTATTCATTTCCTTTTTGGTTTTGCCAAGATTTTTTTTTGAAAGAGGACCGACTTTGATTTGATGTGGCTTTTTTGTTGTTATTTTCTTCAGAATAAGAAAATGAACGGTAATGACTTCGTTTTTTCCAATAGTTACATCAAATGTCCAGAACCACATCTCAGTGTCATTATTCTTTTTACTAAAGTTATTTATATTAGTAGATGATACTGAGTAACACCTTATTTTCTTTAGCTTTCTATTAAGACTGTTGAGTATGGACAACGCACATCGGCGTGTTTTTGGACGTTATATCGCACAAACACCGTCCATCTTCATCGTTGTTGGGCGTTATATGTCTAAGCGTTGTTTCTTGTTACTACCACGACCTTCATTTAACCTTGTTTTTTTCTTTTTCTCGAAAAATGTCGGTGTGGTCGTTGCCTGTACCTACCAGCCTTAATAAATTCTTTTACACAAACAATATTTACATTGTTTTAAAGAGATAGATAATAACACAAAATGATATAAGACGACATTTAAATTAATAGTTATAAATAAAAAAGTGAAAGTTTTATAAATATTACAAAATCAAATGTATTCAAAACATATCTAGTAAATGTAGCCTAAAGTTAACAAAAAAAAAACTTCAAAATTATTAATATAAAGTGGATAAATTTAAAATAAAATACCAAAAAAATTAAGAAATCCTACTCGAATAAACACAATTATGGATCAACAAATCTTTTTCTTGGTTTGGAAGGACATGTATTCTGATAATGACCAGGCTGCCTACAAATTCCACAAAGATTATTTTTTTTCCTTTTTTAATGTTTATTCCATTTTGTAGTCTTATTGAGCGAGGACGACATTTTTCCTTTCGTTTTAACTCGGAATTTAGAAGCATTCTTTGAATAGTTGTCACCGGCCAATATGATTCATGGGGAATCGAAAAAAACTCACATGCCCAAGTAGCTGAATACTCAACAATTGAGTAATATCTCCCTATTCTAATAAAAGAATAGGTTTATTCTTTCATTGACAAGTGTCATTCTATTAGAACTCTTCATTAATAGTATATGTCACATATCATTCCACTTGTCAACCTATTAATTATCCATTTCAAATTTTAAATTTTAAATTTTCCACTCTAATTACATTAAATTAATAATTGATTCTCCATTTTAAATTTCAAATTTAAAATTTTCTCAATCTAATTATATTACATTAATAACATTAGATTAAAAAATAAAATAAAATAAATACAGATTATAAGGTGATACAACTTCACGTATTTATTTAAATCAACGATTATAATTTTATATAACTAAAAAATATCTATTAAGTAATAATTTATTTAAAATAATTGATTAATAATTTTGATTTTTTAATATTAAAGTTTAATTAATTATATAACTGTGATTCTCACGGGTTATACACTAGTTATTGAATATATTGACTACTATTTAAAGACAGATAAGCACACACTCAATACATGTGAACAATGATATTTATATATCTCCCACTTACCACATGTGCAAGATTTTTTCTCAAAATCAACAACTTGCACATTTTTTCCATTCTGGGTAACCACCTCTAAAATTTCTTTCGTTCGATTAAATGATTTTAAGTTGTGTGCAGTAGCTTTTGACATTGGTGCTGCTTATTTTAAAAGCACATGGGGTGTAAACATATCTCTTGTATCTTGAGCAGTTGATCCTAAAAGACGCCTGACATCAAAGTAGTGAACCAATCTGTAGAATGTAAGTTAGACACATGAAGTGATTGGTAAAAAATGAGCTCCTTTTAAGTACATTGTTGAAAATCCCTGACATATTTGTAGTGGGCTCCATAACGCTTTCCACAATCATGTGCAAGTATCCATCTACAAAGGGAGTTTCCCTCAAGCCATTGGCAAGCTTGTGCATTTAGTTTTCTAATTTCTTCTATAATGGAGTTGAACTTACGAACTTGGTTCTGACTCCTAACACAGTAACTTAAAACTTTCAATTGTGAGTTACAAAACTTGTCATGGAAGTTGTTGACGAAATTTCGCAAACAATACATGTAAAAACATTTTCAAATTTCATTTATAAACTGATTGTACCATAAAAGTGGTTAACGAAATAAAATAAATAATACATGTGAAAACTATATGGCTCCAACCAGGGAGATCCTTGCTCATTAACAACCTTTAGTATTCCACTATGACGATCAGATATTAAACAAATGCCCTCTCGTTTTTTACCACATGCTTCTTTACATGATTAAGAAACCAATGCCAACTACTATATGACTTGTAACATCCCGATTTCCAGGTAGGAGGTTTATTCTTTAAAAGGCAAGTTTCCCTTGGAAATCGGCGAGTTGATGGCCTCAACTCGACGAGTTGATGAGGAAAACTCGACGAGTTGGTGGCTGGATGAGAAACCCTAAATTTTAGGGTTTGCACACTATATAACCTCCTTAAGTCTTTGAGGTTGATCTTTTATCAGCCTCCAAACCCTATTATCGGCTTTGTGGACCTTAATCTAATAATCTTCATTCCATCTCATATTGTGAGTTTGTGTGGCAATTTGGAGCAAAAGAGGGAGAAGATTGAGAGAAGGATGCAAGGATCTAGCAATCTAAGCTCACATCTGCAGTTTGGCACTCTTTTGGACCATTGTAAGTATTCAAGATCCAATTTTTATCTATCTATAAAGCTAGACCTTGAGTTTGGTCTATTTTCCTCCTTATTCTTGGATGTTGCAATGGATGGACTTCATAAAGTTTGAAACTTTATGAATCTCCAGGTCAAGATGGTATTATAGTGGGTTAGAGCTGGTCTTTTGACAAGCCTTGATGCATGCATGGAGTTTAGGTCATATTTTACCTTTTTGACCTATTTTGGGTTCAAGACATGCATTGGTGTAACATCCCGACTCCCAGGTATAAAATTCAAAGTCTATAGTCATATTCTTAGACCTACTCGACGACTTGGATGCCCCTACTCGTCGTGTAGAATCGATTCAGTCCGCGTGACTTTATGAGGCCTACTCGACGAGTAGGAGCTGGAAAATGAAACCCCAATTTCCAAGATTTTGTACCCTATTTAAAGGGTCATTAGCCTCCCTCAGCCTCCCTTACCGTCCCTCTTGATTTCAGAAAACCCTAATCTCGAATACTCTCCATTTGTGTGTGTTAAGAAGCTTGGAAGGTGGATTTTGTGAAGAAGGCTTGAAGTCTAAGGAGCTTGGAGCAAAGAGAAGCTTGTAGATCTGACTATTTCATCTTGGCACCATTTTGAAGGTAACAAGTCGTTACCTTGACTTCTCTCTAGCTAGATCTCTTCATGCATAGGTTTAGGGCCATTTTTAGCATATTTGTGAACCATTTCGGGTATTGGTCATGATCAGAAGTTATAACTTCAGACCTGGACTCCTCTAAGTCACTGTAGTCATAAATTTATCAGATTTAGCAAGCTTTGGCCCTCCTCTTTGGTTTAAACCATTCCCTTAGCTTGGTTTTCGCATTTAGGACCATACATGTATGTAAGTTTGCAACTTTACGTGGAAACCATGCCCTAAGAGGTTAGATCTGCAATCTGGAGCTTTGGGGTAGCTTAAAAACGTCTGAATGACAAGTGGATTGAAGGTACTCGACGATTTGCATGATCAACTTCACGAGTCGGAAGAAGATTGATCGTTGTGGGTTTCCGTATGGACTCGACGAGTCGGTGAGACGAATCGACGAGTCAGTTAGGGTTTTCCCGACATTTGGACACACATGGACTTGGCGAGTCAAATAGGGTTTTCACGATCTCTCAAGTTTTGGAAGGACTTGACGAGTTAGTGAGCTGCACTCAACGAGTTGGGTCAACATAGACTGTTGACCTTGACTGTTGACTTGGACTTTGACCATGGTAGACTAGTTGACTTTTGGCGTATTTTGGTAAATTGGAATTTATGGAAATAAGGCCAAACCGAACATTCGCAGGCTATAAGATCTTAATTATGTACAACCGTGATGCATACACGACAACTACAGTAATGATGTCAATTTCATATAAGGAAACCCTAGGCTAGCAAGCATCATGTAATCAAGCAATTCTATCATGCAATTCCTGAAGAACACTAGCCTAGAACTAGCATGTTGTTCTACATATCACAATATCAAATAATCTGTATGGTATTCTAGGGTCTACTTACTGGCTCCGGCTGATCGTACACCCTACATCCTCCTTTTATATTTTGAAAACTTTTTCAAAATTATTTTGAAAATCTTTTCCTTAGTTTGAGACTGGATTCACACAAGTGTTCCTCCAATTCACTCAAACCAAGGCTCTGATACCAACTTGTAACATCCATAAAAATTATGCCAAATTTAAACTTTTTCAAAACATTTCAAACCATTAATTATTACAAAACTTGTTTTCATATAGTATATTAGCAGAGTATCCCAGAAACAAATAATAAACATGAGGAGCTATACGATCACACTTATGCCTTCCCGCGATTATCTGATGCACCTAAAACAAAAACTGAAACTGTAAGCCCAAAGTTTAATGAGTTCCCCCAAAATACTGATACACTGCACATAACACATATACAAATAATAGCATGTACTAGGTCCATAGCTATACATACTGGATTACCCCTGGGCCCACAGTGTAAGTCTGGATTGCCATTCAGGCCCACAGCTCACATCTAGATTACCACCGACCCCACAGTACAAGTCTGGTATGCCCTACCCATCCCTCAGCTCGTATCTGGAATGCTCTCGAGCCCACAGTACGAGTTTGGCATGCCCTGCCCGGCCCTCAGCTTGTATCTGGAAGGCTCTCGAGTCCTCAGTATGAGTCTGGCATGCCCCGCCCGACCCTCAGCTCATATCTGGAATACTCTAGGGTTTGTTGGCTACCGCACGGAGCAGTATAACCTCAACCCAACCCACATAATATGTCGACATATAGCACAACTAATGCGCATCCAGATAATCGCATAATAATATAGGTAGTCCTACAGATCTACCAAACTGGCATAACAACTAGCATGCAACACTAACTCATACTCAACATACTACCAACTGCTAGGATAACATATCCAGTGGGCCGGTGCCTTCGACCCCTTAGTATAGTGAGGATAACTCACCTCTCAACTGTCGAATCAAAGTGATAACTTAAACTCTCGAACCTCGACCACGAACTCCAACACCTATATTTACCATAAGACCTTTTCCATAAATTCTGATTTACCAAAGTACCCCAGAAGTCAACTAGTCATCCCTTGGTCAAATTTCGAGTCAATGGTCAAGGTCAACAGTCCATGTTGACTCAACTCTTTGAGTGTAGTTCATTGACTCGTCGAGTCCTTCCTGAGCTCGAGAAATCGTGAAATCCCAGTTGATTGGTCAAGATTCCCTAAAACTCGCCGAGTTCATGCATGGCCAAATGTCGAGGAAACCCTAGATGACTCGCCGAGTCACCCTACTGACTCGTCGAGTCCATGCAGAAGTCCTTGCATGACAATTGTCATTGGACTCGCTGAGTTGGCCATGCAACTCGTCGGGTCTCTTCAGTCCTTTCTCCATTCAGATGCTTTTTAAGCCATTCTAAAGCTCCATATTGCAGATCAAGCTTCCCAAGGCATGTTTATCACGTAAAGTTGCAAACTTTACGTGCATGCAAGGTTCTAGAGGCTTAAAATGTCAAATCCAAGCTTGTAAATGGGTTTAACTCACAAGATAAGGTTCATACTTGCTAAAGCTGGAGACTTTATAGACATAGAGACCAAGGTAAGTTCAGATCTGAAGTTGCAACTTCAGATCCTAGCCCATACCCAAAATGGCTAACATAAATATGCTAGAAAAGTCATAATATTCAACATAATGAGATCTAGAAGGAAAGAAGGTCAAGGTAATGACTTGTTACCTTCAAACTGATGCCAAGAAGCAGAAGAGTCAGATCCACTAGCTCCTCTTGCACTACTCCTCTTATACTTTAAGTCTTATCCTCGCAAAACACCTTCCAAGCTTGAAAATCACACAAGAATGGAGCACACACACGAATTAGGGTTTCTGGACGCACAGGGGCTATAAGGGAGGCTAATGACCCTTTAAATTGGGAGCAAAACCTTGGAAATTAGGGTTTCATCCTCTAGCTCCAACTCGTCGAGTCATGTCTCCGACTCTGCGAGCTGGTCATTTAAAACATGTGGCCCCGAAAGTTCCTACTCAACGAGTCAGGGCATCAACTCGTCGAGTAGACCTTCCAAAATGAAAAAATAAAGCTGTTAAAATTAATACATGAGAGTCGGGGCATTACAATTCACCCCCACTTGAACTAGACTTCGTCCTCTAAGTCCGCTGCGGGAAACATCTTTGGATAGTGCTCCCGCATCTCAGCCTCTGGCTCCCACGTCCACTTGGACCCTCTTCGGTGCTCCCATTATACCTTTACCAAAGGTATCTCCTTGTTCCGAAGAACCTTCACCTGCCTTTCCAGAATGGCCACGGGCCTCTCCACAAAATTCAGGCGCTTATTAACCTAAATGTCCTCCAATGATACTATAGCCTCGTCGTCCAGTATGCACTTTTGCAATTGCGAAACGTGAAAAGTGATGTGGACCTGACTGAGCTCCTCAGGAAGATCTAATCTGTAAGCTACCTTTCCCACCATGGCAATGACCCTGAATCACCCGATGTATCGGGGACCCAATTTCCCCCTCTTCCTGAAGCGGGTCACACCTTTTTAGGGCGAGACCTTCAGGAGTACCATGTCACCGACCTGAAACTCTAACTCTGATAGGCGTCAGTCGGTGTAGCTCTTCTGTCTACTCTACGCAGTCGTTTAATCTGCTGAATCTTCTCAGTAGTTTATAAAACTACCTCTGTCCGCCCCCATCACTTGGTGACCAACCTCACCCCAGCAGACCGGTATGCGATATATCTGCCCGTACAACAGCTCAAAAGGTGGGGCACCAATACTGGAATGATAGATGTCGTAGACGAAATCTGCAAGGGGTAGGTGGGAATCCCAGCTCTCATCGAAATCTATGACACAAGCCCTCAACATGTCCTCGAGGGTCTGTATAGTCCACTCACTCTGGCCATCGGTCTACGGATGATAGGCCGTGCTAAAATGCAGTCACGTGCCCAGCTCCTCGTGGAACTTCTGCCAGAAGCGGGAGGTGAGTTGATATGTGTATTTTTATATATATTTTTATGCATTATATCTTAATATTTTGGCATTTATTATTCTCTTTTAGAACTAAAAAGTACTTATAATGCTTTGAATTATGTTTTGCAGCTATTCGTTGTCGATAAAGCACAAAATAAAAGATTGAAGCGGAAATCGGGCTTAGAAGCTAAAAGAAAGAAAAAAAATGCTGGAGGAGCCAGTTACGCCCCGCGTAATAAACTTCTACGCCAAGCGTAACGACCAAATTCAAATTACGCCCAGCGTAATACTAGATTACGCCCCGCGTAATGGCTGGCATCGGATAAACTCAATCGCGTATAAATCTTCACTACGCCCAGCGTAATCCGACTTACGCCCAGCGTACGTAAGTCGGCTACAAGGGTTATAAAAGTCGATTTTCAGCTAACCAGAAGGGGGGATTCGACTTCCAACTTAATTTAGTCGATATAAAACTTCTGTTGAGCCGTTTTGAGGGTCTAGAAGCCGGACGGAAGGTCGTTAAGCTAACGGGAGCGGAGATCGGAAGAGTTGGAGAGAGGATACATGTCGGTAATCATATGGGTTGTTAACGTGACCCTGTTTAGCATTCCATTGTGTTACTATTCTGTATTTAGTTTCTGATTTGGGTGTAAAAACCTTTTACTTTGTGTTTATGATTGAATGAAGCTTTGATTATTAGACTAATTGCTATATTGAATTGTTTATTTATGTTTAATTTATCTTGCCAAGCTTGTTAAAAGATCCTTACGTATTAATGATAATTATTTGTTGTTAATTGTTAAGTAAATTGAGTTGTATGAACATCTGCTTGATTGCTTGTCTCTTATGATTTTGATGACCATCGAGATTATAAGTCTAGGAATAACGAATGTGAAACTAGGATTAACGTGGGAATAAGTAAGTTAATGTGTGAGCCTTGTTTGATGACCATCAACAAGAGGTTAAATTGAATTAGTAATTCGATTAACTATATTTACAAGTCTTGCTTGATACGAACTGAACACTAGGAAGCATGTTAGTTTAATCAACTGATCACTGTTTAAATTGACTTGTTTTCTACAGGATTAGTTATAGTGAACGCGAATCTAATCATTTTAGGAATCGGTTAACATAAATAAATGAATTTGTGTATGCAATTGTCTATGTTTTTAAGGTGTAATTTATCTAAATCAAAGTACCTGAAGAGATTTGTTTTCCTGTTAGTTTATCGAGAGTTGTTAATTAATTGTTAGTTTGAGATTTATTAAACTATTTCTTTATTATTTTCGAGTGACCTATAACCTATAATCAAATATATTAAATTAATTCACCACCGTTCCCTGTGATCGACACCCGACTTACTTAAGCTATAATGTAATCTGACTAGGTACATTGCGTATAAGTGCATAGTTAGTCTAAGTTTGTTAGGTTATAAATATTAAAATTAGTGGGTACTTTTGTGCACATCAAGTTTTTGGCGCCGTTGCCGGGGAACGACTTATCATTAATTTAGTTTATTTGATTATTCGTTATTTGTGTTTAGTTAGTTTTTATTTTTAGGTTGATTTTCGTTGATATCATTTCACTTGTCGGGAAGGTTCTTGTTGTTATTTGCAGGAATTTGGGATTGTACACATTGCTTGACTTTACTTTTTGCATGGGTTTCGAGAATGAAAGCGATTAGGGAATTCTTGACCTGCTTAGCCTACTACTTTGTTGATTTGTCCAACTCAATCCATGAGGCGTACTATACCAAGGCGTATTGTGGTGGTTAAGTGGAAGACCGAGCTCTTGCTGTTCTTAACTAGTTAGGTCACTTCTTGTTCTGCTTTTAGTTAAAGGTGCAAAGAAAACAAAAGAAATATTCTAACGGGTCCCGAAAGTGGTTGTTTTCGCAAACCAATTCTTGCATGCAAAGGTTTTTGATCAACCGTTGTTGTTTGATCTCGACAAAGACAAGTGATTATGGCGTCTCATTTTTTTATGTCACTCATCGGAAAGTCATCAGTTGTTGAAGCAATTAAAAAGAAAAATAATTAATTGTAATTATAAGTCCCTAAATTAATTAGTTAAAAGAAAGGAATTTCAATTAAGAAAAAGGAAATTTTTCATTTAAAATTACGCCCAACGTAAGTTTAATTACGCCAAGCGTAATAAACCCCGGATCGCGGATGGACTTTTGACGGAGTTGGGGTTACGCCCAGCGTAACCTTGTTTTACGCCCAGCGTAAATCAGCGACCAGGTTATATCTTTTGATCCTTGACTTTTTTTGTTACTTTTTCACAATTCCTTCCTTCGTCGCATCAGCTGTGACGGACGAACTCTCTCAAAGAATTTCAATTTTGCTTCTTTTCTTGTAAAATTCGGCACACAAGTAAGTTTTTCGATTAATCAATGTTTTGGATTTGTGTTTAAATCGATGGAATAAGCTGCAAAATGCCTTTGTTCGAAATCTAGGGTTTATAGGGTTCTTGAATTAGGGCCGATTTCACAAATTTGTGTTTGATTATGGCTTAAAGAACCTGATTCGGACTAATGGACTAAACCCTAGTACCTAATTTGGTCTTAATCCCGTGATAGACCCATCATTTTGAGCTCGGGGACGGACGCCAAGCGTACGCCCTGTGAACTTCAATTGACTGCCCCTATGAAGTTTCCCTGTTAATTGTTTGCTAATCTTGATAAGATAAGGAACGAACAGGAGAATGGTTCATATTTTTTGGGTGGTCCCATTTTTCTACTGTCTTGGACCACGAAGCTCGATATGCCCTATGTGTTTGCCCTGCTGTGTTTATTGCTTACAGTTGGTTAATTTGAAAAATTTTGATATGGGTTATGACTTTAGCACGAGCAAAGGAAGCAGAACACAGATTCGTGGAACCTGTACGTACGCCCAGCGTACGCTGGATGTACGCCCAGCGTACTGTCCATGTCCAGCTCCAATTTTTTGGTTTAAAATTTTGTTAATGCTGCTATATTTTGTTTGGTTTTGTGTTTATTTGTGCAGATTCTGGCCCGAAGAACTCAATGGACCAACCCACCCGAGGATGTGACCAATCACCGTTTCTTACAATTTCCGCAAACTCTGAACGATGCAACCCGGGCACGATATGTCAACAGTTTGAGTTTGTTGCTCACCAAGGAGATCGACATAGCACCCTCATTTGACTGGGACTTGGCGACCCGGACTGGACTTGCTGCACTGATCCAGGATTTTTTGCAATACACGCACTCGGACGCGAGTGGAGTGGATTTGTTCATGGGTCAGGGATGGGCACGATTGTTCAGGATCTAGGAGCCTGTTTATCGGGAATTTTTGCTGGAGTTCTACGCTACAGTTTCCTATGATCCTAGGAAGGCACCCGATGACAGGACATCTTTTGCCTTCAGACTGGAGGGATTGAGCCGGGAATGTAGTGTCATAGAGCTTGCGACTCGAGTGGGTATATACACAGCAGATGAGACGAGGACTGTCCACTTCCCGACATTCCTTGCTGATTGTCTTACGGAGCGGCTAGAAGATTATAACGAAAACACTTTTTAGGCCGAGATTACGGGAGGAGTTTATACGCCATCTACTGCACGGGGTAGGATGATTCGGTCTACTACATACAGACTGCTGCACCGGTTGATTTCCATGACTCCCACGCATCACAAGAACAGTGAGAGAGTGCCTTCGATAGACTTGTATTTCCTATGGGCACTTGTTACTCCAGGGAGGCACCTGAACCTTCCGGTTGCTTTAGCTGCATATTTGGGACGGAGGGCCAGGGGACTTCCGGAGGATAGCCCGATTTGCAGAAGGCATTTTATCACGCGGTTAGCCCGATCATATCAGTTGTTGACGCATGAGATCACGAGATCGATGGTGTTCCACGATATGAGGCCGATGAGCCTTCAGCTGTTGGAGTCGATGCGTGTACTCGAGCAGGGCGGAGATGGTGTCTTGCGAGTACGAGCAGATGATGTGGCGGACGAGGAGGGTTCCGCCGAGCCACAGCCGAGACGGATCCAACGGCGTAGACCTGCTCCTCGGGGAGCGCAGCAGGGACCTGAGTCGGAGATTGATATGCGCTACCTAGCTCAGGGCATTGACCGTCTTGAGATGAGGGTCCAGAACCTTAGTGAGTATGTTGCACATGTGAACAGGCAACAGCAGTGGTATGGGGATGCGTTGAACGCATTCTTTTCCCACCAGGGGTTTCAGTACTCGGTTCCCTACCCACCACCATTCCAGCCACGACATGATGGGGCCGGTACTTCTGCGACACAGCAGCATGATGATGGAGATGATGAGTGATTTAGTTATCCTTTTTATTTTTATTTTTATTTTTGTGTTTTTTGTGTTATTATTAGTTTAGTTTAGTATTTTTATTTGGTATGTAATTAAACTTTAATTTAGGATGTTTTACTTTTGTTTTCCATGTTGATGCTCTTTGGTTGTTTAGATCTCTGCAGAATTTTTGCCCTTAGAAAGCTGGCAGTAAGTTCAGCAGCTACGTCCGACTGTTGCTAGAGAGAGCCGTGTGAGAGGTCGAAGATTATAGTCAAGACCCACAATTTGTCATAAATGTGGGGGTGCATATTGATTTCGTGAGCGATTATTTCGAAGATTGGCATTTTTACGATATTTTGACTCTTATGATATGGATGAGATGTTTCCACACCATAGAGTTTTATTTTGACGCGAGGAAGAAGTATCATCCCGGCTGCCATGACATGGTTGACACTTTCCTATGTTGTGGGGGATTTTTCATCGCAAGAAGAGGATGTCATTCTTGGCGAGACGATGTGGTCGACACTTTCCCACGTCATGGTTATTATACATTGCATTTGTTTGCAATCATGTGCACCACATTTTTGAAGTCGGCAGTCTTGATTTTATTTTTCGACAAATTCAGAAGCAGCAGTTCCAGTTTCCAGTCTTTCAGCAATATTTGAAGCAACTTGTAGCAGCCCCATTCGATCTCGCCACAACTACCCAGGGGAGTCTGTTCCTTTTTCTCCCTTTTTATGTTCTTAATTCGTTTTAACATACAATGAGGGCATTGTATGAAATAAGTGTAGGGTAGGGGGTCGGTAAAAGTAAATTAAAATTAAAAGAAAAAAATGAAATAATAGTTTGGAAATTGCTAGATTTAGGGAAATTTAAAAATTTTAAAACTTGAAATAATAGTTTAATTTAGAAAAATCTAGTGATAATTTAAATTTTGCTAATATTGTATGAAATTATCCGATGAGAACTCAAATGTTTAGTTGAGCCAATACACGTTATAGTGCATTTGTGGCCTCCCTTATTTTAGTGAAATCATGGAACAAAAACATAACCCCGCTTGGTTTGAGGGATGCAATATGTTTAGCAGCCTAAACCTGAAATGTATCCAGGAAAATTATTATCATTAACCAATAAAGGTTGAGGTTGAGCATCTCTGCTTAAGCATGTAGGTTTTGAGTGAAAAAAGAGAGGTACATGTAATATAAAAATAGAGAATTACAAGTAATGTTTGAAGAATTTTGGAGCAAATAAAGTGAAGCTCAAAAGATCAAAATTCCAAGAAATTTCAAAAAGTTGAAGATACCAGAAATCAAATCAAACAAAGGTGGTGAATTCAAAGAAATCAAAGATCAAATGTCAAAGAAGTGAAGAATTCCAAAAGAGCTCCATAGTGGTATCATAAATTGTAATTCTAGATTATGTATGCTTAGGTTGCTCAACTAAAAATACATTGAGGATAAGGAGGTTTTCTGCGGATGGATTCGGAGGGTTGCATAAAATGAGCATTGTTCGGAAAAAGTGGGCAAGTGTTTATGAAGATTTTGAGTATTTAAAGTATGGGGGGTACTTTAGGAAAATTTTAGACACAAATGCATGCGTTGCGGTCTTGACATAATGGCTGAGTTTTAAATGGATTGTTTAGTGCGATATTGGTAAAATAAAAGTAAATTTGCTTGGGGGCAAGCAAAGGCTAAGTGTGGGGTATTTTGATATGTGTATTTTTATATATATTTTTATGCATTATATCTTAATATTTTGGCCTTTATTATTCTCTTTTAGAACTAAAAAGTACTTATAATGCTTTGAATTATGTTTTGCAGCTATTCGTTGTCGATAAAGCACAAAAGAAAAGACTGAAGCGGAAATCGGGCTTAGAAGCTAAAAGAAAGAAAAAAAATGCTGGAGGAGCCAATTACGCCCCGCGTAATAAACTTCTACGCCAAGCGTAACGACCAAATTCAAATTACGCCCAGCGTAATACTAGATTACGCCTCGCGTAATGGCTGGCATCGGATAAACTCAATCGCGTATAAATCTTCACTACGCCCAGCGTAATCCAACTTATGCCCAGCGTACGTAAGTCGGCTACAAGGGTTATAAAAGTTGATTTTCAGCTAACCAGAAGGGGGGATTCGACTTCCAACTTAATTTAGTCGATATAAAACTTCTGTTAAGCCGTTTTGAGGGTCTAGAAGCCGGACGGAAGGTCGTTAAGCTAACGGGAGCGGAGATCGGAAGAGTTGGAGAGAGGATACATGTCGGTAATCATATGGGTTGTTAACGTGACCATGTTTAGCATTCCATTGTGTTACTATTATGTATTTAGTTTCTGATTTGGGTGTAAAAACCTTTTACTTTGTGTTTATGATTGAATGAAGCTTTGATTATTAGACTAATTGCTATATTGAATTGTTTATTTATGTTTAATTTATCTTGCCAAGCTTGTTAAAAGATCCTTACGTATTAATGATAATTATTTGCTGTTAATTGTTAAGTAAATTGAGTTGTATGAACATCTGCTTGATTGCTTGTCTCTTATGATTTTGATGACCATCGAGATTATAAGTCTAGGAATAACGAATGTGAAACTAGGATTAACGTGGGAATAAGTAAGTTAATGTGTGAGCCTTGTTTGATGACCATCAACAAGAGGTTAAATTGAATTAGTAATTCGATTAACTATATTTACAAGTCTTGCTTGATACGAACTGAACACTAGGAAGTATGTTAGTTTAATCAACTGATCACTATTTAAATTGACTTGTTTGCTAAAGGATTAGTTATAGTGAATGCGAATCTAATCATTTTAGGAATCGGTGAACATAAATAAATGAATTTGTGTATGCAATTGTCTATGTTTTTAAGATGTAATTTATCTAAATCAAAGTACCTGAAGAGATTTGTTTTCCTGTTAGTTTATCGAGAGTTGTTAATTAATTGTTAGTTTGAGATTTATTAAACTATTTCTTTATTATTTTCGAATGACCTGTAACCTATAATCAAATATATTAAATTAATTCACCACCGTTCCCTGTGATCGACACCCGACTTACCTAAGCTATACTGTAATCTGACTAGGTACACTGCCTATAAGTGCATAGTTAGTCTAAGTTTGTATACCCTCAGCCTGAGCATCTATAATCATGCTCATGAGTGGAGAATCCACTGATATCCTCAGACATATTGTTGGCATGGAAGCCCCAGCTGACTTGCGTCTCAGACCGTCCACCACCACGTTCACTTTACCTGGGTGGTAAAGGATCTCACAGCCGTAGTCCTTGACTACATCTAGCTACATGTGCTATCTCATGTTCAGGTTCGGTTGATCCATGATGTGTCTCAGGCTCTTGCGATCTGTGTATATGGTACAACGGACCCCATAGAAGTAATGTATCCAACTCCTGAGAGCAAATACCACCGCTCCCAATTCCAAATCATGAGTAGGGTATCTCGTCTCATGCGGCTTCATCTTTCGTGATGCGTAGGCTATCATCCGACCTCTCTGCATAAGGACCGCCCCCAGTCCCGTGATGGATGCATCACAGAACACTAAAAAATCCTCAAATCCCTCCAGGAGAGTCAAGACTGGAGCCTCGCATAGTCACTGTCGAAGAGTCTCAAACGCCCTCTGCTGCTCGGGGGCCCACCAAAAATCCACCCCTTCCTCGTCAGACGAGTGAGGGGTACTGCAACCTTGGAGAAATCATGTATGAATCTCCGATAGTACCCTGCCAATCCAAGAAAACTCCTGATATCCGAAGGAGATTTCGAAACCTCCCACTGCATAATCGCCTCGATTTTTGCCGGATCGACCAAAATCCCCTCCTGGTTAACGAGATGTCCGAGGAACTGAACCTCTCGTAACCAAAACTCACACTTCGAGAACTTAGCATAAAGTTGTTCCCGCCTCAAAACTCCCAATAACTCCCGCAGATGCTCCTCATGCTGCTCTCAGATCTTGGAATATACCAAGATATCATCTATGAACACGATGACCGAGTGATCGAGCATCGATCTACAAACCCAATTCATCAGGTCCATGAATACTGTCGGGGCATTGGTGATCCCAAACGGCATCACCACGAACTCGTAGTGTCCATAACGAGTCCGTAACGCGGTCTTCTCCACGTCCTCCTCCTTAACTCTGGCCTGATGGTACCCGGACCTCAGTTCTATCTTGGAGAACCAAGATGCTCCCTGCAACTGATCAGAGAGATCATATATCCTTTGGAGTGGATAACGGTTTTTCACCGTTAGCTTGTTCAACTCCCGGTAATCAATGCACATCCGGTGTGAACCATCCTTCTTCCTGACGAAAAGGATCGGTGCTCCCCATGAAGAACTACTCGGGCGAATGAACTGCTTGCCCAACAGTTCCTGCAGCTGTGATGACATCTCCTGCATCTCTGGTGGCGCCAATCGGTACGACGCCTTGGCAATAGGGGCCGCACCTGGCACCAAGTCGATCCGAAACTCGACCTGCTTCTCCGGAGGTATCCCTGGTAACTCCTCTGGGAACACGTCCGCAAACTCCCTGACCACTGGAACCTATGAAACTAAAATCCGATCTTTTTCTCGCTTATCCACCACATACACTAGATAACCCGCACCCCCGTGCTGAATATACTGTCTAGATCTGGAGGCTGAACCAAACCCTAATCTCACTCTAGTACCCTCGCCATAGACAATCAACTCTCCCCCACTTGGGATTCGAATCACTACCCGCTGACCCTTGCATTCGATCATGGCGCTGAATCGACTAAGCCAGTCCATCCCCACAATCACACACACATCCCCCATGGGGATCGGAATCAAGTCAATTGGGAAAGATACCATGAAGATCTCTAACTCACATCCCCGGTAGACTGAAGAAGCAGAAACCCCGTGTTCGTTAGCGATAGAGACTCGTAACGCACACTCTAGCTCTCCTACTGGCACACTGAACTCCCTACTAATCGTCTGAGATACAAATGACCAACTCGCCCCCGAGTCAAACAAAACCAATGTAGGCAAGGAGTTCACTAAAAACGTACCTAATCACAGGTATAAACAGATAAGCATAAAACATATACAATCAATAAGATAAGGGACAGAAACATACCAGCAACCACATCCGGCGTTGCCCTGGCCTCCTCTGTTGTGAGATGGAAGGTGCGTCCCTAAGCCTTCGGGGGCTATGCTCTACCTGGCCTCCCATCTGTAATCCTCAATGTAGTTGGCGCGGGAGCCTGCGCCGGCTTGGCGGAAAGTAACAGACAGTTCTCCTTCAAGTGGCCAACCCGATCACAGTGATAACACAATCTCATACTCGGAACCAAGGCGGACTGGAGATAATCCTTCGCATAATGCTCGTCCTTGCCACACCTGTGGAACCTACTACCAACTCTACAAAAACCAGAATGACCCTTGCCGCACTTTCCACAAGTGCGGCTCTGCTGACTCCCGATCCTAGAATTAGCGGTCTTAGACTGCTTCGGCGCTGGCTGTGACTGTGTTGGGGCCTGCCGCTGCTCCCTCAACTGTTGCTCAATATCCAACTCGCGCTGCCTAACGGCCTTTTGCAACTCCAGTAGAGTATCACATTGTTGGGTAGACACGAACTGACGAATGTCAGTCTTGAGCATGCTCAGATAACGTGTCATATGAGCCTGCTCGGAAGCAAACTCCGGGCAGAACATCGCACTCTCTGTGAACATGTGGATGATCTCCGTCACCGACTCCCCATCCTGTCTCAATCCCAAAAACTCCTGAGTCAAACTTTCCCGCTCAACCTGTGGAATGTAACGAGTGTGAAACATATCCCTGAACTGCTCCCAAGTAACAACATCTCTCTTCTCATCCACTCTGCTCATCAGTGTACGACCCAGTTGTCAATCTCCACCAGTCCTTGGCTCCAGACCTCAGCAGGTTTAGGGCACATCTGACCTTCTAGTCAGTAGGACACGAATAGGTAAAGAAACACCCCTCCACATCAAAAACCCACCTCATGTCTCTGATGGGGTCCTGAGTTCCATCAAAAGTAGGGGGCTTCGTGTTATTGAAGTCCCTGTACTGAAAAGCCCGACTGGCTCCTCCCACTGTCGTCATTACAACCGATGCAGCTGCGGCGGCGGCTGTCTCTGCAAGGGCTGCATAGCGCTCATCGAAGTACTCGACCATGGCGGTCTTAATAGACCCGAACATCTCTGCCAGTTGTTCCCAGAACAAAAGTGGCAACCTCATCATGCAGGATCTCTCGAATCCTGGTGTCTAGCTCATCTGCCCCTATATGTATCACAACCTCGGGTGTTGATGGCCCCTCCTAGCCGCCATATCCTGAACCTGATCCTAATCCTGATCCGGATCCCGCCACAAAGCGTCTCATAACCGCCATTCTGAAAATATACCAGAAAGATTTCAGATAATCCACATAATAACGGGGAATCAACTCCCAACTGAACCCTAGGGGTTGTGACTTCCTTGCTACGTGTATGGGTCTTGTGCTTTCAGTAGTACGGGCCCATACTACCTACCACACCTACCCATTTTTGTCTCAAGTATCATCACAACACCTTAACAATATACGTATGCATGGTGGTCGCTCATTCCTCTCTCCTAGAGGAAGCTAACTGTCTCATAACTAACCCACCAGCCTCACACAATCCACCCATGAAACTTCCACCAACCCTGCAGCACTCGTGTATGCTAATCATACATAACGCTAGATACTATAGACTTTCGAATACCTGATCCTACCCTAAGCCCTTCATCAGACAAGAACAGGAAATAAGGTCAAACCAAACATTCTCAAGCTATAAGATCTTAATTATGTACAGTCGTGATGCATACACGGAAACTACAATAATGATGTCAATTTCATATAAGGAAACCCTAGGCTAGCAGGCATCATGTAATCAGGCAATTCTATCATGCAATTCTTGAAGATCCCTAGCCTGGCACTAGCATGTTGTTCTACATATCACAATATCAAATAATCCGTATGGTATTTTGGGGTCTACTTACTGGCTCCGGCTGATCGTACACCCTACATCCTCCTTTGATATTTTGAAAACTTTTTCAAAATTATTTTGAAAATCTTTTCCTTAGTTTGAGACTAGATTCACACAAGTGTTCCTCTAATTCACTCAAACCAAGGCTCTGATACCAACTTGTAACATCCATAAAAATTATGTAAAATATAAACTTTTTCAAAACATTTCAAACCATTAATTATTACAAAACTTGTTTTCAAACAGTATAATATTAGAGTATGCCAAAAACAAATCATAAACACGAGAAGCTGTACGATCAGGCCTTTGCCTTCCCGCAATCATCTGATGTACCTGAAACAAAAACTGAAACTGTAAGCCCAAAGCTTGAATTCCCCCAAAATACCGATACACTGCACATAACACATATACAAATAATAGCATGTACTGGGTCCACAACTATATAGATTGGATTACCCCTGGGCCCACAGTGTGATTCTGGATTACCTTCCGGGCCCACAGCTCACATCTGGATTGCCACCGACCCCACAGTACGAGTATGGTATGCCCTACCCGGCCCTCAGCTCGTATTTGGAATGCTCCCGAGCCCACAGTACGAGTCTGGCATGCCCCACCCGGCCCTCAGCTCGTATCTGGAATGCTCTTGAGACCTCAGTATGAGTATGGCATGCCCCGACCGCCCCTCAGCTCATATCTGGAATAATCTAGGGTTTGTTGGTTACCGGACGGAGCAGTTAACCTCAACCCAACCCACATAATATGTCAACATATAACACAACTAATGCGCATGCAGATAATCACATAATAATACAGGTAGTCCTACATATCTACCAAACTAGCATAACAACTAGCATCCAACACTAACTCATACTCAACATACTACCAACTGCTAGGATAACATATCCAGTGGGCCGGTGCCTTCGACCCCTTAGTATAGTGAGGATAACTCACCTCTCAACTGTCGAATCAAAGTGATAACTTAAACTCTCGAACCTCGAACACGAACTCCAACACCTATATTTACCATAAGACCTTTTCCATAAATTCTGATTTACCAAAGTACCCCAGAAGTCAACTAGTCATCCCTTGGTCAAATTTCGAGTCAATGGTCAAGGTCAACAGTCCATGTTAACCCGACTCGCCGAGTGCAGTTCATTGACTCGTCGAGTCCTTCCTGGACTCAAGAAATCGTGAAATACCCAGTTGATTGGTCGAGTTTCCCTGAAACTCGCCGAGTTCATGCATGGCCAAATGTCGGGGAAACCCTAGCTGCCTCGTCGAGTCCATGAAGAAGTCCTTGCATGACAATCTTCATTGGACTCGCTGAGTTGGCCATGCAACTCATCGGGTCTCTTCAGTCCTTTCTCCATTCAGATGCTTTTTAAGCCATTCTAAAGCTCCATATTGCAAATCAAGCTTCCCAAGGCATGTTTATCACGTAAAGTTGCAAATTTTACGTGCATGCAAGGCTCTAAAGGCTTAGAATGTCAAATATAAGCTTGTAAATGGGTTTAACTCACAAGATAAGGTTCATACTTGCTAAAGCTGGAGACTTTATAGACATAGAGACCAAGGTAAGTTCAGATCTGAATTTGCAACTTCAGATCCTAGCCCATACCCAAAATGGCTAACATAAATATGCTAGAAAAACCCTAGTCTTCAACATAATAAGATCTAGAAGGAAAGAAGGTCATGGTAAGAACTTGTTACCTTCAAACTGATGCCAAGAAGTAGAAGAGTCAGATCCACTAGCAGATGGGCATTTGGGCTCGACAAATCTCGGTTTTACGGCATAGTTTGGGTTTCTAAGTTTGGGCCTTATTGGGCCATTAGACTTTTGTTTCAGACTTTTGACTAGTATGTTGGGCTTCTTTGGATTTAGGCCCATGAGGGCTTTTGGGCTCAATTTGGAAGATTGGGCCATAATTGGGCTTTGGGTTGCCATTTATGATTTGGACCTTTTGATTAGTTGAGATGGGACTTGGCTTTGGGCCAAGTTATAAAAAGGGTAAAATGGTCTTTTACCCTAGTTATGGGCTAAGTAGCTTAGATTCTTGGTTATGCGTCGAGATCCAATTAATAATTGGATGTTATTTTGATGATGATAGCGTGGGGATTTTTTCGGACCAGCAGACAGAGATTCATTTGAGTGTTCAACGACCAGAAGTGAGTTTCCTCATTGTGTTTAGCGGGTCAAAGGCACCAATGTTGGCCCATGGTTGTTATGTTAGGATGTTAGATGTCTGTGTGACTCTTACATATGTTATGTGCTTGTATGCTTACCGGGCAGGGCCTGATGACTATCATGTATATTGTTTATCTTTGTGACTATTACATGTGTTATATGATTATATGTTTATAAGTATATCGGGTGGGGCCTAATGACTGACATATCTGTTTACGGAGCGGAGCTTGATGCCAGGCGGGCGGGTTCCATTATGTGTTTATTATGGAGAACTTACTAAGCGTTGTGCTTAAGGTTTTCAGTTTATGTTTCAGGTACTTTTGGTTTGAATGGGAAGAGCCTGGGATGATTGTAGTGCACACGCCACCTCATTCCCCATTTTATGATTACTCTAATGTTGATGTAGTTGATACACTTTGTTTCTCCATGGTTTTATGATGATGTTTCGGATGATAGTTTTATTTATTTAAAAACGAAAATTCTTGGTCTTAATTTTGGGACGTTCCACATAGGTTTTTCAACCCATATTATTATTATTATTATTATTATTATTATTATTATTATTATTATTATTATTATTATTATTATTATTATTATATTGTTTTAATTATAGATATTACACCGAACAGGTTAATCCTGATTACACATTCCTATTTTTCTCACTTTGCGATCCTAAAATGATAATCTCAAGGGACCTATCCTAATGGATCTCTCTAACAACGAGTAGACAATATTGCCTTGGGGATTCCTTAACAACATATGTTAATAATGCAACCATGAAGGGGATAGAGTACTCGAACGAACACACAATTCATACTCCCAGATAGTATGATTCATTAACACCTACAGATTGCGAATCTGCTAGTTTTCTACTGGACTGTCTACAAGAGTCCGTGGTCATTATCAATACTCTGTTGGATGACTGCTCTCTATAGTACAATAGTATAATGTTGGGCATGGTCTTTCCCCATTATTTTATCTTTGGCATGGTCTCTCACCATTATCTCATTTCTCCCTCTCTCTAGTCCCATTAATACAGTAATACTAGGTTGGGCATGGTCTCTACCATTATATTATCTCTCTCTTATAAGCCCTTTTTACCCAATGCATTATAAGTATGGTAAAAATACATATATGATTATTTCTAGTAAAATCATTATCTCATTTAACATAGATATCATGAACACAAATAATAAGCATATAGGGCAATTAAGCAATTAAATACTTGATATATATATATATATATATATATATATGTGTGTGTGTGTGTGTGTGTATAAGTTGAAAGTAAGTATGTACTCACTTGTTAAAAGTGGGTGACTTGAAATTCAAACAACACTTCATCTGGTACTATAGCTTTTCTTTTTAAGGGACCTAGGTATAGATAGCACTAGGTCTTAGTCTTATATTGTTGTGACTAATGATATTCTAGATTCCTCAATAATCCTAATGTCTACGGATCTATAGTTGATAAGGAAAACCCAAGTAAGATCATATCGGAGGTAGGGTTCGTTTGGTATGCACGAGTATACTATTTGGAAAACCCACTTTAAACGCACCTCACTAAATCTATCCAAGACATCCTTTCTTTAAGTAAATGAATCAGTATTATGACTTGTAATTACTGATAAATCTTATTTATAGGTTCACAATAATGACTATGAACATAAATATAAGGTACACTTGAAATAAAATAAGTATGGCTTAACTTACATAAATTTTAGCGTAAACCAGGAAATTACACAGGCATAACTCCGAAATTGAAAGACATATTTCTCCAAGCTCTCAGACAGTCTAGTGCCTCGTTAAAGTAGTGGGGAATTAGGGAGTATAGCGGATATGGGTAAGGAAGAGATTCCAGAGGTTTGCGGAGTGAATGAGTGGGAAAATAGGCCGAAATCGATATATATATATATATATATATATATATATATATATATATATATATATATATATATATATATATATATAGGGCCGAAATCGAAATATATATGTATATGTATATGTATATGTATATGTATATATATATATATAGGGCCACAGGGAGGGCATATCGCGCATCTTTCTAGGCGTGTCGTGCCTATCAGATGACGTCACTACTCTGGCTTTGTGACACGTGTTAAATCTGCGTCCTCTTGTCAATGCGCACCACACAGCTCATGTGTGTACGCAAAAACCTAATATCTTTTAGAAATTCATATCTTTTTCATACGAGCTCCGTTTTGATATTTTTTAGATCCATGCGTACCTTTTGACAAGTATTGCAACTTTCGTTTAGTCTTCGTAGGCTAATTCTTACTTTATTTTTAAAGTTATATTTTTAACATGTTTAGACTGTTAAAGTCTGTATAAAAGTCATAACTCTCTCATACAACCTCCGTTGTTCTCGACTATCTTTGTATTGACGAATTCCTCTTCAAGAGATCTTTGATTCCTGTTTAGATTGTTTTTCCTAACAATCAACCGATCAAAAATTGGGTTTCTGTGTCGCACACTGCTATACCAAAACTTCGAAAAATCATAACTTCCTCATATGAAGTCAGATTTGGGTGTTCTCTATATGCACGAATTTTCTTTTATAGTTACTACGACTATCGTTTACATTGCATGGCTAATAACCAACCTATCTCCGATTCACTATTTATGACATGTATAGATGTGTTGGTTTAATCACAAAACTTCGAAGAAGCATAACTTCTTTATACGAAGTTGGATTTAAGTGTTCCTTATATCCATAAGATAATCATTACGACTACTACATCTTTAGCTAAGATTATCTAATATATCTTATATGTTTAGCCCAAATCTACATACATTAAAAATAAGCTTTGAATTGGATAAATATAGTTAAAATTAGAGCTGCTAAGAAAAAGGAAAAGATTAGGACAAGAATGGAGTTGATATGGATAAAGATAAAAAGTTTCCTAAATTCGAGAAACTGCGACGCGACAAAGAGCATGTAGCGCCACGACCTAGCTTTAGAGTTTGAGCAGGTTCGGGGCACAATATTCTCAACAACACAGAAAATTCATGCACGTGATGCGACATCTCTGAATTCTATAAATACATAATTTTTTCCATTCTAATCACTATGCTGAAAAATATTGGAGAGACCAACCCTCAAATACGAAAGGTAATTCGTGTAACACCTTTTTTAGTCGAAATCAAGGATGAAGAACAATTTTTTAGCATCGTTTTGAAAGTTAAAGCTTGGAAACGTTCTAAAATCGTTAGGTTTGCTTTAGACACCATGTTTAACACTTCTTATTTGATTATTTTCTGTTTTCCAACTGTAACGACCTAATTTTCAAGACCAAAAATTTCTTTTTAATTAACTGTCTCATAAAAACATTCCTAAGAAAATACTATGAAATCACATCATCTCATAAAATAATGTATCATGTCTGAAACCCAAGTCATAAAATAAGAACATGTCAGAGTACAATCCCAGAATATCCATAGTACAGAAACGATGAGTGTGTGTATGATGTGTCGCTACCGTGCCAGCTCCTTCCCCTTCGTTGAAGAGGTACCTGAAACCAAAACTGTAAACTGTAAGCACGAAGCTTAGTGAGTTCCCCCATCGTACCGCATACCATACAATCACATAACATACACATAATGTCAGGCATATCAAGGTGCCTGGCCTTCCCCTTTGGTCCTCTCGACCGGATGCTGCCTAGCATACCTGGATGCTGGCCTCCCCTTCGGTCCTCTCGACCGGATACTGCCTACCATATCTGGGTGCTGGCCTCCCTAGCGGTCCTCTCGACCGGATACTGCTTAGCATACCTAGGTGTTGGCATCCCCTTCGGTCCTCTCGACCGGATGCTCGGGACTATTTCACCCCTCTTCTACTACCACATAGCATGAAACACATAACCATATTCTATCTAGTATGACCGGGTATAACCACCCCCCTTTGTCCCTATCAACCGGTAACCTTGGGGACTGTCTCCCTACTGCTACTAGCATCTAATATCATATCATACTAGCTCATAACATATCAGGTAGTAGCAAACCTAGATGAATATCACAAAGACAATCATCTAACATACAATTCCTACTGGTAGGCCGGCATTATGGCCGTAGACCCACCGCTACTGGAAGGTAACTCACCTCACACTAGTAGTTGCTGATGATCTGAGCGGGGAAACTCTGCCTGTTGTTGCTGCTCCGAAACTCCTCCAGCTATAATTCCCACAAAACACTCAGTCATAATCTGATAACTACACATAGGGTAAAATGACCATTTTACCCCTGATCAAGTCAAAGTCAAGGTCAACTTCCAGTTGACCCGACTCGCCGAGTTGGGATGTCAACTCGTCGAGTCCCTAATCCTTTATCATTCCTTGTCCATGACTCGACTCGTCGAGTTTGGCAACGACTCAACGAGTTCCTCCTCTATATGATCATCGAATGAACCTTCATCCGACTCGCCGAGTTGTATGAACAACTCGTCGAGTTCACCTTCATCAGATGAAAAAGTTGTGTCCTTGACTCGCCGAGTTATATGAAAAACTCTTCGAGTTCATCTTCAACCATAAGGATATTGCCTTGGACTCGTCGAGTCCCATGAACTCCAGGTCTAAGGCTAAGTCCAATACATTGGGTCGCTCCTTCGGACCTTCTACAACCCTTCTAACACCCAACTGAGTTCCTTTGACCCTCAACAGAAATGGGACTTTATGCCTTGGACTCGTCGAGTCCTAAGAACGGACTCGCCGAGTCGATAACGTCCACACCCTAAATCCTCGATTTCTAATGTACAACCTTTGACCAAAAGATAGATCCAAGCCCCTAAGCTCGATCTAGCACGTAAAGTTACGAACTTTACGTGCATGCATGGGAATTTTGAGCCTAAAAGGCTCTAAAATGGCTCTTATGTTGCATGGGACCTTCCTTGGGTGCAAAAGCAACCCAAATCTGCCTTGTGACTCCTCCCAAGACTTAGATCTGAACCCTAACCATGTTTGCAATCATGGTTGGCTACCTCATATGGCTTAAAAAAGCCCTAAATCTTCCCCAAAAAGGGATCTAACAAACAAGCAAGCAAGGTACAGACTTTATACCTCTCAAAGACTGCAAATGATGAACCAAACTCGAATCCTTCAGCCTCCTCTTGATCCTTCTATGTTCTTCCTTCTTCCTTGAGGTCAAAACCCACAAAAATCACTCACAAGCCTTAGATCTTGCACCAAAACACTTAGGGTCTGCTATGGAGGGTTTCTGGGAGCAATAGGGATGAGTGGTGGCTGAAAGAGATGGTTAAATAGGGTGCAAACCCTCATATTAGGGTTTTGTCCAGTCAGAGCCTACTCATCGAGTCCGGGACCCGACTTGAGGAGTCCATCACTTAAATCCCGAGTCCCATCCCGCTTCTACTCGGCGAGTTGGTCCTTCAACTCGCCGAGTCCAAGGCCAAAAATGCAAAATACTTAATTAATTAAATTACATACCAAGAACCAGGTGCTACACCAACAATGATAATGGCAAATACCCTTTTACTTCCGCTTAGATGTAGATTAACTCTAACTAATATGATTTGATTTATTAGTTGGATTTATAAAGTTTGGTTATGTAGTTTGTTTGATTGATCTTTTTACCTTAACGTTTTTTTTTTTTTTTGCGTACAACTGAGTTTGATATAGTTATGAGGACCAATCTAATTTTATTGACTTGTAATTTAACGGATTTATGAAAAATAAAGGGTTGGGACTAGTGATATGGACCAAATCCGATATTATTGTAAACTTAAATGTGTGAGAGAGTACTAGATATCCATGACATGTTTCGATTGATTGTCATGACCATCGATTAGAAATCACTAGATCAATTCACTCATAACTCGAATATTTAATTGATATTTAGTTAGCTAATCGCATGATCCTTGTGTTAGTTACTTCATAATTAATAATATTAGTTAATCGGATCAAGGTAACTAGTCATTATAAAATTGGTAATAAGCTTGTTAAATCTATTGCAGTTCTAATAAATCAACCATAGGAAATTAGGGGGATTCAAAATCTAGGTGGAAGTATTTCAAAATGCATGTTAACTTATCCCCGAATGATTGCTTCAAAGTCAACGTCTTGCGATGGTACTTGGATTCCTATTGCACAGCCCCCGGTGCTAATCATATCAGATGGATAAAGTAGTTTCTTTGAAAATCACATGTTTGATGTGGAGGGCTTGCCTTGGCAGACTCCCTGGCTCTACCGAGACATTCATTACTAGAGGTAGGACTGACAATCGTGTCATGTTCGGGTTGGCGTGTCACGGGTTGGCGGGTCAAAATATGTCAACCCAAACATGAGCCATTTAAATATATAGGTCACGGGTTGATGGGTTTAGAACATAAACTCATATATGACCCACCAACCAATTTATTTATACGGGTTCACATGTTGGCGGGTTCGTGGGTCGGATTTGGGTTCGCGGGTCATATTTGATAAATAAAATTGACAATTAAACATGAACAGCTTTTTGATGGTTGATGCAAACATATCTAAATTTTAGACATTTAAGTCTTAAACATCCAAATGAAAATTAAAAATATTCATAGAAACATGTTATAGACTTAGCCTTATAGGTTACGACTTACAACCTTAGACCATCCACCACGAGTCAAAATGTCAAAACAGTCAAATTGTCTATATATCAATGGTATATATTATATAATACTTATTAAATATTAATACTTGATACATAAATGCATTTAAACATAAAATAATTTATTTTATTAAGAATAAACCCGTTTATTTTTTGAGAAACCCATATATGAGCCGTTTAATAAACGGATTGGTGGGTTAGTGGGTTACCGGGTTGAAAGACTCAACCCAAACCTATTTATTTCGTGTCGTGTTGTGAGTCATGTCGCGAATTATCAGCCTTAACTAGAGATGCAGACATTTAATCTTCTTTGTGCAAGCTTTACTCTCATTGAATATGCTAACAACATTTTAACCATATGTGATTTTGCTGACTATGTCATAAAATGGGTGCTAAAATGGCATGGCAACAATTCACTCGTGTTGTGGAACTTCTCGATCACAAACTCTTCTCGTCAATCATCTGTTCATTGTGGTGGTGTCTAGTAGTTGAGAAATAACAAGGTATTTGAAAACCTTATTTCTTCCCCTACCAATATTGTGGATAATGTAATTTATTTATCTTTCAATTGGTTTAAACATAATTGTATCTTATTTCCGCCCACGCTATAGTTCCTTGCTAGTCGTGATGTCTTGTTAGTTTATACATCTCACCGTTTCCAAAAAAAAAAAAAAAAAGATTGGACTTTTCGGTTCCATATTGAAGTCGTTAGAACGGATATGATTTTCCATTTTGAATCTGGTGTCCTTTTTTGTATTTATAAACAAATATATATTTTATTGGAGTTTTTACTTGCTACTCTTGTGACAATCAGATGCGGCAAATGTTAGATGCATATGTGTGAGTTTTTGTTTTCAGACATTCATTAATATCCCAATTCTCGTAAAGAATAAAACATAGATGAAGCTGCAGAATTTTCGGCATCCTTGACTTTTGACCTCTCTTCTCCCTTCATGAAAAATATCTTACCAGAAAGTTCAATTTGCACGGATGCTATATATCTTTTATTGTGTGCAGGACCTGATTCTTGCTCAACTCTGCAAGAAAAAAAAAACATTAAAATTAAATGGATTTTGTAATTAGTAATTAAGGCAAAATGATCTAATTAGTAATAAAGGCAAAATATTTACATACCTGTAAGTCGCTTTTGGCCACCTTCTCCTGTTACAAAGTTCAAGTATTTTTCGTTTAGCACCTTTAATCTCAGTGGCTTCACCAGAATCATCTTTCATTTGTAGACTCATTGCATCAGTGCTTTTAAGCCTTGTTAACTTAGATAGAGCAACCTCAGCTGCATGAAGCTTAGCATTCTCTTTGTTCTCTGAAGAGCTAGAGGCAATAAACTTTCCGTCGACATAAACACTTGCAATGTTTCTTTCACCTGAAAAAAGATGCAAATATATAAGATACTGTCATGTGATATCACACTATTCGTAGGATGCAAATGCATATAATAATAGTTTTATAGGGCAAAAACTCAGAGCATTTTATAGAGAAGCTGTAACCTTCCCTCCAATTCTTTATGTCAACAATTTTCCCCTCTTTTTGGCATGCCTCATATAGGTTGGTAATAGGTTGGGGCTGTTTCTCAAGAACATTTAACATAACCATTGGCTCAAGTAGCTCTCTAATTACCTGAAAACAAAAAGTCAGTAATTCATCATATGTTATCAGTTCGGGGTCGTTCTACACAGACTGAATAGGTAAAGGGTTAGTGTCTTAAAACATTAAGCTGAGTTTTTTGGGTCAACCGTCCAGATTAAGTAAAAAAGAAACAGCCTGATAGTTTAGAGGAATCAGAGCTTATTCTGACTCCAAAATCTAATTAGGCAATAGTTTGCAAGGATGACAACCGCTCACCACCCACAGGATTTGCAAATTGAAATCACAATCTTCAAAAACAGCTCCAGCAACCGATTCAACAATATCAGCAAGCACCTTTGGAGCTTTCATCTGTCCACCGTGCACCACCATCTCTTCTTCTTCTTCGACCGCAATCACAAATTCCCTAACCTAATTACAACAACAACAACAAAAGCCATATAATCCAATTTCAATTATAAAATCTAACAAATAATGGCATAAATGTATAAATATAAGAGAACATGCCAGAAACCCCCAACCTGATGCTCAAAAAACCATTATATTTTCTGATTTTGGTTAAATTAATGCTTTGCAACCAGATAAACCAAGAAAAACGGTTGCATAGCCAACGTGGAGTTATAAGGATTACATGGCATTATCAATTTAAAATTATAAAGCGTATGCGGAATAGCAATTACAGTTTCTGCAAAAAAAAAATGGTAACAATTATCTGGAATAACAGTTACAGTTTCCAGAAACAAAATGTCATGTAAGCTTTTTAATTACAAAAAATCCAAAAATATAATGATTTTAATAGCCACAAAAGTAACGTAATGGCTTTTTTGAGCATTAGGGAATAATACTACGTTGGGTTTTTATTTAAATAAAGAGATAAGGTAATACCTTATCATTGAGAAGGATGGTTTTGTGGCGGACATATTTGTGAAGGCGGTTGCGGACCGCCACGCGTGCAAGTTTTTCAGTACTAATATTGGCAGCGCGGAGGAGAGAGATTTGACCAGGGTCAACATCAGGGTACGCCAAGTAGACAAAATTAGTGATGGCGAGTCCAAGAACAGAGTCACCGAGGATTTCCAGACGTTGGTAGGATCGAGACTCGGTGTAAGAAGAATGAGTCAGGGCTGCTTCCAACAAACTTTTCTTCTTGAAGTTGTACCTCAATATGGCTTCTACAGCTGCAATGGAATTTTCCATGTCCCTGCTGCATTCGCTCTTGTAACAATCAGGATACATCATGTGTACACTACTACTACTACTTATCACATCAATGCTTTTTAGCCTTGTTAACTTAGATACAGCAACCTCAGCTGCATGAAGCTTAGCGTTCTCTTTGTTCTCTGAAGAACCAGAGGCAATAAACTTTCCGTCGACATAAACACTTGCAATGTTTCTCTCACCTGAAAAAAAGGTGCAAATACATTAGCATGTTACTGTTAGCATATAATATTAGTTTTATAGAGAATTTGTAACCTTTCCTCCAATTCTTGATGTCAACAAATTTCCCCTCTTTTTGGCATGCCTCGTATAGCATGGTAATAGGCTGCGGCTGTTTCTCGAGAACATCTAGCATAACCATCGGTTCAAGTAGCTCTCTAATTATCTGAAAACAAAAAAAATTCAAAGCAATTTGATCCACTACTAAATTATATTATCGAGTCATTCTACAAAAACTATTCCTCATTGCAAAACAGTGGCTTAGTGGTTGTTCATTTCTTTAACATAAGGTTTGTTTCTTTTCTAGACTGAATAGGTAAAGGGTTAATGTCTTAAAACATTAAGCCTATTGAATAAAAAAGAAACAAAGGTCAAGTGGCAAGTTTGGGAAAGAGCTAAATGTTAGGACTTAGGATCACAATGATACGGACCCATCCCATACTAGGCCCGCATCATGCCATAAGCCTATGTGTAGAACTCACTCCCAAAAGCCAGCTTGTAGGAGGAGGGGACACTTAGACTTATAAGCCACCAACATATAGTACTTTCAGCCGATGTGGGTCATAACACACAACTACTCACCGTCCACAGGCTTTGCAAACAGAACCCACAATCTACATAAACAGCACCAACAACCGATTCAACAATATCAGCAAGCACCTTTGGAGCTTTCATTTGCCCACCATGCACCACCATCTCATCTTCATCTTCGACCGCAATCAAAAATTTCCTAACCTAATACCAACAAACACCATTTTCTCAGATTTCAATTACAAAAAATAAAAATATAACGACATAAATGCATAAATAAAGGAAAAAATATCAAAAATCTGAAAGCGCCGATACTCAAAAAAACAATATGTTATTTTAGCATTCGTTAAAAAGACTACATGGCATTGTTAATTTAAAATTATAAAAGCTTATGTGGAATAGCAATGATATTGATAGTTTCTGGAAACACGGTAACAATCATCTGGAATAACAATTACAGTTTCTGAAACATAAAATGTCATGTAAGCTTTTTAATTCCATGTTAGGATATGCAACCAATTTTATTGGGTTATCCAATCGTGAAGCATTATTTTAACCAAAATCTGAAAACATAATGATTGTAAATATACAGGGGATAATACGTTGGGTTTTTTGGTATTTTCTCTCAATAAATATACAATAGATAGGTAATACCTTATCATTGAGAAGAATGGTTTTGTGGCGGACATATTTGTAAAGGCCGTTGCGAACCGCCACACGTGCAAGTTTTTCAGTACTAATATTGGCAGAGCGGAGGAGAGAGATTTGAGCAGGGTCAACATCAGGGTAAGCCAAGTAAAAAAAAATTGTGATGATAAGTCCAACAACAGCATCACCAAGGAGTTCCAGACGTTGGTAGGACTCAGACTCCGTATATGAAGAATGCGTTAGGGCTGCTTCCAACAAACTTCTGTTATTGAACTTATACCTCAATATGGCTTCTACAGAATCAATGGAATCTGACATATTTCTCATGCATTGACTTGATGATTGACTTTCTTCGTAGGGGGCAATGTCAATGTTGTACGTGTGCACAATCTTCTCCAAATGTACATCCGACAACATTTTTCTCTTTTTTGATTGAGAAAATAAAGTCGGCATATCTGTAAAAAGTATGTATGATGTTATAATATTTGATTTTGATCCGGTTGGGGTTGGGCAGGGTTGCATTTATCATTTATGGTATCTAATGCCCGAGCAACCTCAACAAATCTAAAGATTAGAAAGAAGAACAACTTTAGGAAATAGATTAAGTGATAAATAAGATAAAATTTCAAAGTGAATATGAGGAAGGAAATTGAAAATATCTTTCATGATTTTTTTGAATACTCTTATCATTATTATATGGAATTCCCAAATAGGTGATTGGTATGGCAGAAAACGGACAATACCATTATTTATACTAAAAAAGCTTTCTTGTGTGCACTATTGACCTCGGCCTCCCATGGATAATGGATGCTTTGCTTCACAACTAATCGTGGCAATAGCTTTCCCTAATGAAACTAATATGAACCCAAACAATACATTACCCCAGAAACGCATATCATCATCAAAATCGATCAAAACCTTAAACTGAAAACATAAATACAAATTTACCTCTATCGTCTCCAAAAGCTACAGTGTGTTGTTCTACTTGTAATGGGGAACGACACTCTGATTTGGGCCAATTCCTTCAATTGCAAAATCTTCAAAATCAATGTCGATGTAGTGAACAAGAATCGAGGGTGAGGCAGGAGAGGGTTTTATACTTTTATATGATTTAAATTTATTTCAACCCTCATATGCGGTGGCCGGTGAGTAAAAATAACGTATCGTTTTCTCTAGCTGGATCGTTTAAGTAACGGATCGCAAAAATACTCACTGTATTTTCAAGTGTTTTTTTAGAAAAGCCCTGTTATTTTTTTTGGTTCGTGTAGCACAAATTGGACATAGAGTTATCATTTTAACCCTTTTAATGATTTTATCGTTAATTCTGTTAAATTTTTTACTAAATCAGTTCTAAAAATTAAATTTGGTCCCTGTAATTTGCAAAATTTACAAAACATGTTCAAAACTCGGTTTTATATTTTTTAACTTTTTTATTTTCATTTACTTTTTTATTTTTTAATCAGAGCTAAACTTGCTTTTATATTTTTTATATTTTTCCGTTCTTTTTTCATTTTTTTGGTTTTTTTGTTTAACTTCTTTTTTTCGTGTTTTTCGTTTTTTATATTCACTTATTTTTCATATTTGTTTATATATTTTTTTTCGTTTTTTTTTCTTTTTAATTGTTTTTTCATTTTTTTTAGAAAATCAAAAAAACTCAAACACTAAAAATGTATTATACTCTAATATATTCATACACTTTACATTTTCTAGAAAATTATCAAAAGAAATTATCAAATTGACGAAAAACAAAACGTAACACAAATACGAAAAAAAAACAAAAAAAATACGAAACAAATACGAAAAATATAAAAAAATATTCATACACTTTAAAAATTTTGATAAATATCGAAAGAAGTTATCAAATTGACAAAAAAAACAAAACGTAAATTTTATTTTAGCAAAAGTAAAGAAAAACGAAAAACCGAAAATAAAGAAAAAATGAAAATAAAGAAATACCAAAAAAACGAAAAATAAAAAAAAAAAGAAAAATATATGAAAAATAAATGAATATAAAAAACAAAAAAAAAAGTTAAATAACAAAAAATATATTTAAAAAAACAAAAAATATATAAAAGCAAGTTTATCTTTGATTAAAAAAATAAATAAATAAATGAAAATAAAGAAGTTAAAAAACATAAAACCGAGTTTTGGACATGTTGTGTAAATTTTTGCAAACTATAGGGACCAAATTTGAACTTTTAGGACTGATTTTGCAACAAATTTAACAGATTTAACCATGAATCGTTAAATGGGCTAGAGTGGTAACTCTATGTCCAATTTGTGGCCAGAGCCAACCAAAAAAAATAATAGGGCTTTTCTTAAAAACACGTGAAAATGTAGTGGCTTTTATGGTATTTGCCCTAAAATTAATTAAATTTTCATATCAAAAAAATAAAAATTATTAATCAATCATTTTAAATAAATTGGTAAATTACACGAATGGTCCCTGTGGTTTGGGGTAATTTGCGTAGTTGGTCCCTGAGAAGAATTTTTAACTCAGACGGTCCTTTTTGTTTGCTTTTATTGCACGTCTAGTCCCTGGTCGATATAGAAAGACAGTTTTACCCTTCTAATTTTATTTTTACTTTACTTTTTATTATTATTGTTTTTTTTATAAAAGATAATGCAAAAGGGGCCCACCTTACCCCTTGTCTCTTCAAACTAGTCTTTTCTTAAACATCCACGGTGTACCATCATTCTTCACCTTATACCTCCACCATTCCAACTGAGAACCCACCATCTTCACTCTTCTTCCACTCAATAAACACCTTCGTCAGCCATCCTCTACTACCGCTAACCACCCAATACAACCTTTCTCCATCTCTATTCCCACCTCCTTAATCATCCTTCATCCACCTGAACACCACCTTCGTTTATTGAATCTAGCCAAAACAGAACCCACTACACAACCATCATTGAAGACCCTACACCACCTTCCTTTCAACCATCTTTCACCCTGTCACCACCATTGACCCTTTCATATCGATCCCCTATTCTTGTGTTACTACTGACCTGAAGTTTCGATTCAAAACATAAAATTAGAAAGGGGAAGGAGACCTGCTATCGATTCAAGAAGATACAAAAGTGTCGATTGAATGTGAGAAAAATAAAGAGGGAAAACAATATCAATTTGAGTGGTGGAGAGAAAGAAGGTTGCGATCGACTTAGAGAGGAGTTGAGATATTTGGTATCGATCGAATTTTGAGAAAGAAAGAGGGGTCGATTTAAAGAAAAAAGCAGCACCAAATCAAAACCCACCTGTGAATTGTTTTTTTTTCTTAAGGGAAGTTTCGAGCAAGGGCTTTAACGAAAGCACTCTATGGCGATTGGATACTTCATAAATTCCGACGAGGAGTTCCAAGAATACCTCTGAAACAAATCCATGGAATCAAAGAGATAGTGATTGAGGCTCACAAAAAACCACAATTCAAGATGCAATCGACCAGGGGGGATGTAAAATTCAAGATGCAATCGACCAGGGGGGATGTAAGCGACCGTGAAAAGGCGAGACGAAGGAAGGGTGGTGGCGGCGGCGTAGGAGATGACGATAGATAAAAGGCAAGAAAGGGAGAGGGTTATGGGTTGTTCTTCAATATCGGAGATATAGAGCAATAAGGGGAAGGATACAAGGATACTGGGGTAAATTTGGCAGTCGATGTTGGCTATAAAGATGTTTCCGGAAGGTGGGAGGAAATGCAGGTAGTAGACACGATGCAGGTGGAAGAAGAGACATAATGAAGAAGAAGGGAAAGCGTCATACGACGACTGTTTTTTGGAACCGGCAATTTCAGGGCATTTTTTAATATATATTTGTTGTTTTTAATATATTAATAATAAAACGAGTAAAAGAAAAGTAAAAAATATTTAATAAGGGTAATATAGTCTTTTTATCTTGAACATGGACCAAACGCGTAACAAAAATATATAATAAGGACTGTCCGAGTTAAAAAAAAAAAAGAGTTTATGGACCAAACACGCAGATTACCCTAAACCATAAGGACCATTTGTGTAATTTACCCTAAATAAATTATTAATTAAGAGATATTTTTTTAATTATATAAAATTTTAATCATTGATTTAAATAAATATATGAAGTTATATCACCTTATAAGTTGTATTAATTTTATTTTATTTTTTAATCTAATATTATTAATTTAATATAATTATAGTGAGAAAATTTATAATTTGAAATTTAAAATGAAGAATCAATTACTAATTTAATGTAATTAGACTGAGAAATTTAAAATTTGAAATTTGAAATGGATAATTAATTGGGTAACAAGTGGCATGATATGTGACATTTAATATTAATTAGGAGTTTTAATAGTATGACTGTAACACCTGGGAATTTGGGGTATATTTATTTAGCTCTTCTTCTTCTTGTAGTTGTCAAGTTTGGCCTTAAATGAAATTGTGGCAGATGAGTACGCTGGGCGTACAAAGGAGTACGCTGCGTGTACTCATACGCTTAAGCTGGACGCGGTTTACACATGGTACGCTGGGTGTACCTTAACTACGCTAGGCGTAGTGAGCACAGACTCAAAACCCTAAATCTGACCTGTGCACTATAAAAGGAATATTAAGGCCTTTTCCCCAGCCACCATACTTCAGAGAGTGAACCCTAAGAGAGAAGAAAACTTGTAGTAGGCTTGTGTGTGTGTGTGTTCTTAAGCTTGATGGTGCCATTTCAAGGTGAAGAAGGTGAAGAGGAGGCCTTTGGGAGAGCTTGAAGTTGGAGAGCAAGAGTAGATCCGAGTTCTACATAGGTTGGAGCTTCCTTCTGAGGTAAAAAGCTTCTATCTTTCCTAGCCTTTCTTGTTTTATGCTTAATGGACCCATTTCTAGGGTTTTTGGTCCCAGGGTGGAGACTTTATGGGCAAATGGTCTCCATTGGCCTAGATCTTCCATATTTCAGAACTATAAGAGTTGTATGTTCATAAAAATGTGATCTTGGACGAGATTATTGAGCCATGCATGAGATCTAGATCTTTTGAGGAAGGAGGAAAGGTGTTAGGGAGTGTAGGGATCTTTACAGCCATGCAAAGGCTTAAAGGTTCTGACTTTATGTTATAAGGACTGTTAGGGAGCCTAGATCCAAGAGATGGGCTAAGGTCTTAACGGGTTAAGACCCATAAAATGGATTAAGTGAAACGGAAGTTATGCGCCGCGTAATTCCAGTACGTCCCGCGTACTGGGTTGAGGTCCCCGATTAGTTCCTTAGGCGTTTATGTACGCTGAGCGTACCAAGGAGGTACGCCCCGCGTAACCCCTCTGTGGGCTTTTGGACTAGAGTTGATATTTGGGCCTTAAGTGTTGGGCTTGAATCCTTGGGCCTGCGTAGTTGAGCATATGAGCAGAGAATTAATTGATGTCTTGGGCCTCATGTTGGGCTTGTCTTGTAGGGTGAGGTTGTACCTTGGGGAAACCCATTTATTAATGGGCCTTGGTGCGCCCAATGGATTTAGAGCATTGATGGGCTGGTAAGTGGTCTATCTTTAGACCTAATAAGTGAAAGGTTGGTCCTAGTTTCTAATCGTGGCAATAATGGGATTTGGCACAGAGTTAGAGGCCGGTGTTAGGAAGCAGCGTGACTAGAGGATGATTCTTCGTGCCAGGTGAGTCTTCTCAATATACTGTACCTGGAAGGGTACTTATGTGTGACCGGAAGGTCTTGTATGATAGAATGTATGTTGTATATGCGGTTATGTGATATGTATGTGCTATGTATGTTATGCATGATAAGGACCGGAAGGTCAAGATGATGTTTATGTGGTATGTATGTTATGTATGCTAAGGACCGGAAGGTCAAGATGATATAGACCGGAAGGTCAAGTGGGTGCGGACTGGAAGGTCGATACGAGTAGGACCAGAAGGTCTACCGGAGTTCGGGACGGAAGTCCCCTAAGACACTTGGATCGGAAGATTCCATAGAGTATGGCCTGGAAAGGCGTATGTGTGGTATTTTGGGAAACTCACTAAGCATTTATGCTTACAGTTGTTATGATATGTGTTTCAGGTACCAGTGATGATCGCGGGAAGGCGCCGGCATGATCAGTACACACACTAGGAGTTTTACATGTTATGATCTTGGGATCTAATGTTATGGGTTGTTATGTGATGCAATGACATTTTATAACTCTTATGAATGAAAGGGTGTTTTTAAATGTGAAAAATTGTTTTGAAAATTTACGTCGTTACAATGACACTTGTCAATAAGAGAATAAACTTATTTTTTATTAGAATAGAAGATATGACAAAATTGGTCCACGTGATATGTATTTTTTTTCCGTTTTTAGTCCAAACTTCGATTTTTTGGCTTCGTGGTCCTTTTGACCATGTTTGTATGTGATTTTAGTCCATCCGAAAACTAAAATTATTGTAATACCCTTATATATTTATTTTATATTTTTCTTTCTTGCTTTATATATTTAAATAATTATAAATAATAATAATAAACTTCTCTTTCTCTCTTTCCCTCTCTCTTTCTCTCTCTATATATACACAAGAACAACTCGTTTTTGGGATCTGATGAACTGCCCTCGTCATCTTCTGCTTTGATTTTGAACCCAGAAACCATTCAGGGAAGATGTATCAATTTCTGATTTGGCGATCGAACTCGATTTGCATAGAAGGTGAAGTTTTGGACGTTTAGAGACAAAGAGAGTAAGTTTGGGTGTTGGTAGTTAGTAGCTAGGGACAGAGTAATCTTTCTTCCTCCATGCATGTGACTAATGAAGGATTGGACATCTGCTTCATTATAAGAACCCCCATATAACACACATATACTCTATGGAAATATATGATTCGTCATAAGAACACCCACCATTCCAGCTACCACCAAACACTATCACCATGTGAACTGCCCTTGAAAAACCCACTAGCACGTACCTAATTTCGAATTCAAGAGAATATGGAAAGATTGTGATCGATTAGATAAGAGGGAGCGAATTTGGTGCGATTTTTACTGCCTGGGTCGATTAAGAGTGAGTCATAACGTGGGAAGGATTGCGATCAATTAGAGAAGAAAGAAGGATTGTGATCGATTAGAGCTCGATTGATTCTGGAAAAAAAGAGAATGAAGGGAGTGAAAGGGCCTATGATTTTTGGTGCTTGATTCGATTAAGAAAGAAATCATAGAAAATGGCAGCGGTTCTTGAATCTGAAATTGTTTTTGTGTTTTTGTTTGTGTCTTTTTAAAGCTGTAAAAGAGGTTTATTGAATGGATTAGTTTTTGCGATCTTGAAACCCAGAAACAACAGGTTTATATAGAGAGAATGAGAACGGAAATTTAAAAATCATCACATTGGGTTAAGAACACAAATTTCAAAAATTGTTTCTGCAAACACACACGATTAGTGGTATAGGGTAGGTGTTCATAAGTGTGTGTCTGTGTTTTTAAATAAGTGTGTGTATGTGTGTGTTCTTAAATGGGTATTTGTTTTGTCTGTTTATGTTTTGAACGGAACTTAGATAATCTACATTATATGTGTTTGTGTTTATGGTTATGTGTTATAAGTGTGTGTTTTTGAGTTTGAAGAAAAAACCCAAATAATATGGATTGTGTTTATATGTGTGTGAGAGAGAGAGAGAGGTGTTTTTTTATTTTTTATTTTAATTATTTAAATAGAGAGAGAGAGAGAGGTTTTACCTTACGCATTGACATGGGCCTCTGAAACATATTTTGGCCGCCCAACAATGGCGATGGGGTTGAAGTATTTGGAGTACAAAGTTGTTGTTGATGAGAGCTCCTTGATACATTCATATGGACCAAATGATCCTGTAATTGCTGATCCGGATTCCTTATTTTCTAGAGGTTATGAAGTTGTAAGGGCTATTTATGTGGATGGCCAGAATATGACGATTGATCTTTCAAGGTTTAGGGCCACCATTGTTGAAGCACTTATGCATCTTCAGCATCCATCTCCTCCAAATTGATGGAAGAAATCATAAGGGCAATATTTACTTGTTGGCTTTTGTAACAATAAAAAGATATAAATGTTAGATACTTTAGAATCAGAACAAACAGAAAATATGAGCACAACATATTAAATGGATTTTCTGATTTATTTGTTTTCATGCTGCTTTGGAAAATTGAATGATGTAGCCAAAATTATATTTCCTATTTAGTTAATTAGTGATAAAGGCCAAAGTTTTGAATCCTTCACACCAACCTTCATTCATAGAGTGTTAGGCTATTAGCTCCATGAAAGCTTCAAATATTGTCTGTGGTAAGTTATTAATGAACTATCACTATGCTGACCTTACTAGTAGATGCTTGTGCACAGATTGCAAAAATTAGCAATGTCAAAATACATGCCAACATATTCTATCATGTCATTTCATGTCAATGCGACAAATGAGCCTTGATAATCTTTTTTGTACATATGAATAATCAATCCCTTTGTATTAGTTTTTAGGGTTAATGTCATTAAATAGTAACCAAGTTTCATGTTTATTCTACCTAAGTACCTCAAACTTGTTTTGAAGAGGTCCCTTTTACCCCTCCAAGTTTTACTTTTGTTTCAATTATGTGAAAAATAATAGAACTGTTAAATAGATTATACTTTTGGCTGTTTTATTTCCTTTTGTATAGTATAGGGGTGATTGTGTAATATGTATCATATATATACTAATTAATATAAGTAACCCTAATTAAGGGTTTTCCACATATTTCATCATGGTATTGAGTCTCACATCAATCCAGAGCACCTCGTGATTTTTTTTCGGCACCTTCACTTCCTGCGCGTCTTTTGTCGTCGATCCCAGCCAGCCACCAAAGCTCCAACAATAGGTCTGAAGCTAATCATCCAACAACACCTCTGCAATGTTGTTGTTTCATTTTTTTATGATTGGTTGTTGTTTATGTTCCCGTTTGCTGCTGCTGTATCACGAGGGATTACATATTATGGAGATTGTTTTTTCAAGATTGTGCCTACCCTTCTGCTGTGAAACATCCCAAAAATTATGACCCAAAGTTTCTTTTTTGATTTAAGTAAAAACAGTATTCCAACACATTGTTCATACAACCAAATAAAATAAGTATGTCAACATCATAAAAATCAGAGTATGTCCCATAAACATAATCCATATGGTGTGTGCGATGCAGTCAACCCGAGCTCTTCCCATTGAAACCGGAAGTACCTGAAACACAAACTAAAAACCGTAAGCATAAAGCTTAGTGAGTTCCCCAAGATACCACATACCGTACATATCATATAACGGGCCCCACCCAATGAGATACGGGCCTCGCCCAATAAACATACATATACAAGCACATACAAGTATCACACTGACAATAAGTATATCAACATAACATGTAACGCCCGGAAAACTTGAAGGCCAATTAAGGAAAGAAAAACCCCAAATCAAGAGGGAAACTCGTCGACTCAAAGGAGGAGAACTCGGCGAGTAAGAATAGATTTGGGACGCGGGTTGGGAAACTTACTCGACGAGTTGGTCAGGGTTTGGGAAACCCTAAATCCGAGTTTTTGTACCCTATTTAAGCATCCTATTCTCCACCTTTCGGCTTCATCTCCAGCCTCCATTTTCCAAACCCTAGATCTCGAACCCTAATACCATAGTGAGTCATTTTTGAGTGTTCGTGTGAGTGTTGAAGCTTGGGAAGGAAAAAGAAGCTTGGGGGAATCAAGAAGAAGCTAGTAGATCCAAAAACACCTTGTCTTTCTCATCAATTCTGGTTAAGAAAGTCTCAATCTTGCTCACTAATTACTTAGATCTCCTTTCTTACCTCTTTAGTGGGTTTTTGGTCCAAGGAGCTTGATCCTTGGGAAATGGACGTCCCAAGTGTACATCTTTCCAGATCTAGAGCCATGGAGGGCTTTCATGGCATAAAGGTGCAAACTTTATGGCCATTAACGCCCCATGCAAGCTATAGGTGGTTGTTTTGGCCTTTAAACTCCAAAAGGCCATGCATGAAGGAAAAAGGTGGAAGCTTTACGTGTTTTGTAGTATCTAAAGCCCAGATATCAGTTTATATGCCTTGTTTTAGAGTGTTGATGATGTTTAGATCAAGATCTAAGTCTTAAAGGACTAGGGTTTGAGCTATAGCCATTAAGTGAGAGTATTAACGGGTAAAGCGAGAAACTTTACCCTTAAAAGGACATTTTCAGTGTATATGAGAAGTATGAAGCTTAGATCTGAAGAGTAGGGGCTTAATCCATTAAGAAGGCCCAAGCAGACTGAGGAACTCGGCGAGTCCATGGAGGGACTCGACGAGTTGAGATGGTTTGTCCCGATTCTATACAGGAGGAACTTGACGAGTCTGTGAAGGGACTCGACGAGTTGGTTCGTGTTTTTGCGACTATGAGTTGCAAGGGAACTCGACGAGTCAGGGGGTGACTCGATGAGTTGAGTCAACTCGGAGCGTTGACTTTGACTTTGACCAATGTTGACCTAGTTTGACTTTTGAAGGCATTTGGACAAGAGTATGTGAGGGTTGGTATGGTCTTCCACCCCAATGAGGACTTATGGTTAAGTTATAAGAATCCCAGACTTGTCTAATTTGTATGATGATCGATAGCTCGGGGAGCCGTAAGATCAGCAATTCGGGGATTTACCAGCTAGCAGCAAGAGATTTATTCGCGAGGTTCTGCAGTCAGCTTGTGAGGTGAGTCTCCTCACTGTTTGTATGGGTCTAAGGCACCAATTCCGAACCATTTAGTTTATGTATGGTAGGAAGACACGTGGGTTAGCCATAGGCATTGTGTATGGAAGACCAGGAGGCGACTACTGGCACGCTGTATGCTATTATGTATGGTAGGAAGACCTGAGGGTTAGCCCTAGGAAATATGTATGAAAGACCAGGAGGTGGCTCCTGGCACACAATATGTTCATTAGCTAAGTAAAGTAGTATGTATGCTAGTTGTATTTGTGATACTTGCATGGAAAATCAAGAGGCGGCTCTTGGTACTTATCTGTAAGACCTAGGGGGTGGCCCCCGATTTGGCAAGAAAGACCACGTGGCGGTCTATGACATAACGACAAGACTGTGTACGACACATAGCAACTTATTTGATATATGATTGATGTTTATGGCTCACAGTATGTATGGCATGTATAGCCCAATTGATATGTATGGTATGTGGTATTTGGGGAACTCACTAAGCTTCGTGCTTACGCTTTTCAGTTTTGGTTTCAGGTACCTTCAATTTTCAGATAAGGAGCTCGGGACGATCGCATCGCATTCACGCATATTATTCTGCATTATGTGTCTTTGGAATTTGACTCTGATATTTATTTTAAATGAAATGTTTTCAACGCCTGGCACAAAGTTATTAAGTGCTTTTCTTGTATTAAAAATGAAATTTTTGGTCTTAAATTTTGGAATGTTACATAACCAGTCAAGGGTCGACATTAGTGCCTTAGACCCGCTACACCCAATGAGGAAACTCACATCGAATGTTGAGTCTCACTGAAATAAATCCCTAGTTGCTGCCCTGACGACTCCTCAAGATAACAGTACACAATAACACCCAATTAACACTTGGGTTCCATTCCATTTATGTTCGTCGTTTTACTATTGATAATTCTGTTTCTGTTGAGTTTGATCCCTTTGGTTGTGCTTCCCTTCAACGTTGCAATAGTGATCATCATGATTTGTACATATATGTATGCCTAACGTACGAAGGAACTTATCACCCAACAAATGATTTATTTTACAAGGACTTGGAAAGAATACCTGGATTCGAGTGTTATATATATATATATATATATATATATATATATATATATATATATATACACACACACACACACACTAGCCGTTTACCTGCGTCAAACAACGGATGTGAATAATTTATTTCAGAAATTAGTTTCTAGATGCGATTAGTTTTTTTTTGTGCAAATAGTTTACTACTTGTAAATAAGTATCAATAAGAGTCATGTTAGCAGAAAAAAAAATTCGATAAAAATTAAAATTGAAAAGTAGAGATTCTTTACAATTGTACATGAACACATGATTGATTGTGCATTATTAAATGTGCAACACTTCTTTTTGCACCACATTTGATGTATAAAATTCACTACCGTTGAATGGTTCATCGGGCTCCACCAATACTTTTGGATTGACACGTGATATTTATCTGGATAATGCCACATAAAGTTTTCCATGCGAGAAAAACTGATTCTAGAAGATAAATACCTGGATTTGGAATTGTTTGTCCATGATAACTTTATTTATTGTAATCACATAACATAATCAGATTGGAAACTATTTTCATCTTTAGCTTGAATAGGAACATGGCATCGACGCTTCGTCCCATATGATTATTTTTGCAATATGAAGTAGTTGAGTAGTACCACTTGGTCTTGTAATCTTGTAAACTGATGAAGTAGCCGCGAGTGCAGTATGACCACATGAATGAATTTTAGCAAGTAAAGCTTTGTATAAAAATGTTTTTCCTGTTCCACCGAGACCATCTATGAAGAAGACTCCTTGAATATTGATATGGACATGAAACATGATTTCATCAGGCGTAAATTTTTGTTCAGGATTGAGAAAATTTCGAGCATGCAAATGTTCAGATGCTCAAACCATTGAGAATTCTTCTTGTACCTCATGAAAACTCCATATTCTAAATCGACATTTTCATTTTCCTTTAGAAGATCAAACTTTCTATACACTTTTGTATTGTCGCTTATAATCTTCTGAAAGAGCATTTTAATGATCATCCCATAACTTTCGAGCATCTCCTAGCTCACAAAAAGTCAATATCATTGTAAATAGCCTTCTAAGAGCATTGGAAAACTAACAACAAGATGTCTTTGGAAGACATTGTGATAAACCATCATCGGATTTTATTAACCCTCTTTCAAGAACTGTTTTTCGAAATGTGGGGTATTTTACATTGTCGATTGTGTAGATATTATCAAAACATGTAGGGCCACTATATGCAGTAAAAGTAGACGAAGGTAGTATCACTCCCCTTCCGCAGAATTAGTAGGGTACCCGCGCAATGCAGCGAGCGACACAATTTTATTTTGGTGATTCATTTTTTTCCTAGATGAAAAATAGTTTGCTTTCAACATATTTTGATCAGTGTCGGTCGCTTATTTTCGTACCACTTTTTTATCATTTCTTTTTTCTGACGTGTCTTTTTCCGATTGGATTTCGTTCAAGCGCAACTTGGTCTATTGGTACTTTTCGTTAGTTTTTTCGGTTCAAATTCACGTTTTTTCTGGTCGACTTTACTTTTTTTTTTGTTTTAGTTCTACTTTTATGGATTTAAACTTCTTCTGGAATTAATTTCTTTTTTTGTGAGTTGTTTGCTTTCGAAAGGGTGATATAGTTTTCTTTTGAAAACAAAATCGACAAATTTAGCTTTTTTTTCCGTTATTTTTATATAAATTTATTCGTATTATATATATATATATATAAAAGATCTTAATGAAGTAATCAAAACAAATATTAAATGAAATAAAATCATTACTTTTTTTTTATTTATGTATTTACCAAAGGGCTTCTAAATCAGCGGTATCTGGTGTTGTCCTCCCTCCTTCAGGTTGAGGGTTCAAGTCCCGTCATGGACATAGGTGGATTTAAGACCTAGTTTAGGTAGGAATAAGTTTTGTCTTTCCTCTTTTGCCACGGAAGTTTTCATCTTCATTTTAAGGGCACAATCACAAATCCCTTTTCTCCTTCTTCTTTTGCGTTTTATCTGCTTTCATTACCGACTTCACCTTCAATCATATAAACACCGCCTCTCTCACCACACCCCACTTAATATGGTCGATGTCTCTCTACAATCAATTTTATTTCATGGAGTCGACAATCCAACCGGATACGACGTTGGAGTCGCTGAAGGACGGAGACGTTTTATTGGTGGCGGCGGTCCGAGGTCAGTTTCTGCTCCACCGCCTTATTCCTCCATCGACTTTTCTCAAACAGAGAAGTTAATATGTTTTCTTCTCCTCATCTTTTGCTTCTTACCTCCTCACCGCCCTTTTTGACCAATGGTATTTGTTGTCGTTTTTTAATTTCTTTTAATCTTATTTCGTTACTCATCCTTCCTCTTCACCTGCTGCGTTCTTATGGATTCCAATTTCCCACAGCTTCCAACGTTTTTTTTGTCAAACTGAAATTGGTATTCAACTTGTCTGTTTTCTATCGCAAACAATCGAATCTAAAGAAAAATAGAAAAGAAGCAAGTATCCCTTCATGTTATCCCGATAAGTAGATTTTCGTTGCTTTATGCTCTGACCTTGAAGCCTGAGATGCAAGCTTTCATCCATGAGGTAAATTTTTTTACTTTGATTTTATTGATGCTCTACTTGCTTATATATAGGTTTCGATTTCAATATATTGATTGAGTACGAAATTCTTTGGTTGATTAGGAGTGCAACCCACTTGATATGGACATTTGAAGGAGAGTTTCATTATGCATGCCAACTGGTCAATGAAATGCTTGAACCAGGGTATGTTGATTGTTGACTAACATGTGTTCTTGAAGATGTTTCATTTGATGGGTGATTTTATTTCTTCAAGTAATAGTTACTATGCTACCCCTTTAATCCATATACGTAATTTCTTTTAGAGATCAAGATTTGTAATCTTTTGTGAATTATGAACTTATATGACTGTTAAAATGACTTTTTTAAGATAGAATTAGTATTAAGTATTAAGTAACAAATATAATTAATAACAAGTTATTTTACAGGTATTTCTCATTATTAGCATAAAATCTACTTCTATCTTGTGATTAGGCATAATCAGATTTGCAATTGCATTAAACCCTTCTGATTTCACCAATATTTCTTGATTTTTATAAAAAAAATGAAGGCATCAGTGGAGTACAATTCATAGGTTTTGAAGCAATATATTGAAGAATTGTATTGGGGCTCTGGTAAACGTGTGATGTTGCTTGGTCGTAGCAAGGCTGTTGTGGATGTTGCAACTACATTATCACATTATTGGTGTGATCTTAAAGATAAAGTTGCAGGATTGGCGCTTGTGCAGAGTGTTTATGGTGGAACCCCAATTGCATCTCATATCATGCGTGAAAGCGAAATTGTTGATAAAGAAACTAGAAGAATCATGGAACTCATAGTCTGCAGGATCATCAAGATAAATCTTACTTTTTTTTACTTTACATGAGGAAATGACCATTTTACCCACCGTTTTTTTCATACGGGGACATAAAGTCATATGCTAGGTGTTCTATTTATTTTCTCTTTTCCCAATTTTCTCATTCGTCAGTTTTTTAACTTTTTTTTTATTTACAGATTCTTGGATCTACTGTATAGTTTTCTTGATGGTGCTATCGACGGTGCAAAATATGAAGATGAATGTCGGACAGTTCTTGGCACGTGGTTGTTTCTCGTCTTCACATTAGACAAACTGATAGACAAGCTTACAAAATTCGTAACATACTTTTTTTTTTTACAAAATAAATTTGTATTTTCAAATCTACCCTTGGAGCTATAAATTGACAATGCCTTTGACAGCTGTCGGCTATTGCAACGGATGAGGTTAATAAGAAGTTTCTTCATCTTTATGCGTATGAAAATTTGAGAAAAGACAAGGCTTTCATATAGTCAATGAGCTTGAGTTCAGGATAGCCGCCTTTACATATAAGGTTAATAAATTACATATTACCCTTTTATCATCATTATAAACGGATTGATACTAATACTGTGAAAAATTACCGATATCCAAACATGTTAAAACAATTCAAGTAAAGTATTTACTATGTGAAATGTGTCAACTTTAATGGGACATACATGGGTATTTTTAACATTTGGGCATGGTGTTTGTGAGAGATGTATTATGTTATGGGTACACTAATCATAAGAAATTATAATTTATTTTGTTTGTATGATTTCTTTCAGGAAAGTCGAACACTTTTGTTCTTGGACCAGGTGCTTGAGAAGATTTGTAATTCTACTTGCATATATGATCAAGTATTGTGATACTGCCCATACTCGTAGATCAAGGTAATTTCTTAATCTTTTTATTAAATTTACATATTTAAAAAATATTTTTTCATGAATTTTAATGTTCCTCAAAAGGCAACTCATATTTATGTTTGTTTATCTCTACACTTAGGACTATTAAATGCAAGAATGGATCAAAAAAGCAGAATCAAAAAAGAAAAAAAAAAAAAACCCAAAATCCCATACGATTTAAGGGTGTGTGTTTAAGTGAAGTTTCCAAGGTAAACAACATTTCCCTTTTGAAACATGTTGACACGGTGATCTTGATTATCTTCTCATTGAAGACCAAAAACAACATTATACATTCCTATAATTATATATTAAAAATGAATTTTAACTTATCCTTTCATAACAATTATAATATGCTTTCTTATTTATAATTATAATATGCTTTCTTATTTACTACACCTTGAAATAATGAAAAAAAAAAAAAAAAAAAAAAAACACGGCGCCAAAAGCGCAACTAATTCCATCTAGTTTATATAAATAGATAAATATTGTAACATTTATTTCTGAAAACGTAACTAAACCAAAAAAAAAAATTACAAATTGATTGAAAACCAAATCATGCAACTCTTATCCCTTAGATCTCTTTGGTGACACCAACACATGAGTTCGGTTATAATGTCATCAAAATAGCCAAATCTTTCCGATCTACGATAATTAAAATTAATGTAAAAGTAACAAAATTAAAGACATAAAATTATAAAAGCCTCAACTTTTTTTTACCAAATAGTCAGTCTCTTTATCCCAAGAAAATGTCCTCCACAAAATCAACTTCCCACCAAAGTATATTGCTAAATGCAAAATGTGTACAAATTATCTAATATCTCAAAGTAGTACCCAAACAATATTTGTAAAAAAGAACCATCAAACAATTTTGTTGTAATCGACTTTTTTTAAGAAGAAGATAATTTTTTTAATCATAAAACCCATAAACCAAATAATGATGGATTTTCCTACACTTTTCTGTTATTCAAAACATCAATCTTTCACAACCAAACTTTTTGGACAAACATGACCTTGAAAATCAATCTTTTCACAACCAAACCCAAACTATTCAATAAATCATCATTGTGTGAGTTAGACTCGAAAAAAATCATGATAAAATTTGAAATCTTGTCTCTAATCGTGTGTTACAAACTCAAGAATTTTAAGTAACCACACAAAGGAAGGTGAAGATGGAGACCCTCTTAGAATACTATTAATAATAACCAAAAAAGTTAAAAAAAAACGTTATGTTTAGTTCTATGGCCATGATCATAGTGAAATTATTATAATGTATATTTGGACTGCCATATAGACTTAAGTAGGAACAAAAAACAGGATAATATTGAGAAAATAAAAACATTATTATATGAGTTGTTTGTTCCTACCTAGCATGTGATCAAATTATTATTAGATGACTATGAAACCTTCCAAGCTAGTCTCCTCCAGACCTGTTGAATATGCATTTGAAACAATTTTTAGAAGGTGTATAGGTTAAGGACAAATTATTACATAAGAAATTAAAAAGATAGAAAGAGTTAAAAGTTAATATACCACACGTAATTGTAACAAAAGCTTGTGAACAAAACCCGAATATGCAAGAAATAACAACAAATATATGCAAAGCAAAGAAACAAACATGTTTTCCTCTTCTGGTGCAAATTTCTCATATTTAAAAGGCCTGACTGTAAATTAGTGATATTTAAGAAAATTACCAACCACCATCAAGGTTGTCGACACAAATGAAACATCACAAGAGCTACCCGATTATTGTTTTTTTAGAATATATATCACTTTCATTTCTATGATACTATCATTCCCTTGGTTAGCTTGACATAATTGATTAACATGTACAGAAATATAAACAATAGACTTCACTAACCTCCATTAGCCATAAAAAAGACATGAACATAGCTCTTAGGCTTGTTCAAACCATTGGGTGCGCGCCTTGGACTCCCCTTCATCCCGCATCTTCAAAAACATTTAAAATATAAATTTTAAGTTATTAAAATTGATAAAAAAAAAAAAAAAAAAACAACAACAAAAAATTAAACCATCAAAATTACTCAAAGAAAATAATATATACCTCATGAGAAATAAGAAATGTAAACATTCACTGACCATTGGAACAACTAATGAAAGAATAGTCCCTCCAAACATAATATAGATAGATACACACAAAAATTTGTACAAAAGTCGAAAAAAAAATGACATGACAAAAAACATGAAGAAAAATCAAAATTAAGATCAAGAGTGAGGTTTAGGGCTTGAAATCGATGCTTAACTTTAATATATACTGGTGTGGTTGTGTGATGGTGGCACGATTTAGGTTTTCCAGATCATGAGAAAGGGATTACGGAAAACAACACTCCCTCCGTCCCAAAATAATAGTCTATCTTTCCTATTTGGTTTGTCCCAAAATAATAGTCCACTTCTAAAAATAAATAACATTTTTATCAAAATACCCCCTCATTATGACTTAACCAACTAAACATTAAATGCAAAGTAAAGACAAAATTGTCATTTTATTATATAAAATTAGCGGTAATTAATATTTTTTTTAATGTGTACGTTTTTTGTCTGTAGACAATAATATTGGGATAGAGGGAGTATTTATGAAGGTCAATATTGGGTGAGGGAAGAACCGTTGGTCGAAACACATTGAGCTTGACAACACTTTGTTCAAGACAAAGTTGTCATTGGTCATGTTCTTGTTTTCCGTGTCGTATGCATATATCTTTACTAAAGGGCTTCCACCATCACAGAGACAGAGTTTACCAAGTTCCATACCAATTTGAGTTTTCAGAAAAAGTGCGGGACATATTAGATTGTATATGTATAGGGCCACTTGTACTTTGTATCTATTGTATATCTCAGCCCAAGGCCTTACACAGAATATACGTCTATACAAATTCATCAATAAAAATGAGATCGTTCATGGGAAAATATTCTCCAAAGACATTTTCAAATACTTAAAACTATTAAGTGAGATTGATTGATTGATTAATTGTGATTAATTAGGGGATGGAGATTAAAGAACACTAGACAACAATAATGTTACTGGGTGGGTCATGGTTAGGGTGAGACCGAGGAGAAACAAATTATTTTCCTTAACAATCTTGCGATCCTAATCCTAGCAAAGCTACCTATCCTTTTATATTTGGAATAATTGTTTTTCTTCAAGATCATGTCCATTTTTGTTTATAAGGAAAAAAAATCCAAGTAAATCGGATTTATATCTTACATATGTTGCAGAAAAGGAAGTTGTATCAACTTCTAGAATAGAAACTAAATAATTAAAGATATGTGATGATATCGTCTTAAATCTATTAATACACACATCCTCTTCCCCTTTTGCATTCACGGTTCTAAAAAATAAAAATATATGGTGTTCATATCGTTCATGACATCCAAGAAGTCCAAAAATGAAGAATACCCAGCATTCACGGTTCGTTCCTTCTAAAATATATCCAAGTGTCACCCTCTGTGTGTGTGTGTATAGCCAACGATATATAATATACATGATCATGTAATCTGTTTGTTCCTGTTATTGCATGCAGAACTTCAACATTAAAGTAGACGTTGAAGGTTCATGGACCAAGGCAGTGAAAAATGTATTGAACAGTGTTCAAGGTAATGTATTGTACGTTGGTTTCTACTCATTCAGTTAATTAGTAATTAACCAATCATTTTATGTTTTTCTCCTTAAAGATTGTTGGTTGATAGTTTGTTGTTAATTAAGGGGTGACTAATTTCAGAATGGAGAACAACGGAAAGGTGAATATTTCGGGATACATCAATCCAACCCTACTTCTAAAATGTCTGGAGAAAGCAGGAAAAACAGCAGAGATAGTACATTGGGAATATGGAGAATGTTCAAGCAACTTGTTTGAAAAGACAGAATCACCCTTGCCCTTGCCCCCGATTAATAATAATGGGTATGGGTATTATGGGTATCCCCCCAATTATAATTATAATTATAGAAGGAGGAGGAACTACGCCTTCAACCATCTGGAATGTGCAGGGAATGCTTCCGAGTGTTGTGGACATCATATACAAAACCCAATAACTCCCATTAAATCTACTTCTTCCCAAACTCAGTTCCAAAAGCTTGCATCTGGTCACCCCCCATGCTGCAGTTTGATGTGAAGAATTTCTTCAAAATAATTAAGTTGTAGGTTTCTGTACTAGTGTTTGAATCTGACTATGGTCTGGTTATATTTTTTTTACCCAGATTTTTCATTTTCATTTTCAATTGAATTAATTAATATAAGGTTGAGTATTTTAGTAACATGTTTATGGTGACTTATCTTACAACATATGTATGTATGTAGTAATAACCAAACCAAACCAATTCAGCTCTGCTACTGTTTCTTGGCGTACTCCCTTGGTCCAAAAATGGTAGATCCAATCCTTACATTTGTGCTTCCCATTTCAATCTGCAAGTATATAATTCATAAATCAACTTGTTCCAATCAGACCTCACAATTTTTTAAACTTAAACTCACCGCTAGTTCAAAGTCCCCAGACATGCCCATTGACAGCTCACACTGCTTTTCTACCATTCCAAGTTCCTTGCAGATCTCACTTCGGCACCTTGATAGCGTCTATACCATCCATCCAGATCACACATACAATTTACTAAACTATATACCTACATAAATAAACAAGATTTTACCTTGAAATTCTCTGGAGTCGATGTATAATCTGGCATTCCAATAGTCATTAACCCAGAAAACACCAGATTTGGGCAACTAAGCTTAACATGCTTCACAAGATCTACACAGCTTGAAGGTTCAATCCCAGATTTTGCTGACAATAAATTAATGGTTACTTACAATCAGCCCATGTATATGATTTTGTCTTAAAAACTAAAAAGGAATCATGATGCTTGTTCACTTACATGCCTCTCCACTCGTATTTACTTGGACCATAACTGCCAAAGGTTTTCTTCCAATGCTTGAAACTGCACGATCAAGGTGATTTGCAATCTGTGAATCCAAAATCCATGTCAACACATTCGTCATTCTGTTATTCATTCTATCGATTAGGAGTTAGGTTACCTTCTCGTTATCTACACCCTGCACCATCGATAGATTTGGAACAGCAGCTGGATACAAGATAAACAACATCATTTATATATATTCATCTTATTAATTTAAGAATAGCCCCATTCTATGATGGTGGATCCGTTACCGAGTAGGGATTTTGCTTTATTGCTCTGTAAATGTCCAATAAAATGCCAGTCGATATCCTTTGGAAGCTGCATGAATTAATCGATTTCTTCAACGCCAATAGGCTTTAGATAATCGATTCGGTATAAATGAACTGAGAGACAAAATAGTACCTGAGGAGCCTTTTCGATGAATTCTTGGACATAGTTTTCCCCAAAACAACGGTGTCCTGCATCGTAGACTTGGCGGATGAGAGAGATAGGTTTAGTCTTGCTCACTGCCACCACCCGCACATCATCGGCATGGCGACCAGATCTCTCCGCCGCATGCCGGACACGGTGAAGAACCGATCGCAGAGCCGTCACCGCTGCAGACTCCACAGCCTGAGCAGCCATTCTGGATGATGCCTCTCTCTGGTGTTATAGTTTCGGTTTCGGTTTCTGTTTCTGTTTCTGTTGTTGATCCTACTCATGGATGAGAATTGGGTCCTCCGGTTTATACAAAACCACTGAAAGTGTGAGGTTGTCATTCCAACATGTTGACGACACCATCACCATATGAGAGACAGAGAGCGCCCAAAACGAGCATTGGGTGTGAACGCAGTTATAAAATTAAATAAATTTTTATAATAAAAATTCAAAATTATTAATCAATTATTTTAAATAAAATTTTATTTCAAATATATTTTTTTAATAACATAAAATTATAATAATTGATTTAAATAAATAAGTAAAGTTATATCATATTATAATCTGTATTAATTTAATTTAATGTTATTAATTTAATATAATTAAAGTGAAAAAAATTTAAAATTTAATATAATTAGGATGGAAAATCTAAATTTTGAATTTTGAAATGGATAATTAATATGTTGACAAGTGGCATGATGAGGGACATATAATTTTAATGAGGAGTTCTAATATAATGACACTTGTCAATAGAATGTTAAACTTATTCTTTTATTAAAATAGAAAGATTTTAGTTTTTATCATGTTTTAATTTCCCCGAAAGGTGAGGTGGACGGATGTAAAACCCGCAAATTAGACTCCAAAAATTGACATTTCGTTAATGGAGGTGCATTAGGACATCATATAAGTGAACCAGATGCTAAAGCATACTAATTGATGATGATTTAAGCTAAAATATTTTTAAGTAAAATTTAACAATAAGATGATATTTTGAGTACATTGCTATTATAGCAGTTTACCCTTGTCTCTTAGGTTAGTGGGTGTGGACTCGACAACGAACACGGTGACATCGACGAATACCAAGCCGAGGCCTCGGCATGCCGAGCTCGGCTCGGCAACTCAGCGATGGTTCACCGATGAAAGATTTTTTTTTACTCATTAATTACTCAAACCTCTTTTTTAAAATTTATCTTATTTCCAAAAAATACCTAATTTCAAAAATATAACCATTTTTTTTCAAAATTTTAAATTTTAAACTCTCAATCTTCAACTATAAATATCTTCATCATTATTCACTCTTTACCCCATTCAAATCTCATTAATTTTATTCTCTTAATTTTCTTATTTTTTTCATCATTTTCTACACGTCATCGCTAAAAATGACTATTGTTTGGTCGACTGAAGAAAATATTTTACTCGCTCGTTCATGGATTGATGTAGCAGAAGATTCACAGCACAATGACAACCCTTCGACTACCTTTTGGAGTAGAGTCGCCGACATATACAACCGTCAAGCCCTTCAACCTTGAAGAAAAGATCTACTCTACGTCAAATGGTGAAACACACACGCACTTGCAACTTGGTTTACCATTGGGTTTCATAAGGTGATGCATGATGCCGAAAATGGTGAAAATGAAAATACTTTGCTAGAGAATGCTTTTGAGGCTTACCGTGTTGAAAATGACAAAGATTTCAAACTTGTTGATTTTTGGAAAATTGTGAGGCAGAGCCCAAAATGACGTCAAATTTGAAGTCTTTATCTTCTAATTTTTAGTGGGTTGTGTGTTTGAATTTCTAGTGTGATTTTTTTGAATTTCTAGTGGTCTTGTGATATTTTTAATATCTATGTTTTTTTTATTTCTATGTTTTTTTTTAATTTCTATGTTTTTTCAATGGAATTTATGTTTTTTAAAAAAATAATATGTTTGCAATATTTATTTTCTAAATTAATTAATATATATATATATATATATATATATATATATATATATATATATATATTTAACATGACAAATGTGGCAACTCACCTCATGCAAATGACAAGTTTTGACAAAAATATGACAAAAATGATGTGACGTCAACGTAGACCGTGGCAAGTGTGACACTACATCTACTAGCCTAAATGTAGCATCCCAAAAATCAAGGATAAAATTTTCATTTTTATTATAATCAGAACATAGATGCAACTTGATCTAAACATTTAAAATCATTTCTAAGTAACACAGTTATCAGAGTTAAATCCCAACGTCACATATTGCGGAAAACACGGGTGTATGCACTGCGATCAAGCCGGACCCTTTGCTTCCGAACTGGAAATACCTTAAACCAAAACCACAAACTGTAAGCACGACGCTTATTGAGTTACCCAAATACCACACACCATGCATAACAACTGAGCCATAATTAACATTCATATCATCGAGCCATACATATCATTCATATATCACAGTCAATAAAAGTGTTATGTGTCATCCATAGTCTTGCCATTATGCCACGAGCTGCCTCATGGTCTTCCTTGCCAAGCCGGGATGTGACAACCGTCAATTTTCAGACTAGTCAAAGTCAAATAAAGTCAACAAGTCAAATCGGTCAACTCCGTTAACCCTTATATATTAAGGTTTACAATATGTTAGCTACTGTACAACTCTCTATTTTAATAAAAAGTTATCACTTGGAAAGTTCATATAATCGAAATTCTTAAACCCTAAACGGGGTAAGTGAGGTAACAAAACGATAAAACACTACTGCATACCCTTCGAGGGTGTGTAAGACTCTTAAACATGGCTTAACGGGGTTTACAAACCTTGAGTTGCGAAGCTAAACATTCAAAAAGGTCACAAACAAAGTCTCTTTCAATCTCTCTTTATCAATCTAAAATCTCTCCAAAATCTCTCCCAAATCTCTCTCAAAATCTCTTTTAACTTTATAGAATCATTTGGATCGTCCCGACACTTAACTTGGTGAAAAACCGCTAGAAACGGGAAGTTCTTATGAAAAACAACCTTATAGGATCGAAGTCCCTCCTAGAACCGAAGTGTAACAGCCCGGAATTTCAGGTATTGTTATAATTATGTTTTTGGGGTGTTTTAGAGGGGACTCGGCGAGTTGGAGCCTAGACTCGCCGAGTAGGATCGCGGACCTGGTCGCGGGTTCGCGACTGGACTCGACGAGTCCGGATATGGACTCGGCGAGTCTGCGCTGTTTAGCGAAAACCCTAACCGTTCAGGTTTGGGACGTATATGAGGGACTTATTGGCCGTCATTGTTCACTTTAGCCTTCTGAGAGAAACCCTAATTCGATTGTGTGCATCTGGAGCAAGGTTGAAGACCATTGTTGATTTTGGAAGAGTTGTTGTGCAAGGAAGAGAAGGCTTGGTTAAGGGAACAACAAGAGAAGTCACGTTCTGAGGATTGGGGACACAGAGAGCACATTATTCAGGTAATAATTCGAGTTACATTCTTCTATGTTGATGTGTATATGGATTTAGGGTTTATGGAACCCTTTTGTGGCTAGATTGAATGTTACCTTAGTCCCCCAAACGATTGGAACCCTGTATTGGGACCTTTGGAGGTCCAGAATGTCCCATGCCTGAGCATTTCGGGAATCAATGGAGGTTTTGGATTGGAATCCTTATGCCTTAGGTCAAAATGTAAATTATGAGTCATGGGGTGTATTATGAGCACCGAAATGGGGACATTACGTGATGAATCAGTTTAGGAAGGCCAGACCTATGAATGGTCGGAGCAGTTCTGACCTTAGAAAGCAGTTTGAGCGGTTGCATGGCATGGACTCGCCGAGTCCGATGAACAGACTTGGCGAGTAGCTTGAAGATTAACTGGAACTCGTCGAGTTGTTCTTCAGACTCGGCGAGTTGAGTCGGGGTGGCACCGCGATTCTTCCAGGAGGAACTCGTCGAGTCAAGAGGGATACTCGACGAGTAGAAAGGGAATATTAGAGAATTGGTGAGGACGTCTAGACTCGCCGAGTCGCCATAGCACTCGCCGAGTCCGGTCAAGTTGACCGTTGACCGTTGACCAGAGTTGACCTATGTCTGACTTCTTAGGGATAGTCAAACTTAGAAGATAAAAGTGTTAATAAGAGATATATGATGTTATAGGGAGATTGTAGCTCGGCAGATCGAGCACAAGTGATTTCGGGATTTGCTAGCTTTCGATATTCACGAGGTGAGTCTTCTCACTATACTGTACCCGGAAGGGTTTGACTGTATGACCGTAAGGTCAGATGTGATATATGTGTTATATGTGGTAAGTTATTTGTTATATGTGCTATATATGTTATGGGCCGGAAGGCGATTATATTATGGGCCGGAAGGCATTATGTTATGGGCCGGAAGGCGATTATGTTATGGGCCGAAAGGCGTTGTGTTATGGACCGGAAGGTCGGCGTGGGTAGGACCGGAAGGTTTACCCAGCAGGGACGGAAGTCCCCTGAGACACATGGACCGGAAGGTCAGGGCCTGGAAAGGCGTATGTGCGTAAGTTGTATATTGGGGAACTCACTAAGCATTTATGCTTACAGTTGTTATGTATGGGTTTCAGGTACTAGCGAGGACCGTGGGAAGGCGCCGGCGTGATCTGTACACACTGATTGATGTTTTGAGATCTTGGGAATTCTATGAATTGTATTTTGACATAACACTTGGAATAATTATGCCTTGTTTGAATGAAAATACTTTATTTTTGAAATGAAAAATTTGTTTGAAAATTTGCGTTGTTACAATTGGTATCAGAGCCTTGGTTTGAGGGATTCGGGTGCACCTTCGGGCGTAACTGAACTCAAACCGAGGATTTGAGGAAAACTTTTAAAAATAAAGGCATAAACTTTTATAAATGATTTTGTGGTAAACAAGAAAGAAGCAGTGTGTACGATCAGTCAGCGCCCGAACGGTAAAGATCCCCAAAATACCTTACAATGTTATGTTATGAGATGAGTTATGATATGAATTGTTATGCATGCTAGAAGACTAGGTATTCATGATAGGACTAGAGTGGCCTGATTTGTGATGCCTTAGTCTAGGGAGTTTGCTCATATGAGATGCTTGATAGCGTGCAGGTAGATAGTGCATATCAAAAGTAGAGTACTCACTATCCGGGGTTTGGGGAGGAAGATTTGGGACGAATGCTGATGCGGTGTGGTCGGTAGTATTGGGCCCGTACTACCGAAGACACCGGGTCAGTGGGAGACCCAAGTAAGAATCCCTGGATATCGGAGACTGAGTAGGGTTGCGTTATCGAGTGCGATTATACTCGATGGAGTCTCTGATAGTTTTATGTTGTATTTCAGAGACATCATGGTTAGACCACGCCACGGAGCGAGTTCGAGCGGTGTGAGTGACGAGGAGATTCGTCAGATGATTCATGAGGAGGTAGCTGCGGCGATCCGGGCTGAGATCCCGGAGATGTTTGGGTCTATTAAGACCACCCTGATGGAGACGTTTGAGGAGCGGTACGCCGCATTGACTGAAGTTGCAGCCACTGCAGCTACCGCAGCTGTGGCCGCTGTCAGGCCACGGGGGGGTGACTCGTTGCTGTTCCGGGAGTTCAGCAACACGAAGCCACCTGAGTTCGATGGGACGCAGGATCCGATTGCTGCGATGAGGTGGATCGCTGATATTGAGGGGTGCTTCTACACTTGTTCATGTCCGGAGCACCTGAGGGTACGGTTCGCTTTGAACCAGCTCCGTCTGGGAGCGAAGGATTGGTGGAAGTTCGTGACGGCGAACTTCACTTTGGCAGAGATTTCAGCAGTGACATGGGAGGGGTTTACTGCTATGTTCAGAGACGAGTACGTTCCCCCGGTGGAGAGGGACCGATTGGTTCAGGAGTTCTTGACCCTCAAGCAGGGTACTGATTCGGTTGCGGTGATCACGCGGAAGTTTCATGAGAGGGCAATGTTCTGCCCCGAGCTGGTGTCCACAGAGCAGGCTCGGATGAGCCGGTACTTGGGTGTTTTGAGGAGGGATATCCGGGAGTTTGTGTCAAACTCCACCTATCATACCTTTGCTGAGCTTCAGGCGAATGCCAGGAAGCGCGAGATCGAGTTGGAGACCCAGGCCAGGGAGGAGGCCGAGTCTCAGCGGGTGGACCGGTGGCCGGCTCAGTCTCAGCCGGCAGCCAAGCGGACCAAGTCCGCCGATTCGAGGACGGGAGGTCCGAAGGGCCGCACTTGCGGAAAGTGCGGCAAGGGTCATGATGGGGCGTGTCGATCTGGTGCTTGCTACAAGTGTGGCAAGGAGGGGCACATTGCTAGGGAGTGCCCCAAGGGGTTTACGGTTTGCTTTCATTGCAACCAGACAGGCCATCGGAAGGCCGAGTGCCCTCAGCTTCTTCAGGGATCTGCACCTACTGCCAGAGCTACTGCGACTCGACCGGTGAAGGCCGAGGCCCCGAGGGCTCGTGGGAGAGCCTTTCAGCTGACTGCGGAGGAGGTCCGCGCTACGCCCGATGTTGTGGCAGGTATGCTGTATTTTATGTATTTATTTTGATGTCGCGATGTTATGCTTATGTTATGATATACGTAGGTACCTTCCTTGTGAACTCTGTGCCTGCTTTAGTGTTATTTGACTCGGGTGCGAGTAGGTCCTTTGTATCCTTAGCTTTTAGTCAGCATATCAGCGTTAGTCGTGAGTCGTTGAGCCGGCCTCTGAGAGTTTCTATAGCTGACGAGAGAGTGATTTGTGCCACGGAGGTTCTCCGGGGATGTGTGTTAGAGATTTTCGGGGTTGAGTTTCCGATTGACCTGATTCCTATTGCGATGGGTGATGTCTGTGTCATTGTGGGCATGGACTGGTTGAGCCGATTCGGCGTCGTCATCGACTGTGAGCGTCAGCTGGTGACTATACGAGACCCGAGTGGGGGAGTTCTTTCGGTGTACGGCGAGGGTACCCGTTCGGGATCAGCTTTTTGTTCGGCCGCTAGGACGAGGCAGTGTCTACAACAGGGCTGTAAGGGTTTTGTGGCGTATGTGATGGATACGCGGGAGGTTTCCGAGAGACCGAGATCAGTTGAGGAGGTCCCAGTGGTGCGTGAGTTTCCAGATGTTTTCCCCGAGGAGCTGCCGGGAGTACCTCCTGTGAGGCAAGTAGAGTTTGGTATCGATCTGGTTCCGGGGGCCGCGCCTATTGCTAAGGTGCCTTATCGTCTTGCACCTCCAGAGATGCAAGAGTTGTCCTCGCAGCTTCAGGAGTTGCTGGGGAAGGGATTCATTCGGCTGAGCAGCTCGCCGTGGGGAGCGCCTATTCTGTTCATCAAGAAGAAGGATGGTTCACACCAGATGTGCATTGATTACCGGGAGTTGAACAATTTGACGGTCAAGAACCGTTACCCGTTACCGAGGATCGATGATTTATTCGATCAGTTGCAGGGATCATCTTGGTTTTCCAAGATCGATCTGAGGTCAGGGTACCATCAGGTGAAAGTACGGGATGAGGACGTCCAGAAGACAGCGTTTAGGACGCGATATGGGCATTATGAGTTTGTGGTGATGCCTTTCGGGCTCACCAATGCCCCGGCTGTGTTCATGGATCTCATGAACAGGGTATGCAGACCGATGTTGGATCGGTCAGTGATTGTATTTATCGACGATATTCTAGTGTATTCGAGATCTAGAGAGCAGCATGAGGAGCATTTGAGGGAGGTCCTTGAGGTATTGAGATCGGAGAAGCTTTATGCAAAGTTCTCCAAATGTGATTTCTGGTTGCGGGAGGTCCAATTTCTAGGACATCTTGTTAATCAGGAAGGGATATTGGTCGATCCGGCCAAGGTTGAGGCGGTGATGAGTTGGGAGGTGCCGAAGTCACCCTCTGAGATCAGGAGCTTCCTTGGGTTGGCAGGGTACTATCGGAGATTTATTAAGGATTTCTCCAAGATCGCAGTGCCGCTCACCAGATTGACCCGGAAGGGTGTTGCATTCTCATGGGGACCCGAGCAGCAGACCTCCTTTGAGACACTTCCCCAAAGGTTGTGCGAAGCCCCGGTATTAGCTCTCCCGGAAGGGATGGAGGATTTTGTAGTATATTGCGATGCATCGATCTCGGGGCTGGGTGCAGTGTTGATGCAGAGGGGTCATGTGATAGCTTATGCGTCGAGGCAGCTGAAGCCTCATGGGGCGAGATATCCCACGCATGATTTAGAGTTGGGGGGCAGTAGTGTTCGCTCTCAAGATTTGGCGTCACTACTTGTATGGGGTTCGATGTACGATATACACGGACCATAAGAGCTTGAAGTATCTGATGGATCAGCCCAACCTAAATATGCGTCAGAGGAGGTGGTTGGATGTGGTCAAGGATTATGATTGTGAGATCCTGTACCACCCAGGCAAGGCTAATGTGGTAGCCGATGCATTGAGCCGCAGGGCGGAGAGCACTCCACTGCGAGATGTATGTTTGAGATTGACTGTGATAGCTCCAGTATTGGATGCTATTCGTGGGGCACAGGCCGAGGCTGTGCAACCAGAGATGCAGAAGAGACAGCGGGTCGTTGGTTTGGTTTCAGAGTTCGTTACGGATGGACGAGGGCTTATGACGTTTCAGGGTCGGATTTGGGTACCGTTCGTGGGTGGTACGCGTATTACTTTGATGGAAGAGGCTCATCGATCGAAATTCTCGATCCATCCCGGGGCTACGAAGATGTATTTGGATTTGAGGAAAGATTATTGGTGGCCCTATATGAAGAGGGACGTCGCATGGTTCGTTGAGAGGTGTTTGACCTGCCGTAGGGTTAAGGCCGAGCACCAGAGACCGCATGGCAAGTTGCAGCCATTGGAGGTTCCCGAGTGGAAGTGGGAACAGATCACTATGGATTTCATCACCAAATTGCCGAGGACTGCCAGAGGAGTCGATGCCATTTGGGTGATTGTGGATAGGTTGACGAAGAGTGCACACTTCCTTGCCATCAGGGATAGTTCTTCAGCGGAGAAGTTGGCGGAGATATATGTGAGAGAAGTGGTATCTCGGCATGGGGTGCCGATCTCGATTGTTTCAGACCGTGATGTGCGCTTCACTTCCAGATTTTGGAAGAAATTCCATGAGGAGCTGGGTACTAAATTGCATTTTAGTACCACATACCATCCCCAGACAGACGGCCAGAGTGAGCGAACGATTCAGACGCTGGAGGACATGCTTCGAGCGTGTGTATTAGATTTTGGGGGTAGCTGGGATGCGTATTTACCCTCGGCAGAGTTTTCCTACAACAACAGCCATCATTCGAGCATTGGTATGCCACCCTTTGAGTTGTTGTATGGCAGGAGATATCGAACCCCCATTTGCTGGGGAGAGGTGGGGCAGAGAGTGATGGGCAGTACAGAGATCGTGCTTCAGACGACAGAGCAGATTCAGCAGGTTAGGCAGAGGTTATTGACCGCCCAGAGCCGACAGAAGAGTTATGCGGACAGACGCCGATCCGAACTTGAGTTTCAAGTCGGCGACTTCGTTCTCCTGAAGGTCTCTCCTTGGAAAGGAGTGATTCGATTCAGGAAGAGGGGCAATTTGGGACCCCGGTATATTGGGCCATTTCGTGTGATTGCAAGGATAGGCCGGGTAGCCTATCGTTTGGAGTTGCCAGCAGAGTTGGGGCAGATCCACGACACTTTTCATGTGTCGCAATTGAGTAAGTGCATAGCCGATGAGTCGGCAGTGGTTCCATTAGAGGATATTCAGGTGGATGCGAGCCTGAATTTTGCCGAGAGACCAGTGGCCATCAGGGATCGGAAGATCAAGGTTCTGAGGAACAAGGAGGTACCTCTGGTGTTGGTTCAGTGGCAACACCGGAAGGGATCGGAAATGACTTGGGAGCCGGAGCGTGAGATGCGGGAGCAGCATTCGGAGCTATTTTCAGAGTGAGACTTCGAGGGCGAAGTCTAGTCCTAGTGGGGGAGAGTTGTAACAGCCCGGAATTTCAGGTATTGTTATAATTATGTTTTTGGGGTGTTTTAGAGGGGACTCGGCGAGTTGGAGCCTAGACTCGCCGAGTAGGATCGCGGACCTGGTCGCGGGTTCGCGACTGGACTCGACGAGTCCGGATATGGACTCGACGAGTCTGCGCTGTTTAGCGAAAACCCTAACCGTTCAGGTTTGGGACGTATATGAGGGACTTATTGGCCGTCATTGTTCACTTTAGCCTTCTGAGAGAAACCCTAATTCGATTGTGTGCATCTGGAGCAAGGTTGAAGACCATTGTTGATTTTGGAAGAGTTGTTGTGGAAGGAAGAGAAGGCTTGGTTAAGGGAACAACAAGAGAAGTCACGTTCTGAGGATTGGGGACACAGAGAGCACATTATTCAGGTAATAATTCGAGTTACATTCTTCTATGTTGATGTGTATATGGATTTAGGGTTTATGGAACCCTTTTGTGGCTAGATTGAATGTTACCTTAGTCCCCCAAACGATTGGAACCCTGTATTGGGACCTTTGGAGGTCCAGAATGTCCCATGCCTGAGCATTTCGGGAATCAATGGAGGTTTTGGATTGGAATCCTTATGCCTTAGGTCAAAATGTAAATTATGAGTCATGGGGTGTATTATGAGCACCGAAATGGGGACATTACGTGATGAATCAGTTTAGGAAGGCCAGACCTATGAATGGTCGGAGCAGTTCTGACCTTAGAAAGCAGTTTGAGCGGTTGCATGGCATGGACTCGCCGAGTCCGATGAACAGACTTGGCGAGTAGCTTGAAGATTAACTGGAACTTGTCGAGTTGTTCTTCAGACTCGGCGAGTTGAGTCGGGGTGGCACCGCGATTCTTCCAGGAGGAACTCGTCGAGTCAAGAGGGATACTCGACGAGTAGAAAGGGAATATTAGAGAATTGGTGAGGACGTCTAGACTCGCCGAGTCGCCATAGCACTCGCCGAGTCCGGTCAAGTTGACCGTTGACCGTTGACCAGAGTTGACCTATGTCTGACTTCTTAGGGATAGTCAAACTTAGAAGATAAAAGTGTTAATAAGAGATATATGATGTTATAGGGAGATTGTAGCTCGGCAGATCGAGCACGAGTGATTTCGGGATTTGCTAGCTTTCGATATTCACGAGGTGAGTCTTCTCACTATACTGTACCCGGAAGGGTTTGACTGTATGACCGTAAGGTCAGATGTGATATATGTGCTATATGTGGTAAGTTATTTGTTATATGTGCTATATATGTTATGGGCCGGAAGGCGATTATATTATGGGCTGGAAGGCATTATGTTATGGGCCGGAAGGCGATTATGTTATGGGCCGAAAGGCGTTGTGTTATGGACCGGAAGGTTGGCGTGGGTAGGACCGGAAGGTTTACCCAGCAAGGACGGAAGTCCCCTGAGACACATGGACCGGAAGGTCAGGGCCTGGAAAGGCGTATGTGCGTAAGTTGTATATTGGGGAACTCACTAAGCATTTATGCTTACAGTTGTTATGTATGGGTTTCAGGTACTAGCGAGGACCGTGGGAAGGCGCCGGCGTGATCTGTACACACTGATTGATGTTTTGAGATCTTGGGAATTCTATGAATTGTATTTTGACATAACACTTGGAATAATTATGCCTTGTTTGAATGAAAATACTTTATTTTTGAAATGAAAAATTTGTTTGAAAAATTTGCGTTGTTACACGAAGCCTCCCTATAGGGACCGAACTCTACTGATGGGACCGAACTACTCAGAACCGAACCCGAAGTTGTCAGAGCCGAACCTTCCTTCGCCTTCGCTTCTCTTCCTGCCTTCGCCTTCGGTCCATTTTGGTCTATTTCACCTTCGGGCCTAGCAGCAGGGACCGAACCTTCGGCCCAAATCCGAGAAGCTTCGCAGTTTCGCCCCTTTCACCCGGTTTTCGACCATGACTTCGTTTTAAGCCCGTTTTTCATGATTTTAACACGGGATTTTCACCCAAACCCATATTTTTATATATTAAACTCCATAGATCCATAATTTAATCATATATTTGAACGAAAATCATATCTTTGGACAAAATCTTGTACAAGATATGGCTTTGGAGTGTTGACTTTGCCAAGAATTTATGACACCAACCACCCACCCACTCCATGTCACTATTCCCACCTTAACTTAGTCAAATCGAGATCTCCCCACACCTAAATCAGATCTCCCCATCAACTCACCCAAATCCCTCACTCTCCTCCCTATAAAACCCCACTCTCCTCCTCCCAAGACACACTTTTTACACCCTCTCATATTTCTCTCTAAAAGCTCGAGTTCCTCCAGGAGTCACGAGTTTTTCCTCTGTTGTTGGTAAGTTTTTCCTTCCCACACATAAACATTCTTCACTACTTCACTAAAATCATGGATTCCTTACACAAATATCACCGTATTTGTTGCTAGATATTCAAATCCTCAAGTATCTCCCAAATGTTCTTGACTTGGAAACTTCTTTTCTTCATCATCCATCTACTGAAATCAGTCAAGGTTAGTTCATAACCCTATATTTTCATGTTTTTCTTAAGTTTTAAGGGGGGGGGGGCGAATACAAGTTAAAACACCAAGAACAACACTAAACTCATCCATCAACTTTCATCAGAAAAGTTTATCTCCATTCACAGACTATTTTGGGCAACTTAAACTTTTTAGTTTTCAAAAAAAATTTAGTTGGAAACATTTAAGGTTCATACCTTTAAAATGACTACTTGCACATCTCCATACAATTTTTCTACAATTTATGGTGATTTTTACAAAATTGCCTATCATTTCAAGAACAAATCCGAACCAGCCTGTGAAAATGGACATTTTCACACAAGTTAAAAGCCACTAAAAATCATAATAAAAATTATGAACAAACTAGACTCATTTTCTAAACTCTTAGAATTTACGGATTCTAATTTGGACCTTTGATGATTTTTCTACATATTTTCTAATATCAGGAAACAGAAAAGTTAAGACTAGAAAAATGTTATCAATTTCTTTTACCCCTTGTAACTTGTTGAGCAAGATGTGTATCATTATGTGAATGTATGTGTTATATTATATGTCATTTTGTATTGGTAAATAGACATACATCAGAAAATAAATGGATATTTTTACCTTCACAAGTATGGTAATTAATTATAATAAACAAAGTTTATATCCATTGCACACCAACATTTTGACAAACTATTGTAAGTATAGTTATGTTCACTACTACTACCATTATTTGATAAAATCTAATAGGTATAGTTTATGATGCACTTACACAACAAGTTCATTACCAAAGGTTTCATTTACACAAAAAGGGTTTTCATTCACTACACATAAATCCGTTAATGACTAAATTGTGAGACATTCACTTCATATTACTTTTCAAGTAATGCACTTTAAGTCCTGTATTATAACCAGAGTCTCGTGTAGGGAGAGTGTGATAGTTGTATATAGATCTATATTGGGTCTGACAAACCCACACCTTAGTTGTATGCAACAGCTAGATCGGCAGGTCTGGGGTGACAAACATCATTAACATTTCCGACGCCTGAAGAACATCGTTTCAGGCACACTAGGTCATAGTATGGTTATAATAACTCATAAAAAGTATTAACAAAACATAGGATTTACAGGGATTTCACTAAATGAACGAGTTTATGTGTAGCACCTAGTTCCTGGTACGTAAAATTTATCTTAGTGTTTTTCATTTTTAGCCTTGGACTCGGCGAGTTGTAGGTCCGACTCGCCGAGTAGAGACGGGATCCGGAGCATGTTTAAGTTGACGACTCAGCGAGTCCATATTCCAGACTCGGCGAGTCCCCGCTGTCTGATGAAACCCTAATTCCAAGGGTTTGCCCCCTATTTAAGCTAGCTTGTGCGGCCCAAGCTCGCCCCCTTTCACCCTCAGAGTGCCCTACATCAAACCCTAACTCGTCTCTTGTGAGATTGAAGTGTTTAGAGTGATTTCTTGAAGATTTTGGGAGAAGAGGGAGAGTGGATCAAGAAGAGAAGAAGGAGACCAGATATCTTGGTGCTATTTCAGAGTTCTCTGAAGTATATCTCTGCTCCTTTCTGTTTGTATGCTTAAAACCCCATTAGAGCACCTTTTGAGCTCTTCTTGAACCTTTTTCCAAGCTTGTGCATGAAGTAGAATTCGCAATAGGTTGATTATCCGCTAGATCTAGTCATGTTTGAGCTCCAGAAGCTCAGATCTATAACCTTTATGGGAGTAAATTGCTTGAATGTCCTAGATCTACCTTCTTAACCCTTATTTCGCCTTTAATCCCCATTCTATGCATTTCTACACGTAAAGTTGGAAACTTTCCATGAAAATCCTGCCCTAAGAACCCAGATCTGTAAATGGCACGAACTGGATTCGAACAGGATCGAGTGTATAGTATTTGCATGTGGCAGACTCGGCGAGTCGAGCTGCGAGTCCTCGAGTTTTCCCCCCTTTTCATTCATGCTGAGTAGAGTAGTGAGTCCTGGGTGGACTCGGTGAGTTGGAAGCCGAACTCATCCATGAAAGAACTTGGCAAGTCAATTCCCCGACTCGGCGAGTTCAAGGCAACCTTCTTAGATCAAGAACAGAGTCGACGAGTTGTTCATACAACTCGACGAGTCACAGCATAAAGTGTTCATCGGATGAAGATGAACTCGGCGAGTTGTTCATACAACTCGGCGAGTAGGATGAAGGACTTGGACATCAGTTTAGAAGGCGAGCTCATCGAGTCAATACCTAGCTCGACGAGTAAAGACGGGATTAAGGACAATCGAATGGACGGGACTCGACGAGTTGGCGAGCCAACTCGGTGAGTCGGGTCAACTGGAAGTTGACTCTCACTTTGAATTTTGACTTGATCAGGCGTAAAATGGTTATTTTACCCCAAGGGTCAATTAGCGGTGTTTGACTGAGTATTTTGTGGGAATTATAGCCGGAGGAGTTCCGGAGCGGCAGCAGCAGCAGGCAGTCAATTCCCACACCGATCAGCAGGTACTTTGAGGTGGGTTACCTTCCAGTAGCGGTGGGTCTATGGCCACAATGCCGGCCCACCAGTAGGAATTGTATGATAGATGATTGTCTTTGTGATATTCATCTAGGGTTGCTAGTACCTGTGATATGTTATTGTGCTAGTATGATATGATGTTATGTGATAGTGACAGTAGGGGGAGATAGTCCCCCAGATTACTGGTCGATAGGGCCGAAGGGGCGGACATGCCCAGCCATGCTAGATAGATTATGTGATATATGTGTTATGTGGTAATAGTAGGGGGTGAAATAGTCCCCAGTGCCGGTCGAGAGGACCGAAGGGGAGACCAGCACCCAGATATGCTATTCAGTATCCGGTCGAGAGGACCGAAGGGGAGGCAAGCTCCCAGATATACTGGTCAGTATCCGGTCGAGAGGACCGAAAGGGAGGACAACTACCAGACGTACTAGACAGTATCCGGTCGAGAGGACCGAAGGGGTAGGTCGGGCACCCAGATATACCTGACAATATATGTATGTTATGTGATTGTATGGTATGTGGTATGTTGGGGGAACTCACTAAGCTTCGTGTTTATAGTTTTCAATTTTGGTTTCAGGTACCTCTTCTTCGAAGGGGAAGGAGCTGGCGCGGTAGCGGTACATCACACACATGCTAGTATACCGCATCATGGGATCTTCCTGGGGATTTGTACTCTGACACTTTTATGTTTTATAAAAATGTTTCCCAGACATGCACTATCTTTTGTGAAATGATATGATCGTTGAATGTTTTATTCCTAATGTTTCGCTAAGTACATGTTTTAAAAATGAAATTTTTGGCTCGTATTTTTGGGATGTTACATTATGTCGATTTAAACTTGCATTGCTTTACTATAAATATGGAAAATTACCGGTACATTTCGGTCTTTGGATTTTAAGAATACAATTCACACTTTAAGGAAAATATTGGATTTTTCTGGAACAAACATCACTTTTACAAGAAAAGGTTTTCATCAGTACATTCAAAAGCTTATGAACTCACCAACTTAATTGTTGACACTCTTTCAAAACTACTTGTATTCTTAGGAAATCAGTAAAACAGGTAACCAGCTGCTTTTGAGGATGGGACGCTAAGGCGTCAAACAAGTTATATTTTGACATCATAATGTAATTGATTTTGAAACATGTAAACTTATACTACGATGTAACTTTTTCAATTATACTTATGATGGTTATGTTTGCTTTGAATCACTATGATACTTGTTGTTATGATACTACACATGAAGTCCTCCACCCCCGGACGTTTCCGCCATCCTTGGTTTGGAGGTGTGACACGAGGCCATAACCCTGGGTCTCACAGACAAGTTCCAGGAGCCACTTCCCCGTCTTCCATGCAAGTATCATAAAGATAACTAGCATGCAACATACAACTACTTAACTAACAATTACCAAAGTTCAGACTCTGGTCTTGCATACAAATTTTCCGGAGCCGCCTCCAAGTCTTTCATACAAAATGTCAAGGGTTACCCCCGGGTCTTCCTACAATACATAAATCAAATGGGCCGACATGACAAACGATGATGAGAATCACCTTGAATGTTGAAGCTCACTCCAAGAAATCCTTAGTTGCTGCCATGACAACTTCCCAAGATAACAATACCAAAATATCATCCAATTAATAATTGGGTTCCAAACTAGAATCTATAATCCATTCTTAGGGTAAAATGACCATTTTACCCCTGGTCTAACTTGAACAAAAACCGAGGCCTAAACCAAAAACCAAAAGGCCCAAAACTACCAGATCCATAAGAGCCCACTAATGGTCCAATTTTCCAAATTGGGCCTACTCCCCATATCGCCCTTAACCTAAGCCCAATAATTCCCCTAATCGAATAGTTGATCTTAGATGACCCAAAAAGGCCCAAAGAACAAAGCCCAAAACGCTATGAGGCTCAAGACCATTGGGCCCATTAATGCCCAAAACCACAATCATAAATCCAATAAGGCAAACCCAATAACAAGACCAAATTCTTAAAAGTCCTTAGACATAAACGAGCCCAGAAATAATATAAGCCTAACCCATGAACAAAACCCATCAAGCCCAAAGACGAAAAAAAAAATCCCAAATTGCACAGATCCACGAACGCGGGGTATACGCTCAGCTTATGTTGGACTTACTCGAGGGAATCTGGATCTCGACCAAAAGGAGGTACGATAGAGTGGTGTCCAACCACTATATCTCACCCATAAGGTCAAAATGGGACCAAAAACCCACATAATCTTAGATCTTAACTTCTAATCAGCAATGTTAGAACTTTTTACCTTTAATGAACTAAAAATGGAGCAAAAGTCGAGATCCACCAGCCTTCCCCTTGATTCACCACCTTGCACAAAGCTTCCATTTATGAATATACTCTAAAACCCACCAAAGATGCACATAAAAAGGCTCACAACACTCTAAGATGAGGCTACAGCTCGAGATTAGGGTTTATAACAATGGAGGATGAAAGAGAGGCTCACACCTGGGACTTAAGGTGTTTAAATAGTGAGTCAGCCCTAAAATTTAGGGTTTTGGGATCCTGCACACTACGTTGGGTGTAGTGCCAGTACACTGGGTGTAAAGCTCAAACACCCGCGTCCATTTTTCCAATACTACGTTGGGCGTACATAAGCGCATGCCATCTTTGCATGCAATGGACCAGAATGCAACATTTTTCCATCAAGGGGCCAATTTTGTAAATATCTTTAAAATACCATAATTCCCTCATCATAGGTCCGTTTCCAACAAACCTTATATCCAAGAAAAAGTGGCGAGAATCCCTACGCTCCTAACAACACATCCAAACCTTAAAACCTCCCAAAGAAAACCCAAAACCCAAAAGATCAAGATATTACATTATGATTATACCCTTGGCCTCCGAAGACACAATCGAGTAAGACCTAACGTCCAAAACTTATGTCCAGGTCCCTAGGAACGTCCTAATCCATAAAGTTGCAAACTTTATGCTTTTGCAAAAAAGAAGGAGGCTCAAAACAAAAATCAAGTCCATAAGCACTCTGGATGGTTCCTAACACTTGCATGGTCGAGGCTTAACCATCAAGGTCCGATTTTTATGACTCAAAACACCTCCAAGAGCTCAAAATGACAGCTCATATGGTCTGACTTTGCTTAACTCCAAGAATCCAAACTTTGGGACCAAAAGATGACATTTTCTACCCTAAAACTAGATCTAAGCATGCAATGGTCAAGCTTTAAACTTTATAAATTCAATGGATCAGAAATGATGCCAAACTTATAGATCTACAAGCTCTTCCCATGTCCTTGCTTCTTCCCAAGCTCCATTCTTCTTCAAAACTCTAAAGAATCACCAAAAACTCTCAAAGAAGCTCACAATACACTAAAGGTGGCTTAGGGTTCGAGGTTTTCATTTCAAGGGCAATGGAGGCTAAAAAGGTAAGGGGCTTGGGAAACAATTTCTAGATTCCCGCTATTACAATTCCTACGAAATTCCAACATATTACAATTTTAAATATTAATTAATATTCTGTTGGTATTTTGTAGGAAACTTCCAATGCTTTTCCGGCGGAATCTTTAGGGTATCTACTTCCGTAGGAAATTTGTAGGAATTTTGTTGGATTATATTTTTGTCGTAAGTTTGCAGGAATTTCGAAGGATATTTCCTACAAAACATTTTCGTAGGAAATATTTTGTAGCTAAAACCAAATATTCTAGTAATGTTCATGTTTTCATTGTATTTATTTCGAAAGTTATTTTAAAAAATACGTAATTTTTACACATTGATATTCAACACTTATTTAAAACATTTCAATAGTTCTTTTAGTATAGATTGAATTATTTGTTTATTCATTATTTCATTTGTATTTATTTCAAACGTACTTAATGTTTTCGTTTTGTATTTAACTTTTTTAATCAACACGTGTAGTATACGAATCTTATACATAGTTATATATAAATTAATTTTCTGTGCACCACCACGTGGTGCAGAATGAAAAAACACGACTGTAGTAAAGGAATGGAAATTAATAAATTAAATACTATAATTGTATATTATAAAATTGTTAACTCTAGCTATTTACAGAGAAAACAAATGGTTTCTTACATTAATTATCTTCAGGCCCGGTTTAGGAGGGGGTCAAACTGGACTGCTGTCCAGGGCCCATAGCAACTTGGGGCCAAATTTATATGAGTATGTGTTTAATAATAAGGACATTTGTAATTCATAATGTGAAATAACCTTTAGTTATGGGCATTTTATATTTTGAGGCATATTCAATTCCTACCGTTGCATTTTCTTTGTGTTTTTTTTTTAATAAAATGAATCTAGTATCTTACGGGATATGAACCATTTTTTTTAATCTGTCACAATTCAAACCTTTAATTGCTTCATTTTTTTCTACATTTACTTTGCTTTATTTTTTAATAATGTATATTAAAGTTATATTCTATAAACAATAAAAAAAAAAATAACACATATTCCAAATGATTTAAATGCTTGATTTTATTAGATTGTTATGGGATGGTATTGATTTTGATTTTTTTCTAATTATTTTATTGGAAATTATTTACATATAAATCTATACAATTATAATTTTTTATAATAAATTAATTTCATTTAGGATCCGTAGTTTTGTCTATTACCAAAAGTCTTCGAAAAAATTTAACTTCAATTTAATTATTATATAATTTTTTGTAATTTTAAGGGGTCTTTTTTTTTTTTTTGTCCCTGTCCTGAATATCTTATTCTTGGATTATCTTCTTTCTTGGATTTGATGGCACCAAGCATTAACTATCAACCATATTTTATTTTATTTATTGTTAATTAATATAGTTTCTTAAACCTTAACTTTTAAATTAAGAAATCAGTTGATTAAGAATAAATTTCTTTTTCCCATTATTATAATAACGTATTATTAGTATGATATAATGCAACGCAAGTTTTGCATGCGACTGCGCGTGTCTTCAAGTTTTAATTACTGACTTCAAGTACTTAACGTAGATGTTCGTTAAATTGGTCAAGTAATTAATTCACAAAATATCGTTTCTTAAGGAATAATTAACTTCTATATGCATGCTTCCTTAAATAGGGTTTATAGACACTAATTTTATTCTTAAACTAATCAGTTACAGAGGTTCGTCATCGAACAAAAGTTAACTTCCATTTGCAGTTTCCATGCATAATTAATGAACCTTTCCAAATAGTACTAAAAAATTGAACTCACATCGTTACTCCACCACATGCCCTTCTCCTGGATCCCCGCCGGTCAACCCCCACCGTTTCCGGCCACCCTATATAACCTCCAAAACCTTACAACGACCCACCTCACCTCACCTCCCTGATCAATCTCTTAACAACAAAACACCTTCAATTCAAACAGTACTCCAATCTGATCGATCTTTCTCTTCCTTGTATATCTTCGTTTCAACATTCAACAATGAAGATTATGAAGGTAATGTTCTTCATCATAGCCATAGCCATGGCCGCCGCCATCACCATCACCTTCACGGGTGATAACAATGAAGAAACATTAATGGTGACTACAGAGACACCGTATGTGAAACCGCTTCCGAAAAGGGTAAGTCGTTTTCTAGCTGAGAAGATCAATAATCCTCGAGCTGCAGATCACTGCAAGAAAGACGATGAGATTTGTTACATCTTAGAAGGTAAAAACTCGACTTGTTGCCACAACAAGTGTATGGATTTGAGCGAGGATAAGCACAACTGTGGAGCATGCAAGAACAAGTGCAAGTTTACGAGCTCCTGTTGCGGAGGGGAGTGTGTGAATTTGGCTTATGACAAGCGGCATTGTGGGTCGTGTAGCAACAAGTGTATGCCTGGCGGTTATTGCATTTACGGGCTTTGCAATTACGCCTAATCATCAAAATGCATTATTAATTAATCTTAATCGTATGTAACTCATCATGTGTTTGAGAGGTTCTTCAGTGCTCGATCGATGATACTTGCATGAATTAATTGTTCATAGGCATGTATGCTGCCTGGTTACACAAGTATTGTACGTAGTAACATATATATACACACAAACGCATTTATAATCTACTTAAATTTCTGGTTTATAAGCTAATTAACTTCTCAACGTGACCAAATATTTGACTCGATCAATAAATGATACTCCTATGTGTCAAGTAATAAATATTACTAGTATGTAAGACCAAATATTTGACTCGATCAATAAATGATACTCCTATGTGTCAAGTAATAAATATTACTAGTATGTAATTACTGCTAGAGTATATTTGTGAAAATGAATCGTAATTCCAACGAAGTTTCCAAAACGCTGAAAAAACTCAATTATGTTTTGTTTGTTAAAAAAAAACCAACAAACTTAATTTTTTGTCTAAAAAGTCCAACTATTTGTTCATTTTTCATTAGGGTCAACCGACTAATGAAAGTCAACGAATAACATTGTTTACGACGTGAAATTAAATATCAAGGAATTGACTTGTAAGATCAACAAAGTTTTGAAACCGTTCAAAAAATTTCAATCATGTTTTGTATGTTCAAAAAATCAGTTCTAATTATAGGCAACCAGATTCATTAGATATACAATCAGTTGGCAAATAACATGGCATCAAATTTAATGATATGGAATAAACAGATTAGAATTTGTCATTTTATATATCGATTTAGGGCTTGAAGAAGAGATAAACGAATGATGTTTGTGTTCAATCTCTTGTAATGACTACTTCTTTTTCTTCCTCATCTTAATCGTTGATGTTCATGATCTACAAAAAAGATATTTGATAAACCCTTTTGAATGTAGACATCCTTCTCAAATTTGGATATCTAGAATGGAGGATCATCAGCTAGAGAAAAAGTCAAGAGCTTCTTCAAACAGATGGGTAAGTGTAATTGAAAGCTTTATCATGTTCATCTTAATAAGTTCTTGTTTTTGAAGTAACCAAACAAATAAAGCTTTCAACTCCACTTACCGCCTGTTCGAAGAAGCCTTGAAAATTTTCTCTGGATGATCCTCCGTTCTATATATCCAAATCCGAGAAGGGCGTCCATATCCGCAAGGGTTTGCATCATCAAATATCTTTTTTATAGATCTTGAGTTGGACATCAACGACTGAGAGGGAGAAGAAGAAGTAGTCATTACAATAGATCGAACATAGACGTCGTTCGTTTTTCTCTTCTTCAAGCTCTAAATCGATATATAAAGGGAAATATTCTAATATGTTTATTCCATGTCATTAAATATAATGTCATGTCATTTAATCTAATGAATCTGGTTGTCTCTAATGAGAATTGAGCAAAAACATAAGTTTTTTGGGTGTTTTTAAACATACAAATATGATTATGATTTTTTGAACGGTTTTGAAACTCCGTTGGTCTTATAAGTCATTTTCCCGATATTTAAGTACACGTCATAAGTCATGTCGTTCGTTGACTTTCATTAGTCGCTTGACCCTAATGAGAATTGAACAAAAGTAGAACTTAGTTGAGCCTTTTTAGACAATTAAAATATTAAGTTTATTGGATTTTCTTGGACAGACAAAACATAATTAAGGTTTTTTGAACCGTTTGAAAACTTTATTGGACTTATAAGTCATTTTCTCAGTATATTTAATTTATTCTATCGAGTAAGTTACCATGCAAAGGGGTTCATGTCCATTGTTACATTACATCACTAAACTAGACAAAATTATGATTTAGACAACACGACTGCACGAGAGACATGATTATTGTTAAATGGAGATTGAGTTGGCTAATATATGTAATTAAGCGGCTGATTATAATCACAAGAGGAAAAGAGTAAATGGGTGGCTAGTTTTTGGCAACCAAAAAGGTGTAGCGAACAATTCGTGTTACCTTGTATATATTATATCCAGCTAAGAATCGTTTGCGTATATTGGAAGTAGAGAGTAGAAAACTTTTTTATGTTTCAAATTGAAAGTTTCCCTTAAGAAGTCGACTATAAAGCACATGTTGTTTCTTGCAAAACACCCTTATTTGTACCTTTTTACCTTGTTCTTTTTTCTTTCCTGGTTTTGTTCTCTTTCTATTTTTTGCTGGTTTTTCCATAAAAAAGCAACTGTTTATGAGGTTTGCATGATCTATATTATCGAATGATCATAATGGTTTTATTATTGAATGGCCTGTAATTATCTCATTATATAATCAACATGGGAATATATAATGTACAAGTCTATAACTAAATCTAATAATCATACTAATGATATACTATTACTACGATTATATGAAGATTTTATATATGGAGCTAGAAATTATTGATTTCGCGCGACCCTAAAACTGCCAAGTATTCCAATTCGACTCTAAACTGCATATGGGCCAGACACGAAATCAGAATCACCAATCTCTCACTTGAAAGCTAAAAGTCTAGAAGCAATAAGACTCCACAACTCAACAAGTTGATCTATAATTAATGTTTTCAAAAAAATCACACAACAAGCAGTTCTAAGAAGAATCTGTGAATACATATATAAACTTATCTCTTCAGTTTGATGCTCCAATAAGCATTATCACACAAGAATGTGTGAATTAATACATAAATGATGACAGCATGAAAATATATAACAATCAAAATGAAATAATATGATGTATTTGTTAGGCGTAATTGCAGAGTCCATATATGCAATAACCACCAGGCATGCACTTGTTACCACACGACCCACAATGCCGCTTGTCATAAGCCAAATTCACGCACTCTCCTCCACAACACGAGCTGGTAAACTTGCACTTGTTCTTGCATGCTCCACAGTTGTGTTTATCGTCGCTCAAATCCATACACTTGTTGTTGCAGCAAGTCGAGTTTTTGCCTTCTAAGATGTAGCAAATCTCGTCATCTTTCTTGCAGTGGTCTGCAGCAGCTCTAGGGTTTTTGTTTTCCGCTAGGAAACGACTTACCCTCTTCGGAAACGGTTTCACGACCAGTGATTTGGGAAGTGAGGTTTCGTGGTTGTCACCAATAGAGGCGATAGTGATGAGGACGATGGTTATGGCCATGGAAACGACCACCATGAAGAGTACTCTGATGATTTTCGACATTGTATTGAATTTGATAGAGAAGAGAGAGATCAGAAGGTCTTTAATTAATAAGAGACTTGATTCTGCTTTAATGTTCTGTAAAAAAACATGGAGCTTTTGGATGTTATATAGGGTGCGTCTCTGTGTGTGTATGTGTTGTGGGGGAGGGGCCGGGGTTGACCCATGGAATCAGGTGCGATCATTCACTGTTTCAAAAAGCTAGCTTAATTCCATGGGGGCGGGTGCATGCATGTGTGTGTTGATTAGGGAACAATCTAATCTAGCTAGTCGTCGATGACCTACGCCGTTGTGAAATTTTTGGCTTAAAAGTCAACTTATATTTTCTGCTTAATTTAGGAGACGTCATCATATATATAACTTCAACATAAGGTTTTCTTTAATTAACAAAAAGATATTTAAACTCATACTTAATTTGAAAGGCTTGTTTAGGAATAATTATATGGCATTGAAAAACAAAAAATAAATAAAACGTCGTCGTAAAATATAGAACAACCTAATATTTTGATATAATTTTGTCCGTTAAAGTGACAACAATTCACTCCATCTAAAAAATACAATTAACGTAATGGTGTTTGGGATGAGAAATCAAATTTTACTTGACATGTTTGATATATGATGAGCCAAATGATTATTTATATGAATAACAAAATCCAGATGTATATACAATAATACCAAAATATGAATGTTTTACTTTGTGATAACCATAAGAGCGTCCGTAATGAGAGCTTCATAGTAGTTGAATAGATATTGATTATAATTGAATAGGAGTTGAATGGATTGTAGATGATGACACGAAGAGAGTTGATCGATAGAATGCTTCAATGAAATTGGAGGTAATTAATGTTATTATGTTTCAATTAAATTTCAAACCAAAAATCAATATAATCACATTTAATTTTGTATTATTTTTGTATTTGATTTTCTTTTTATTCTAATTAGACCATAAGTGAAATTATACCATCTTTTTGGGTATTGTATTATATAATTTATCATATTTTTTCAATCAATAAATCCAATGAAATGTTTAAAAATAAAAACTCGCGAAAATGAAAATATATTAATCACAAATTTGTTACAAACTAACTTTGATTGAAATATTACATTCGTCTTTTTCCTGATCCAAACACCATGTCAGAGTTTATAGTTGGGATGAGACATTCAAAAGAAATATTGTTAAGAGGTTAAGATAAAACATAATTGTAGATAACTTTTTTTTAATTAGTGTATCTTTACATATTGTATGTTTTAGGTTTCATAGTTTTTAAATAAATGTATTTTTAAGTATTGTATTTTTTTAATTATTATATCTTTTATTTTTAAATTAAAAATTCTTAATTCTTAAATAGTTGTGTTTAAAAATATGATGGTGATGATATGGAAAAGTCATTATACTTTGTAGGGTTTAATGGATTGTAGATATTAAAGACCAAAATTGAATAAAAAGTGAAATGATATATTGAACTTTTTAAAGTTCAATAAATTGTGCTAAGGCTATGTTTTGTATGATACAAGTAAGCTTATTTTTTAAACTTTTTAGGTTGTTATTTATACAAACCTGGTTGGATATGAGAAACTAACAAGGCGGCATATATTATAAAAATTTGCTACAAAAATTAAAGCTGGTAATAATATTAATCTCTTTTTAGGAAAGGAAAAAAAATACAAGATTTCACAAACTTAGTTGGTTGCCTATAAGAGTCTCAGCAGGAGACAACATCTAGCATCTCTCCTTTAGGAAAACCTGATTGACAGTTTATTTGTTTTTTGGTATCCAAATTATGAAAACAAACACTTTGTTGAGCCTTTATGGTCTCAACCTTAACACCAACTGCTTCAGCTTGATCAGCAAACAAGACTTTAGAAACAGGCGATCCACAGATTTGTTTGTAAGCCTCATAAGAAGCAGCACATGTGTGTCCGCCTTCTAGAAGCTCTGAAAGCGGGTGGAAAACGTAAATTGCATCATTCTTCTTCTTCTCTAAACTCGATTTCATTTCCAAAAATTCAGAAACCAATTCGGGGTTGCTAAACTGGACAAACACAGCAGTCTTATCCAAATGGTAGACGGATGTAACGGAAGTCAACCCAAAAACTTTACACAAAATTTCCTTTATTGCCCTTGCCTTGAGTTTCGATGAGAACCCCCATATTAAGGCGATGTTTTGAAAGGGAATTTTGGGTTGTTGGATTTTAAAAACTGAAGATTCTGTTGTGGTTTGAGCGGTATTTAAGTTGACTATGTCTCCACTGCTCCAGCTGAGGTATAGAAGATTGATGTAGTTGTGAAGCTTATTTTGTTTGATTAGATTTAGATTTGAAGAATGAGAATTGGTGAAATCGATGTCAAGATGTTTGCATGATTGAGCAAAAATGCAGCCTGTCATGAAAGCATCGTAACCAGCCTCATGTTTAGCTCCTGAGTTCCAGTTTGATGATCTACATTTACAAAAATAAATATTCAACATAACATATTCTTAAATTAATACCTACCTACCTGCAAATTTATAATAATACAAAAACGGGTATACACAAAATTTCAAATTCAGTCCAACATTTGGAATCGTCCTTAAGTTTTAAAGAAAAAAAAAAACATACCGCATATCATCAACTTGAACCTCCACTGCAACAGAAGAGGTATGAGCCAATCCAGAAGCAGAAGCAATATGTGGACAGATGATGGCAAAAGCTTTGGGGAGTGATGTGCTACTTTTCTTCATCTTTAATTGCAAAATATTACTTGCATTCAGAAGGATCTTTGTATCGATTATGTAAGGGAAGTTTTTATGAACTAGGGTTACATATTCTTCAAGATTTGAAGGAAGAGGACCCAAGAACTTTCTACAAACATGTGCAATATCTGTTTTCATATGATACAATATATAATATAAGTTATAGCAAAGGCAGAAAATAAGTGGGGTATAGAAATTGAATGAATTCCTACCAAGAAAGCAATTGTGTCCAACAATTAGCTTTTGCTCAGAGGAAAGGAGGTCAATTACATGGCGGAACCCAATGGCAGCTCCAATTTTCATCTCTGATTCCTTACAGAGACTTTCTTTTACCTCTTTCTGCATATCATATATAAACATTTAGAAGATATACTAATTTATTGTAGTATGTGGTTGGAATGTTTGAATTGTATATTTGAAATAAAAGCAACAAGATTAAGGGGTTGTTTCATTTTTGACTTAATGAGCTTGATGGGTTAAGCACTTAATCTGGACACCAGAGCTATACATGGTTGTTTCTCTTTTACTTAACCTGTATAGAATCATGACTTAATGGGTTAAGCCAAAAACCTTTTACCTATTTGCCTTTTCAGCGTTTATCCTCCCAATACCTCTCCTGTTAAAATTGATGAATAATACAGTGAAATTCGTTTTTTGGAATGTATCCAGTCTAGGAAAGAAAAGGATCTTATGTTACACAAAACTTTATCCAGATTCCAGACAGACATCATAAACCACTCAGCCACTGTACCCATATAGAACTTAATGAAGAAAAAACAGCCCCTTTAAGTCGTTAAGATGAATGCTTGAATTTTACCATAAGCAACTCTAGGTCCCGTCTGGAGTCTATGTAGACAATAATTTGTTGAGAACATGAATCACCATTTACACGGATGTAAGCTAAATCCTTGAAGCTCTTTTCTACAATCTGCATTGTATCCCACAAAAATTACAACACTGAATGTCGAAATTATTTGGTGCAAACACACAAACTGATAACAAGTAGAAAACATGACCAAATTACTTTTCAAGACTATATATTAACCAAAAAAAAAAACATTACCGACTTAATCAACCTTAGTTGGCGGGAAGTAAATCCATTAAGTTTGATAGCTGGTCGCATCCTAAAGAAGATGGTCTCAAATTGATCAATTGAAGCATTAGAGTCTTTAACAATCCTGCTTGACCCTCCATTTCTAACCTGTAACAGGTCATCATGCCATTCATTGAGTTTGTTTTTCATTCTCTCAACAAAAAGAATATCTGCCATTCTGACAAGTGGGACATCTTTAATTGCTTTCATTGCACATGGTGACTCTGGTAATTCATCTTCATGTGCTGAATGTAATTGCGATCTAGCTTCATCTTCTAGTTCTCTGGATAAATAAGATATTCCTGAATTTATCCAAAGTTGTAAAAGCTCAAAAAAGAGACTCGGATAAACTTCACAAAGGATTTATAATCTAAGGGATAAGGTACCTTCTTTTACACACACATTGAAATCAAATTGGTACTTTGCCAAGAAATCAATTGAGGATGTCTGGCACAGGAACTCATAAGATCTAGCATCACCTCCAACTTCTTGCCTTGGAAATATGTAAAAGTTGTGCCTGTCCATAGAACACATACAGTTAGACATATACTACAGCTACAAAAAGCTTGATCATGGATGGATTCATAAAAAACTGTACATACAGTATTATACAAAAACAAAAGGGGAACTTAAAGGAAGGCAAAGGAAAAGACTAACGGGTGGGCAATGAAGGACTGCTTGGTTGGGTCCCATCGGAAGGTACAAACTCCAAACTGAACAACAGCAAACTTCTCAGCGGAGTCCTTTACCTTGAGATAACGAACATCATATCTGTCAAACTCAAACGACTCCCTCCAAGGAGCGCTCGTGACTCCAGTCATTTCTAAGTCAATTGACACGAAATCAGAGTCTCGTACGTGACGACGAAGATCAGAGAGAGACGAATCGAAGTTGGATTTGGTGACATTTTTTATAGCAAAACTCGAAGAATGGGAGGAGCAAGCCCGAGAGGAAGAAAAGGAAATTGGAAACAGGGTTAGGGTTTTTGAGAGTGCCCTAACCATCCAATGTTGCTTCATAACAATATGTTATTCACCGTATCTGACACTTCTTCATGACCCCAACTCTGAAAGGCTCTGTCAACCAGCTGAGAACATTAATGTTTGCAAGATATATGAGATTAAGCGGAGCATGCACAATGAAAAATTAGTGTAAAGAATGTAAAAATATGAGTCTCTATCATTCCGGCGGGAGGATTAAAGAAGAAGCGACAACTGGAACTGGTTTATACATGGAAAAGTGGAGAGAAGTCCATAGGAAAGAAGAGTTACCTGATCGTCGAGAGCCGAGAGTGTGGGGCGTGGCGGGGAAAGAAAACTGTAAGCAGTGCGAGAGCGAGAATGCAGAGAAGCAATTAGTGGTTAGGGTTTTACGTTGCGTTCTCCGAGTTCGAAGAAGAAAGAAGAAAAACGACGACGATGATTTTCTTTTACAAAACTGCAAAAATGGTCCATATAGTTTGTTAAAAATTATGTATAGTGTCCAAAAAAAATTAAGGTGCAAAATCAAAAATTTTGTATGGTTTTGATCCTTATTTTAATTTCTTTAACATTTTTAAACATATTTTTAATAATATATATATATATATATATATATATATATATATATATATATATATATATATATATATCTACCGGTGGTGCCCATGGGAAGCCCTAAAATTGATTTCAATTCGCTGTGCCTCTATATCGGATTCGTGCTTTCCACCGCCTTCCCAACGTTTTTGTTTCCAATCTCACTACCCCTAAATAGCCTCTATGTCGCCATTAGTATTTGGCCTTCGAATGTCGATTAAATTCGTTGGTTCCGTTTCAGATGAATTTTTTTTCTCTTACTCTTCTTCAGTTTTGGTTTAGGTTTTACCGATATTGGGTAAATGACCCTCGTCACACCCTCTAATGAACAGCCACCACCACCATTACTTACATTTATTCTTTATCTTTCATCTATTGTCTTCGGTCATGGTGTACAACGAATGTAATTTCGCTAGTGGGTTCATAGCTCGAACTGGCGATGGAAGTTTAATGGTTTTTATAGATGATATCTCTTATCACCAGGGACAATCAGGTCAATTTGGTCCCGATTGGAACAACCGAAGGGGAACGTTTGGCCTAAAATTGGTTTTTCTCTTTACTTTTCGTTTTTTAGGGTAAGATGTTCTTTTTCTATTCGATTATTCTTTACATTCATGTGTGTGACTGACTTTGTCTCCTAATTAGACATCTAATTCTGGATTTTTTTTTTGCTTGTCTTTATCAAATGAGTTGTTTTTGCAAATGGGTTTGTTGAAGAAATTAGAATTTTGTTTTTTCAAAAATATAGTTTTTTGTGGTTTGATCCATTTTGCCTATGAATTTGTCGGAGGAAATGCAGTGTAACACCCTGTTTCGGGTCGTTTTTTAAATTCGGGGTTGTGGACTGGAATTCGATCATATAAAGGCTTTGAGCTTTGAGAAAGTAAAGTTGGGCCTTGTTAAAGGTTGATAATATTGGTTATAAGGTCTAAGCCCTTGATTCGTATGTTGGACCCAAAGGGAAGAAAGGGGAAAAGTTATAGATCGGGCTTCTTGCGTGTATTAACAATTTTAGTTCGGTTTGTTTTAAGTCAAAAGTAATAAGATAGGATTATGGGGCACTTCAATACCTTTCTGTGCATATAAAAAACGTCAAAATCGAAGTTGAAACAAAGAGGTTATGGTTGTTTGAAGTTGAAGTGGAAAATGGAGATTTTGAACTTACGCGGGGCGTACACTATGTGTACGTTGGGCGCAACTCATTAAAGATGACTGGGAATTCATTGAGTACGATGGCGCATACATGAGGAGTATGCAAGGCGTGCTCATGTTGATTCCAAAACCCTAAAATATAGGGTTGAGACCCTATTTAAACACCTTAAGTCCCTTAGGGCCTTTTTCTGTTCAACCTCCACTCTACCCAAAGCAGTCATTTCAAAACCCTAGCTACTTTGTGAAGATCTTGAGTATTTAAAGTGAGTTTTGTGTGTTTAGGTGAAGAAGGAATCCATTAAAGAAGCATTGGTGAGCTTGGAGCTTGAAGATCCAGAACTTTCATCCCATTTGCAAGCTTCAGAAGGTATAAAGCTTGAACCTTTATGATTCCTTGGTAAGATCTAAGTTAGCTTAAAGTTTTTCATGGTTTTGGTTATTGTGAGTAAAAGCTACTCCAGATCTTGTGATCGTCATATCTTGTCATTTTTTAGGATTCTAAGTCATAAAAATGGGATCTTGATGGTTGCTTTTCGCGCCATGTAAGGGTTCTAAGTCATTGGAGGATGTTAAGGAACTAGGGTTTGGTTTTGGACTCCATTAAGCCATGCAAAGTCATAAAGTCAGGAACTTTATGCCTTTAGACATCCATAAGAGTCAAATATGAGTGTTGTACGTTTAGTCTTCATGAATTAAGGACTTAATGAGGAAGTTTATGAAACGAGGATTAAGCAGGCGTAACCCTAGAGTACTCAGTGTGTAATGGGGCTTGCCTCGTTTTCTTTTGTGGAAACTCAGTACACAAAGTGTAGTAAAGGAGTACGCATGGCGTACTCCCAAAAGTAGAAATAAGTCATTTTTGGGATTTAGGCCAAGTTAGGTGGGTTTAGCCTTGGAAGGGTAAAATAGTCTTTTACCCTTAGTGAGAGAGAATATGAAATGGGCCTTGATTATGGTTATCACCATAATTATTAATTAGGGTTGGTTTTGATATGTTTAGTGTGAGGAGCTCTTGTAGCAGCAGCGTGTTTGAGATTTAGTTATCTTCAGATTGAGGTGAGTCTCATCACAGTATTTGCAGGTCGAAGGCACCAATGTTGGTCCATTGGATTATGTTTATAGTATGTTAGTTGCCTTTGTGACTCTTGCATGTGTTTATATGTATATCGGGCGGGCGGGACCCACCACATATGAATGACCTATCTATACTGGACGGGACCCAATGTCGGTCGGGGACCAATATATGTATGGTATGTGGTATTTTGGGGAACTCATTAAGCTTTGTGCTTACGGTTCTATGTTTATGGTTTTAGGTATTTTTGTTTTCAAAAGGAAGGGTCTGACTTGATTGCACTACATCCCTTGGAGATTTATTATGCACTGAATGTTTACAAATTACTCTGATTTTTTTAGAATACTTTGACTCTGATTTTCTTTTAGAACAATGGATGAATGGTTTTAACTTATTTAAAATGAAATTTTTACTCGGTATTTTTGGAACATTACATGTAGGATCATTGCAGTTAGTTTCTATAACTTTTTAACAAAATGTTTGAGTTTTTCAAAGTAATTATGGTCAAATTAGGTGGTGATTGACTTATTTCTCTCCATTTCTAGATTCAAAGTTTCATAAGTTTCAACTTTATATTTCAGATAGTTGAAGTTGCCCTACATTCGTGAATACAACAGTTTGAGGATATATTAATGGGGTTAGACCCACATGTGAGTATGGAAACATAGTAAGTATATGTAATTATCTTTCATTTTACAACATGATCGTATTTATAATTTATGGGGTTGATGATAAGCTTTTTTTGTATGTATTTATTATTCAGGTTCAAGCTTTACTTGAGGTTTTGCCAAATAAGATAATTGCTAACATATTGGAGCAACTTCGTATTAGCAAGTAGACATTGGTATGTATACCTGCCATCATTTACAATTTTACATCACATCAACTTGCCATATGTATAACTAGATTTTTTATTTTTTTGGCATTAAAGGTTGAATTGGGATCAAAAGCAAGGGCACTGAAACAAATGTTGTTTGATATACTTGCGGGTTCTCATGAAATATGTCACATTTGTATAGTGGGAAGAAACTGCATCCTAAGTGGAAACAATGTTTTGAAGTGTTCTGTCCCACAAGAGAAACAAATAGTCGAGGGTACCTACTTGTCACATGTTTTCAAAGTAGATTCCCATGCCCATCATTGTTGAATATTTCTAACTGTTGGAGTGATTCTCATTTCTCACGTGCATAAGAAGAGGAAGAAATTGAGATGCTACTGGATCAATATCTTCAAAAGGTAAGTAATTCTGAACCACTTCCACTTCAAGGCCAGATTGGGATTCATCATTTATAAAGTGTGAGTGATTGCATTTGCACATGTGAATCATGTCAGAATCAATCAGAAAGGCTTCTCGATTCAGCAAGAGAAATGGAAGACTCTATATCTTTTAAATTAAGGTTTTGTAATCTTCTGCTACTTTTGCTTGTCAGTGTTTATTGGGTTGTTTTTAATATTATTATTAATTAGTAAATTTTGTTAGCTCTTAGAGACTTGGGGTGATCATATTTGAGTTGCTTCTTCAAGTTGGGACATTTTGTGGCTTAAATAAATTTCTTTATTTCTGTTTTCAAGTATTCTATAACACCCAAAATTTCAAATAATTTTTCACATTTATAAAACACATTTTCATTCATAATTGTCATAAAAACATCATTGTATCACATAATCAATTCATAACATCACATCCCAATATCAAAATATGTAAAAGCTCCTCGAGTGTGTACTGATCAAACTGGCACCTTCCCGCGATCCTCATTGGTACTTAAAACACATAACACAACACTGTAAGCATAACTGCTTAGTGGGTTCCTCAAAATACCACACATAACACATATTAGCCACTCGAGGCTATAACTCTATTTAACCATCTGGTCAATGTGTCTCAGTAGGACCCTCCAGTCCCATAACTCTGTGGGCCCTCTGGCCCTAACTCTGTGGACCTTCCGGCCCTAACTCTGAAAACTCTAGTACATACATGGCATAAATCACATAGAAATCATATCATGCAAAAGAATACAAAATACTTCGATCCAACCTCCGCCTAATCATATGAAATAAACACTCTAAATCAATACACCCCTTAAGGCTAGACTATTCCTTCTCTTAGTACTCTCAGAAGGATAACAGACCATTTTACCCCTCTCATGACCCTAAGACCCAAAATTGACCAAACCCTAGAAGTCAACAAAAGTCAACTCCCCGGGTTACGCTGCGGGTACCACACATGTATGTTGGGCATACTTGGTGTCTTCACAGAAAACGGGGTGTACGACCCCTTACGTCGCGCGTATTGGGATTACGCCCCGCGTAACTCCCAGTTTCAGACTCTAAGCATTTTGGGGTCTTACTCAGTTAAGACCCACGTCCAACTTCTAGATTTGACCATTTCTAACCCTCTTAATCCATAAAGTTGGTGACTTTAAGCCTTTGCATGGCTGGACAAGTCACTAACACCCATAACATTCCATTTCCCAACTCTAGAAAGCTCATAACTCAAGCATGACCTCATAACAACGACCAAGATGGCAACTTTATGGATCTATAACACAAATATCACTGAAATGGGACAGATCTAGGTCCATGGAGTACATTACACTCATAAAGTCTCCACCTTTGGGACTTTTAACCCTAGAAATGGTCCATGCAATCATCTAACCAAATAAGGAGGAAAGTTTTGATCTTTATACCTCAAAATGCAGCTCCTTCCTCTGTAGATCTCAGATCCAAACTTGCACTTCAAGCTCTAGCCTCCACAAGCTCATCTCATTCTTCTTCACTCACACACCAAGGCACTTTTAGCTCCAAAACACTCACTCTCAAGCTAAGGACGATGGGGAGGCTCTCTTAGGGTTTCACTCACTGATATGGAGGCTGAGAAATGAGCCTTAGCATCCATTATATAGTGCACAAGTCAAATATTAGGGTTTGCATCTGGACCATTACGCCTAACGTAACCCTGGGTATGCCCAGCGTACCCAAGCGAGTCCGCGTCCAAATTAAGCGCATGAGTACGCGCAACGTACTCCCCAGTACGCCCAACGTACTCATTTGCTACAAGAACTCTTTCAAGGGACCACTTTTGACAACTTGACAAAATGGAAGGATATAATAGCTTTACCTGGATTTTGGGATGTTACAAAAAGTACTGTTAGACAAAAATATTTATTGAGTTATGATGGTGGCAAAAGAGTTTTTAAGAAAAATGTTTTGATTAACGTAGTGTCAAAAACCAACAAATCAATAAGTTAAATGGTGTTTAATTTAAATCACTTTTTCGAAGCTGTTATGATTAAAAAGTTAAAAAGAGTTTCAAAAAGTCAAATTTACATATTTTTTAAAATCTCATTTTTAAGTTTTTTTAAGCTAATGGAAAAGCTATCTTTAAAAATGTTTTTGAGTTTGTCAAACTTCTTTTTGTTGTTTTATTAGCTTTTCAAAAACTCAATAAATCACTAAGTTGTTTTGGAAAAACAATTCTAAACAAACTTTTTCAAAAAACCAATAAATCAATAAATTCTTTTAAAACTCAATCCCAAACACCCTCCTAATACAAAATTTATAATTTTCTTTTCTTGGAGTTGAAGTGCTCTTTGTGAAAGGATATGCATTATGTTTTTATTATTTTTAGAGTAAAATATATTTTTATGTTGGCAAAAATAACATTTTTGGTCTTATTTTCTGTTTTTTTGTCATGGATGGTCTTTATTTAGGGGGTTTGGTAACACCCTTAATCCTAAAAAGATTAATACCTTGGTTGTAATTTTTTAAGTATGACTAACTTGCCTTTATGTTTATCTTCTATTATTGACTTATTATTTACTAATTAAAACTACTAATCACTTACTAATTACAATTAACATCAGCACCAATACCACAATCATAACCATAACATCCACCCACCACCATCACAACCACCACATCACCACCATTATTATTTTGAACACATTTGAATTAAAATCATACGTCTTTTGAACACATTTCGACTAAAATTACTAACATGTACTTAAGCAAAAACACGTGTCTCTTGAATAAGGGTGAGCATGGGTCAGTTTGGGTCAATTTTGGAGAAAAACCGAACCAAGTCCGTTAATTTTAGCTTTCAGTTTTTAGAACCCATTGGGTTCGGTTTCTAGGGTCCAATCCATTCGTTTTATGAGATATGGGTTTTAAACCATTTTCCAACCAATGTAAACAAAGTAAATCATATTTTTTCCACTATTCCAGCCATTTAAAACCAATCAAAACACCAAATTAACTAAATAGTTTAAAGAAATATTAAAATTACAAAGTTTAGAAGTTTACAATTAAAATATGAAAACACCATCAAGGCATCAAAGTAAAACAAAACTAGTCGATTACAACCAAAACATGAAAACACCAATCTTCAATCCTTACCTATCGGGTTAGGTTCCATATTTTAGTTTTTTTTTTTAATATTAATTAATCAGAAATGTATATTATGGGTTAGTTTTTGGGTTTTAGACCCGTTTGATTTTAATGGGTCGGTTTCTGAACTTAAAACCGAAACTGAAACCAATTTTTTGATTTTTGAAATCTGGTTTGATTTTGATTTTTCATCTATTTTTGTTGGTTTTTTAGTTTATGGGTTCAAGTTTGGTTACTCCTAATTTTGAACACATTTTGAATTAAAACCAACAACCACCACCATTACAACCACATCACTGCTGCTACCACCAGCATCCTGCAATCACAACCATCACACCATTGTGGTGTTGCTGCCACCACTATTATCAAGTTACCACCATCACAACCGCTATAACCCCATTGTTGTTTCCACTACCATCACAAACACTTGCCACAAATATGTAATCTACATGTTCCAACTTCCACATCATTCAATAACAACAAATCACAAAAGCAATCCAAGAGAACATGAAAAACAGAAAATTGGACAACAAATTCAACCAAAATTTTTTGGTCAAAAGCATACATTGTTTCTGGTAAAAACAAGGACAATAACACACAAATGAAACTTAAGAAATATCTTGGTTACAAACATTGGCGAACAAAACATCTCCATGATAATAGCAACAACAAAGATTATATCAAAGCATAAAAACCCAGACTATCATTTTTTCCATTTTGGGTGGACCCTCAACATTTCAAGTGGAAACAAAATTTCTTTGGGTGGATACTGAAAATCCACCAAAGTATTTTGGTCCTACTTTCTACGAAACCTTGCCCACCCACCACCTATCCCTCAGGTTTACATCCACGATATCTCTCACAAATAAAATAGGGTTAAAAAGAGAAGGAGATGTAGAAATTAAAAAATCCCACCCACCCCTTGAATAGGTTAGCGAGTTATTATCCATTATATATATAACAACAGATTAGATTACAAGCAATAATTAAGGAGAAGGGTCCGAGAAAAAGAGATAAACAAGCTATTAATGTTTTGGAGCTGATGTGAGAGTGAGACTGTATATCTCTAGTGGCACAAACTGTGTTTTTCCAAACATGAAGTAATTTACACCACTGACACCTAAAATGTGTTGCTTTTGATATGGTATAACCACATACATGGGTTCCATAAGTCATATACTAACTAGTAGGTTGATGATGTGCCTCTTCATTATCTGCTGAGCCTCTTCATTTCACAACCATCATTCGTGTTATCCCGTAGCCATCTGCATGCCTCAGAACATCAACTCTAAATCTGCAAAGTCAAATTCTGCATGGTTTCTGTGGTTAGAGATCATCTCCTGTCAAAATAATTAAAGTTTCATGAACATGGTCAACTTTTTTTTTTTTTTTTTTTTTTTTTTTTAAGAAAACACTAAATCAAAGCTTGCTTAATCCAATGAGCTTACTAATACTGGTGTTCTTTCCAATTTACAAAACAGAAGAAGCATGGTAAATCAAGAACAACGAAGGAGGCGTGCTGCAAAGGCTCCATCAAGAGAATGGTTGACAGGGCTAGAGAAATAGTAACCCTCCTCACTCAAAAATTCAGGCGATATGTATCTCTCTGAAGACTCTATGCTGTATTCCTGATACATCAAGACACATTATAAAGGACCAAAATTGAAAGAGAAAACTTTTTGGGACCAAAAATGAAAAAAGAAGGATAGTAGCATACCTGATGCCTGAGAAGAAATGCAGCCACCCTCTGTTCATTCTCTTCAGGGTCAATTGAGCAGGTGCTGTATACTAGCACTCCACCAGGTTTTACCAACCTGCACACTCATCAAGCTCAACATAGACAAATATTTTGAATTCCACAAACAATTAATTAATATCATTACAAAAACTATTATGACAATTACATGTTTAATCCCCCCCTAGTATAGCTGTTTCTCTTGCAGTTTTGGTCCCAAGAAGTTTTCTCTTGCAATTTTGGTCCTTGTTTTAACGGGTCCTTTATAATGTTCTTGGTCCCTGTTCCATGTTCAAAGTCTATATTTTTGGGACCAAAATTGCAGAAATCAGCTATACTTAAGGACCAAAAAATATAATCATTTTACCTGGAACAGGGACCAAAAAAAGTTACAGAAACCTCAACTAAGCACCAAAATTGTAAGAGAAAACCATTTGGCAATAAAATCGAAAAAAAACCGGCTATACTCAGGGACCAAAAAAGCAATCTACTCTTAATTAAAATCATCATCCAATTTTTTTGGTTGTAATTACTCGATTATTCAGGTGTTCGCTTTATATAAAATTTCTTCACAATGTACCCGTTTGACCAGTTATATATAAAATATGCCTCACATGGAAGCCGCATCAAGAAGTTCATCTTGCAAACTTTTAAGTTGTTCCATATCTTCAGACTTTCTATTCCACCGTAAATCTGCTCTCTGCAAAATACTCAATTTTTTATATAAAAATAATAATAATAATATTGTGATGCAGGAAGAGAAATCAAAAGCATAAAAATACCTTGGAAAGAACACCAAGTCCAGAACAAGGGGCATCCAACAACACTTTATCATACTTCACATGATTATTCTCCTTAAACAAACAAACAAACAAAAAAAAATCAATAATTTGGATCTGAAACAGTTTCTATTACAGGTAAAAGATAAAGTAAATTCCCCAAATTTGGTAGAAAGAGTAAAGCATGCTGGAAATTATAGAAAAACAAACACTGAAATTTGCTCACAGGAAATGAACGAAGATCAGCATGCACAGTAGTGATGACATCATCAAGTTGTTGCAATTTAGCTGTCTCTTTGAGGATCCTCAACCGCCCTTTGTTTATGTCAATTGCAGTTACCATTCCTACACCCCATAAAACAAAATAAAATATATATGTTATATATATATATATATATATATATATATATATATATATATATATTGGTTTGGTTGTAGAAGGAAAAGTACCTTGGCCATTTAAACGGGCAGCCATGAAGAGTGTTTTCCCTCCCGGAGCAGCACAACAGTCGATTATGGTCTCTCCAGGTTGTGGATCAACAATAGAAATTACCAAACCTGCCCCTCAACCCAAGTGTATCATCATTAGCCATGAATATATATGGGTTACTAGATGAAATCCTGAATGAAAAACACAACCTGCACTTTCATCTTGGACAGAACATAATCCTTCTTTTAGTAGTCCATCTTGTAAAACACTCTGTAAATATCATCAAATGCACCAGATTCAGATAACTAGGAGGGGCTTGTTTCTTTTTGAGTTAATGGATTAAGCACTTAATCTGGACAAGTGTACATGGCTGTTTCCTTTCGACTTTACTATGGAGGAACTGACTTTATGGGTTAAAACCAAAAAACCTGGCTTAATGTATTCAGACACTAACCCTTAATGCTTTTCCTCTCATGTTAAAATTGATGACTATAGTATTGTGAAGTTTGTTTTTAGAATGTAAGGGTAAAATGGTCATTTAGTCTGTCGTTCAGACAGTGTTGATTCAGTCTAGAAAAGAAACAAACACATCACTTTATCCAGACATACATTATTACCCATGAACCTACTTTACCCATACAGGACTTAACATGGAAAAAAAAAAATAGAAACATATTCCCTAATCTCAATTCTACACACAAGTCTTTCACAATTTTTTTTTTGTGTAGTGTTTGACAATTGAGATATACCTGCATCCCCGTTGTGATACGAACAAAATCATCTAGGTGAGGAGAGAGCTCATAGGGCACCTAAATTTTTAACAAAAGTTGGTACCAAATTACTTTTTTTTTTTAAATTAAAAAAAAAAACAAATTTTAACAAAATGGGGAAGACAGAAGTGCACCTTCAAAGTTTCAAGTCGTGACACAAGATCTGATCGTGTAAAACCTTTTCCTCTATTAGCCCTGCCATAATTAATTCGTAGGAGATGATGATAACATTTGTAACATTTATCTTTTATTAAAAAGAGAGAGAGAGAGAGAGAGAGAGAGAGAGAGAGAGAGAGGCATTAAAACCTTAAACTAAAACTGGGACTGCTGTTGTTCCACTTCATAAGCTTAATAGCTTCTTCACGTCCCATGTCTTTTGTCCAGCGCCTCACCATCCACTACACTTCAAAGTTTTTAGCAGATAGACAGACACTATTTTTACTTAATGGTTAACCACTTCATCTACACAACTATACATGGCTGTTTTTTACTCTATTTTTCCCTTCCAACTCCTCTAGCGTTAAAAACGGATGAATACTGTGAATTTTTTTTTTTTTTTTGGAAATGTAAGGGTAAAATGGTCATTTAGTTTCATTCAGACACAGACCTTATGTATACAGCCACTTTATCCAGACATATAACAGTCACTTTAGCCATAGAGGACTTAATGGATAAAAGAAAAAGTGTAATTTTAGTGACATTGACATGGAAATTAGAACTTACAACTGGATGAGAATAAATAGTAGCAAGAGCTCGTGCTTGTGCTCGATCATCACCCTCTAGTTGAGGTGAAGGAAGAGAGTTGCTTTCCTGCATACAGTGAAACCTAATTTAATTTAAACTCCAAATTCACATTGCACTATTTGCACTGTATACAATGATTATCAAATAACAAATCCTTGTTTATTACTACTTTTGAATTTTTGAAAATTTGAGTGATATAAGAGAAGGATTAAACCTTAAGTGCAACAAGCTTCCTTAGAATCCCATTCACCATGTTACCAGCACCAGGTCTAAGGGCAATTTTTGCAAGCTGCACGTTCTGCAATTTCACATATAATTTTGGCCAAATTCCATTATTCACTTTGTTTTAATTTGGAACATTTGCCTACAGGTTTTTAAAAACCATTATATTTACTATTTAGTATTACCTCATCTACAACAGCATATGAAGGGACCTCTAGCTTTACAATCTCATAGAATCCAATCCGAAGAATCTATAGAAAGCAATTGGATTTAGTAAGTTCAACAGATCAAAAACACCCTTTTAAAAAATGTACCTGTAATAGCAGAGGCTCCATATGACTAAACGAGTTTGGATCATGGCACAAGGACAAAATTAAATAATCAAGATATTTTCTCCAACGAATTGTACCTCCAACAATGTCTGTTACCTATAATCGGCCATATCAAAAAGATAAGATTTAATGGAGGGAAAATCAAATTAATTTATTGGGTAAGAGAAGGACCAATCTGAGATCTCTATCATCCAAATCACGAGTGCAAAACCCAAGTGTTCTTTCAACATATCCCATCTCGTTATCACCTGAACCCTTCCCTTTCTCGTTTAAAAGATCAGCAAAAGCACCACCAAACTCTATCCGCATTAACCTCACTGCAGACACTGTATGATCATAACAGAATAATTTAGGAACCATCGAATCGAAGCAAACAAAACACTCGAGTGTTGGAAATTCGTATTTATGCTACCCAGGACCTATTTCAGATAAGAAATTGCCCCACGGTTTATCAACAAAGATTAAAGTCTTACCAGCTCTATGAGGTGAGATTTCCAGACTCACCTTCTTGGGTTTGCGTTCTTGTTGAAAAGAACCTATTCATAGACAGCAACAGGTGTGAGTAGACAGACAGATAGGTAAACGAATTACGTAGAAATCATTAAGCGTGGAATAAGTAGATACAATCTTCATGGTAAAGAAAGAAAATTGCAGCTTAATTTCAATCTTGATGGGCCTTTTCTAGAATCGACATTACCTTTTCTGTTAGTTGTGCTTCTTGAATTTGATTCTCCAGACTTCAATGGTTTGCTAGGAACATCTTTATGCTTCTTCTCTGTCAAGCAAAACACTTTGATTGCAGGCAAGTGAAGAATTGTCATCAAAATAGTTTCAGAGGAAAAATAGAGCGACAGAAAACGGATATGGGGATTTTGTTTGAGCAGAGAAGAAGATGTGGGTTTTTTCTTTTGGAGTTAAATATTAGACTAAAGTGCAAATTTGTTCCACGTACTTATTAAAAAAGTGTGAATAAGATCCAAAATCTTTTGAGCTTGTTGTATAGTGGTCCAAAATCAGATTTTTTGTGGTTATAGTCCATTTCAGACGTAAAAAGATCGTTTTACCATTTTAGTTTCTTTTTTACATTGTTTTTATATTTTTATAATATGGATATTATATTTTACTATGTAACTGACATATAACAAAAATGGGTTTTACATCTTCATGTGACGATATAATTACTTAATGTCTTGTTCTTGAATATTTTCATAGATATATTTTATACGACATTGATAATGGTCATAAACTTGTTATAAGTTATGTTTTTTCGATTCTGGTTCCAAAGTTCGAAATAACCAGTGGCCTGAAAACGAGATAAAATTTGTGTTTGGGAGAACCGATAATCAAACTGAAAACAATATTTCTGTTAACCGGTTCTGGTTCCGACTCGATTTTTCGGTAAAAAAAGTTGATCCCTATCAAGGAGTGTATATAACAAAAGGTGAGACAAAAAGTCTACTATATATTTGAGGCTTAAAACATATTTATGATTTATCATGGTTTCTTCATTTATATAATATAAAGTGCGTATTTTTTAATATTTCATCGATCCGTTATTATCCACCAGCTACTTATTTATATATTATTTATATATTGTGGTATTTGTTATATTATTCAATGATTATCTTTATTGTCTTTGAAAATGAGATAATACAAGTATAAATGCATTGATATCATGGCCATGGACAATGCATACAAAAGATACACCATGAGCTCACACTAATAATATACATGCATTGTTAGTGTATGTATATGATTAGTATTAGTCCATATTATTAATAGTATCTCTATATTATTAGTGTTAGCACATGTTGTATCTTTTGTATTGATGAGTATAGACTTAGTATCAATGTAATTATATTTGTATGTACATATATTATTAGTGTTCGACTATATTGTATCTTTTTGTAAGCATCGACACATGGTCTCAATAAATCAATATTATCGTATTTATACTGACATTATCTCATTTTAGTGTTAGCTCATGTTGTATCTAATTTATTAAATACGTAAATTAAAATTATAGCATTTTATTTTTTATATTTTTAACTACATGATTGATAAAATAACACCTATATAAATTATGGTGTGTTCTTAAAAATAAAAGATTATACGAAGGCCTTTTACAAAACATTTTCAAATAGACGAAGATAAATGTTTAATTAGTAAAAAATATTTCAAAACAGTTTATACATTTGAGAAGATTTTAAAAATATTTTTTTAATAGATTTGACATAAGCAATAAGCTTTGGACTTATTTAACCATGGTGTATGCTCTTATGTAGATGGAAAAATATAATTTGTAAATGAGAACATGTATAATGCCATTAAATAGTTACCGTTAACTATTAACTATTAACTCTTTAAGCTATTCATCTTTTAATTGTATTCAATAAACCAATAAACTTTTATTTACTGTTTCATTACACCGTTAAGTAGATTTCATCACGATATAATGGTATTGTAACACCTTATATTATATCCATTATATTATGTACATTGTTTGTTAAATCTAATATGATAAAATTGATTCAATGTTAATTTGGTCGATTCAGTTTAGTACCATGGATTGAGACTCGACAATAACATCGTCCATGGAACGTCACATAAAGTTGGGATCAATTATAGTATTGTAATCAAACACACAATAATAAAGGTTTCTTAATTAAAAATAAGTAATTTAAAAAAGCAAAATTGAGAGTTATTGATAGTTATTTTGTGATTTGACCCCTAAAAACTACAAAAAAAAACCCATATTTTAAGGGCTAAAGTGGAATTATTTAGTAAGAAACGGACCCCATAGACTATCAAGCAAAGAGTCGAGACTGCTAATTGCTAAAGCCTAAAACCCTTGTTGTCTTGTTGGGGGCGTTGGTTGAATGGGTTCTGATTCAAGGGCCATTGAGATTGAAGTCCCTGTGTTCATCGACACCAGCTTAGGCACCCGCATTGCCATATCTGTCTCTCCTCATCTTACAGCCGCGGAATTTAAGAGTAACACGAATCTCTCCCTCCTCAACCCTTTTATGCTTAGATTCAAATTGGTTGAATGGGTTCTGATGCAAGTGCCATTGAAATTGAACTCCCTGTTTCGTTTCATTCCTAACTAATTTACTGATTTCATTTATTTTTCTCGTGCTCCATCGACTATTTTACCTATTGTAATACATGTAATGAACTAAAAGAAAGAATCAGGGTTTTGGATACGCGAAATTAACCTCGTTATCAAACGATTGCTCTATGTTGAAAGGGGTCAGATAGACAGATATTGTTTAGGGGCGTTTGGATGTGCATTTAACCGATTACTTTGAATGATTCTGATTTTAGGATTAAAAAAAAAAACAATATTTGAAGAAGCTGATGATCATTAAAATAAAAATACCAAATTTAACTGGTTATCCGTACCTTTAAGCTATTGATTATCCGATCTTCTAGTTGTTCATGGTGATCTTGATTTATGTAGGAAAATTTGAGAGCATACATTCAGATTGCTACCCTGGAATAGGAAATATTAAAGTCAATGGATTGATGGTATAGCTAATTAAGCTCTTGTGTTACCTCTTGTTATATGCTTATTATTAAAAATTTCATCTTGTTATTAACCAGATCAAGAAGAAGTCTTACTTTTATCACTTGCCTGAATCAATGCCCATAAAGCATGCTTTCCAAGGTTCCAAAGGAACATGGTTTTTATACACAGAAGCATACCCTTTAAACAAGAAAATCCCATCAACCCCACAATCACAAGTAGTTGTTCATAACGGTTTATCAAGAATAAAGAAAAGGGAAAATGAACATAAACAAGGATCGGATGCTTATTCATTTGAATCAGTATCAGTTTCAGTTTCGGGTATTATCAAGAAGTACTTTTCTGTTTACGATGAAGTGACTTCAGTCAACCCAAGACCACAAGTGCCAAAGTATGCACCAGAGACTCCTCCAACAGTGACAAGTGTTAGAAGCTTAAAGGATCTGAGGAAATGTAGTGGTGTTGGAAATGGAGTGATTCTAGCTGCAAATAATCTTGGGGCATCAAGCAACAAAAAACGAGTGATTTCTCTTTGCAAAGATAAATGTGATAAGTCATCTTCTCATGTAAGACATCCTGTTTTTGAGATTGGTGAATGAATGATTATGTGTGAAGACAATTTTTTTTACTAGTTTAACTATTGTTGGAGATAGTTTGCATTGTTGTAATTTTTCCGGTATCTTCAACCAACGACTTATTATATAGTTTTTCTTGATTTGTCACGTCATATTTTCACCATCTTTATCGAATAAAATATTATTAACTTAAATCCATGGTTGCAGAAATCGGAATTAATCGCTTGGCGTTCTGCAACCGTTGAGAATTAGGGTATTAATTGGAAATTTAGGATTAATCGGGTTTGGCGGGATTAATCAGTCAAAAAAAATATAAAAAATTCAAAAAATAAATTTTCTTTTACTCCAAATTTTTTTCAAAATTTCAAATATTATATCAAAATGTCCATATTTTCGTATTTTCAAATTACAAATTTTTTTATTTTCTAATTTTGAAGTATTTATTTTTCTTAAGATATATTAATATTTTATTAATTTTAATGTTTTATTAATAATCTATGGTCCTCGATTAATCTCCGCCAAAACCGATTAATCCATTAACACAAGTTGACCGTTGAGCTACCGTCTAACGATTTTTACAACCTTGCTTAAATCTTCTCCAATCATCAACCACTTTTAAAAAGTTTATTTTTATAAAATTAATCAATTTATTTTATCTTTATTAAATATTTTATAAATCACCTTTATCTAAGTTGTTATTTTTAAGCACATGTAATATTTATAAAATTAAAACGTACTTTACAATAACACTAAATAAAAACAATATATTACCATAATATCTAATTTATTAATTTTAAACATATGTGATATTTATAATGTTAATAGTTATAAATATAATAATAATAATAATAAAATATCATATGATCGAATTTAATATCCAATAGTGGAGATTAAAAAATGATTAATCAAAAGAATAATAAATTTACAAAGCTTAAAGAAAAATAAGGAAGTAATTTAACATTATTAAAAAAAGAGAGGTGATGAGTAAAACATAAAACTCTAAAAAAATACATTTAATACAATATAAGTAGTTGGTATTGTTGATATAAAACACAATTCACTAAAATGGTAAAAAAAAATAATAAATAAATAAATAAATAAAATAAAATAAAACAAAACTCTTCGTGGTTGATTACTTATATTTGCCTTTCTAAAAAAAACTTTGAAGATCGTAGGGTTTTTAAATATAAAAGTCCTTAAGTTTATCAATTTTTGTTGGTTTATTTCTTTGATGATTTCTTTTTCATTAATACCTAAAATTTGTCAAGTTTTATTTCACTTTTTTTGTTTTTGTTATCTGTAGTAACAGATTTTTAGGTTGACATGATACCAAATTTTCAAAAAAAAAAAAAAAAAAAACTCTTAAGTTTATAAATCTTTTATGTTTTTACCATAAATATGTTTTTGTTTCATATTATATCCATTCACGTAGAAAATAAAAACATATTCATTCATAACAAAATTTAAATAAACCTCATATAAATATTATTTATATTTTTTAGAAGTATATATATATATATATATATATATATATATATATATATATATATATTACAGGTATAACTACATTTTCATATATACAATCTTTTGATTGATATACTTCTAGATACGTAAAATTATATATATATATATATATATATATATATATATATATATATATATATATATATATATATATATATATACTTTTTAAAAATATATTAATATTTTTAAAATTTGTCTTTATATTTCTAAAAAACATAAAATGCGTATTTATACTTCTAAAAATGTATTGATACGTATATTTGGTTAAACTTTTTTTTTGGTCATATACAAATTAGTGTTATACCCGTCCGGTGGACGGGTTTATAAGATTTAATTTGATTTTAGGGCTTAAGGTTTTTAATATACGGATGAAAGATATGAACAATAAAGAAGATAAGGACATATTCATCATTATACATGGATTTAGAAGAACAATTTTAAGTTAAGACAATTCAAGAAGATGAACGTTAACATTAAAGAACATGTGTTGATTCAAAAACACTACGAAACTTATTAAAAGTTAAAACAAATACAAAAGTTATTGGCAAAACGTGTAATTCGCCTATATTCTAATATAATTATAAAGAATAATAATCATTTAAATACTTATTTTTGAAGGCAACTAAATATATGATAGCAATTGCCTTATTGTCAAGTGGTAAAATTCCCCGTAGGTAAAGTCCTCTAGGATCCAATTGCATACTTTGTCAAACCAATAAACAAAACAAATTATAGCAATTGAAACTTCACATCAAAAACAAAAGAAAATTTTAAAGTTAGACATTTATAAAATGTCATATTTGAGATTCCTCAAACACTTAAATAGAGTAGTTTGTATAGTTTAACATCTCTATAGTTGGTCCGTATCTATACTTCAAGAAAGTTTATATACACAAAAGAGCAACAAACTAAAACCCAAATGATGATTATTGTATTTAAGTACAAACAATAAATCACAAATTAAATTTGTTATTTATTATCAAAAGTCACAAATGAGAACTATAATTTGCGAAAAAAAATTAAAACTGAAAAGTATTGGCAAATCACTATTTTTGACATGTAAAAAGGAAATCAACAGTGCAATCATGTGGCTCCAAACTAATCTTCTCAAAGAAAAAGATGTCATTTCAAACCTAATGTGGCTCCTAGTTTCCCTCACTTAACTTAAAGATAAGCCTTGTTTTCATGTAATAAGGGAATCAAAATGGTAATCTAATCAAGAGCATAATCATAATTGGGAAGTTGGTTGCTAAAACCTAAGTTGTTAAATCATATTGGATGTAATTTTCACCAACTTCACAAAAAAATTTATTCCCACATAGATTGCACAACCATGAACTCCAATATGTACCCCCCCTCATTCACATTTGATTCATCACTATCTGTCATCAATAAAAAAGTTTAAAAAAAAAAATAAAAAAAACTAAATTTGAAATTAAATTTCCATGTCTAGGTTTATGTCTAATTTCAAATTTAGTATTGATCATAAATGGAATAGGCATGCCATTTTGTCAAATAGTTGATATGCATAATATTTTACCGGTTATTGATCCATATGGGTCGTGTGGCAAACCATTAGGTCCATCAATTTTGGAAGAGGCAGACAAAAAATCATGCATTATTTAAGATGTAATGAGCAGTTAGGGGGTGTTTGGCTTAGCTTTTCACAACCAAAAGTCCTTTTTGTAAAAGAAAAAAAAAACAAAAAGATGTTTGACAAACTAATAACTTTTGGAGTTTTAATACAAGAAAAAGCAACTTTTTGAAAAAGTTAGGAAATCCTGACTTTTTGTAACTTTTTGGAAAAGTTCTTTTGAGCTTTTAAAAGTCAAGTCAAACACACCCTTAGTTCTAAGTCTTTTTTACAAGAAATTTCACAGAAATTTCATTTTATATGTTCTTTAGAAGAAAAAAAACTACACTTCTGATGTTGATAATAAGATTGAACCATCGCAAAGATGGCAACATGATACCTTACAATAGGTGGATGCTTACATTCAGTGACCGAAACAAAAATAATAATAATAATAATCTAACCCATTAACAAGGGAAACGGAGCGAGAGAAATACAAACATGTGGTGGAAACGAACAGAGAGGGCGATGGGGATGAGGGTCGTCAGTTGTTCTCTATCTATTGGTGGCGAAGGTAAAGAGCGAAAGAAACAAATGCGAGAAAGAATGGGGTTTAATGGAGACGGTGATCGACCGGTGGCTAGAGTGGTGGATAGTTGCAGGTTGTCAAAGATGTGGGAGGGGAAGTCGTGTCGTGAAATAGAAAATATAGGAGGGAATATATTTTGGGCAAACTAGGAACACACATCTAACTTTTTTTAAGATACAAACTTGTGTTTGAAAAATTAAGATGCATTTTTAGATTGAGAGGCAAAAAATAAGATACAACCAAACATTTTAAATCTGAATTTTTAAGAGGTTGTCTCTTAATTTTTGAATTCAAAGGCTACCAAATAGCCTTTACTCAAAATAAAATTGGATAGGTTGGAGTTTTGATGCTGCATTGTCATGGATTAAAGCATGACTCGTGCAATGTAGTCTTATTGAAAGATAATTATGGTTTTCCGTATCGGAGTAGTACCATAGACAAAACTATATTATGCAATTTCTTTTTTAAACTATATTGTAAAATATTCTTGGACACATGTGAGAAAAACCAACACAAAACAAAACAATTTATAGTATTTTGATTATATATTAGTTGTGAGACTCATGTATTACATGAGTTAATTAAAAAAAATTAAATATAAATGTTAAAATATTTGAGAACTTCGAATTTATAAGAAAATAAGAAAAATAATGAATTATTATAATGGAAATGTTTTTATCTTTTAAATTTAAACAAATAATTTAAATAAAGAAAGAAACTAATGAGCTTTAATTTTGGAAATTTTGAAATTAAAAGGTAAGTTTATTAACGAAATTAATATCTATTTATTGTAATTATTACATTACTAGTTGTGAGACCCGTGTATTACACGGGTTTATTAAAAATAAAAATTTAATATCAATATTTAACATTAAATATTTTATAAAATAATAATTTTACATATCATAATGTAACATTTTGAAACATTTATAAAAAAAATCAAATCTTTTTTAGAGCATTTATGAGACTTTATTATCAAATTAATAGAATGATTCTCTTTCCTTATATGAAATTTTATTTTTAAAAAAGACAAGTGGAAAATAATAATTTTAAAACTCCCACAAAATTACATTTGGCAAAACTCTTGAGAATTTGACAAGTGGCAAAAAAAACCTTCATTTATTAGAAAGGATAATATTATATGAAATTTAATAAAATATAAAAACTAATAAAATGATATGTGGAAAAAAATTAAATCAAAATAACCATAAAATCACATTTGACAAAATGAATGAGAGTGTGACACATAGCAAAAAATGTTAATACAAAGTGAGACAGGTTTCTCAAAAAAATATTATTATTAATGATAATATGTATGGTTAATCCCTATATAATTAAATTACTGACCTTGAGAGAAAATTATTATAAGTCTCATTTAAGTGTTCCGTATATCATATCAGATTACAAGTATATATGTAATATGTACCACCGGAACATACGAATATATTCCAATTCCATACTGCTCTCTCACTTTCTCTTGAAAAGTCAGTCATCTCTTTTCATAGCGATAAAAAAAATCTCCTAATGTCGGTATGAATTGATTCTCCTTATTTCTAGTGGCGAATGTAGAACAAAAAAATCACTTGGTTCCTAAATTAAGTGAGTCCAATAAAAAAAATCAACAACACTTTTGGGGCCGGGTCGGGTCGGCTCATGTACCTTAAAAGAACTGAACCGGTTCAATCGGCTCATGTACCTTGTGCCACTGATTAAAAATTTTAAAAACCGATTGAAATATAACTGAAAAATGCGTACAGTTTAACGAAAAACTAGTTGATTATTAGTCCATTGATAAAGCGGCGAACGAAGAGTGAGAGTCTTTGACATGTGGGCTTTCATTTTATTAGAACAACTTATTTATTTATTAATATTTTGAGAGTGCCGATTAATAGTAGTGAACTTTTTGCTATCAATCTCATAATTTAAAATAACAAATTGCCCTAATAACTTATATTTTTCTCTTTTTAAAATGGTTTTTAAAGAAATTTAAAAAAAAAAAAAACTCAAAATAGGTCCTCTATTTTTTCTAAGGGTTCTTAATTTTTCATATATATATATATATATATATATATATATATATATATATATATATATATATATATATATATATATAGGCTTAGGTTATTTTGTTTTTACTAACTATTGTGTGCCAGAATGCATAAATCTGGACCAATAGATGGAATTAATCAATGGACATGTTTTGAGGGTGTATGATATTACAATGGGATAACATGTACTATATAATCACACAAATTTTAATAAAAGGGTATTTTGGACAATTAGTTACATTTATAAAAGGAAATTTTCGGATTTTTAGGGATGATTAAATCTCCTAATTTTAAAAATCTGAATTTTTTTAATTAATTCAATTTTAATTCTAACATAATTTGTATACATAACCGATTTTATTCTGTTAGAATTTTTTTTTTGTTAGAATGATGTTATTTCATAGTTTTATTCTATTAGAATATTATTGAAGAATAACAACATTCTTGAATCTGAGGTTGAAAAATAACAACATTCTAATATATATATTCTTATACATCTGAAGTTAAATACAAATTCATACATATTCCTACAGATTAAAAGCCTTATACATTTTAATATAATTATACATATTCTAAAAGAATATCAACAAAAATGAATAAAAATCTTAAAAATTATCAACATTCTAAAATTGTGAATATGATCAAACATTATTCATTCTTCAAGTTATTCCTATTAGGTCTTCAACACAATGATAGCAACTAATGCAGCCCCATTCATCTTGCCAAACGGTTATTGAACAAATGCACTTAATCTTCTTCAATGGTCCAAAGAATCAACTTGATTCCAACTATTCTTACGAAAATGTGATGTATTATCGTAAGAATGTAATTCTTCAACCCATTCTTCCAACTATTCCTATCACAAATAAAACAAAAACTAAGAATGGTTAAAAGCATGTTACTTGCAATCCCCATCACTTAATATATTATGGAAGAATACATAAAATATGATAGAATACATAGAATACATTCTAGCAGAATACATAGAATAAATTCTGACAGAATACATAGAGTACATACAACTATTTTCTTATTCCGGTAACATACTAAGCAACACACATATTCAAAATCCACTGAAATTTGAAAGCAAAATCCACTTTGCCAAAACTCAATCAAATAATATTGAATCGTGCAGGAACAACAAATGCAAAATCTATCTAATCTAATCTAATACCAACAATAAAAGAGCAGTGAAACGGGATTGAAGAATCGAATGTAATTCCAAACTTAATCCAAATCAACTAGCATCAACCTATTGTTATGAAAAAGGCATCCAATCCAATCTAAATTAAGTTATATATTTCTGAAAAGAATAAGGAACAAAACGAAGTTAAAAAATTAAAGATTATTAACTATTATTTCATTGAGGCATTTTATCGAACACATGGAGACCATAGCAGAATCATATTAAGCAAATCAGACTAGTACTGGATATGGACTATCTAATCAATACCACTGCTCTGTAACAGAAAAAAGAAGACAAAAAGAATTTCAAATTGTACAAGATTATGTATATAACCCAATGAAAATCATGGTAACAGTTTCATGTTTCTGTCATGTCATTGTCACAGTCATGGACACAAATCAAAGTTGACGAAAACTATCTAATTAAATTGTTATTTCTCATGTTCGTCATTGATTCATTACAATCAGATTTGTTCTGAGATTCAAGCTGTAATTTGTGAAGGAAGAAACAGATGTTTTGACGTTCTTTTTGGAGTAAAAAAACCCTAACATTAAAATAATTTGGAGATTACTAGATTAGTGACAAACCTCATTGTTAGACTCGTCATTGACTCGTTCAGCAGTTGATTCACTACAGCAAGATTCGGAAATTATAGCAGGAAAAAGACCTAATCCAGCCAAAGCTTCCGCCGCCTCCAAATATAGAGGAATACGGTTTTGAGAAGGGATACGTGATTGCAATTTTTGCAGTGTTTATTCCCTTATTTTAGGATATATTAATTGAATTATTCATTTACCATAATTAAATATACTAAGATTACCATTATACCCTTTTATTATTTATTAGTGATTTAATTATTTCCTGAATTCTCATTGGTGCATTTAGGCACACAATACTTGCTAAAAACATTTGAACCTAGCTCTCTCTCTCTCTCTCTCTCTCTCTCTCTATATATATATATATATATATATATATATATATATATATATATATATATATAGTAAATGAAATTGAGAACTTAGGTAGGTCCTAGGACCTACCTAAGCATATGGTGGATACGCCCATGCTTATTTCTCAATCGATGTGTACTTGTGTTAAGTTTGCTATTTGCTAAAGGGAAAATTACATAAATGCCCTACAAATTTTCTATGGTTTACCCATTTAGTTCCTAAATTTTTTTTCGGGCTTTATGGGTCTCTAAACTAGGATATGACCTGCTTTTTTAGTCCCTGTCAACCTATAATAGCCGGTTCAGTGAGGTTTTAGACCAAAAAACTACATTATGCCCCTATAAAGCCAAAAAAATAAGTTCGGAGATCTATTCATATTTTATAACTAAAAAAAAGTTCATTTGGCTCTATTCCATCTATTTCTATTTTCCAAAGACCAAAGTCCATACGTGTTATCAAACACGTATCAAAATTAGTTGATTTATAAGCTAATAATTTGTTTATGTAAATTTTACATGTTTTTAAATGAGTTTCAGTTAGTTTATACAGTGAGTTTCATGTTTTTTAATCGAGTTACAACTCACAGACGTAGCCAATATAACAAAATAATACCTAATCTAGTGACAATCTTCATTAAAGAAAACCAACCTGTTTGTACATAAATATTTAATCTTTGACTCAAATGTGATGTTTGAAAATTGTGCGCAAAGAATGTCACCAAGCGAAGTATCAAACTTCATCCATGGTGTTTGGTCTTTGACTTGGACTTCATCCCCACCACCTACTGAAAATTCAGCCTCTATATCCTACATAAATATCATCTATATTTATTCATAGATTCCACCCACACCCACCATAAAATTCCAAAATAAAAATAGGCGTATGGGTATTTTACAAAATCCTTCATTGAAGTCTATGGTTAAGGAAATCAAGCAGTTTTCACATGTTCCTATATTAAAATCCTCACCAATACTCCATTTCATGAGTTTCACCTCTCTCATTTGTGAATTCTGATTTCTCCCGACAGAAAATCAAGGAAAAACAGGGGTTTAATCATGGGGATTTCCTGTTCTTCACATGATCAAGTTCCTACCACTATTCTCGATCCCATTTCAGGCACCAAAGATAAATCTTCACCTTTTTTCTCACAGATTTATAGCGTAATCATCATGGGTTTCATGTCAAACGTTGACTTACTGTTAAACTTGCATCATTCCATCTTAATTTCATCGTCATCATGAAAAAAATCCATCGTTCTCCCCTTTTCTTATTTTTTGCATATCCTATTCACTTAGGGTGATTTTAAGAGGAAAGTCCTTTTTGGAAAAAGTTAAAAAGTCACAAGAAGTCACTTTTTCGTTACTTTTTCAAAAAGTTGATTTTCCTTCTATCCAAAATCTAAAAGTTGTTTTTAAATGTTTTTTGCCAAACATCTTTTAGTTTTGATCTTTTCCTAAAAAGACTTTTGGCATATCAAAAGCTAAGCAAAACACCCATTTACTGTAAAGCTCGAACTCGAATTGATCATGAACTTATTTTTTTGGTTTTATAGGGACACAATGTAAGTTTTTTAGTCTAAAAGGTCACTGAATCAGCTATTACAGGTTGATTGGGACTAAAAGAACAAGTCATATCCTAGTTTAGGGACCCATAAAACCCAATAAAAACTTTATGACTAAATGTATAAACCCTACTAGAAAGTTTGTAGGGCGTTTATATCATTTTCCCTTTGCTAAATTTAGTATGCTTATTACGTTTATATCTGTTCTCTATGATCGGAATTTGATGGCGTAGTGTTGTTTGATCGATTGTTTCCTTCTTCTTCCATTCCTGAACTTCGATTTGATATTTTGATTTGTAGGCATATAGGCGACACTAGTTGTTACCTGTGATTTTACTCTTTGTTTTAGTTGATTTAGGCATATTTCGTTTACGTTATTGTTTATCCATATTAGTTGGTAGATTAGATGAAAGGACAACAATTAATGAAGCTTGTGTTTGTTTTTATGTAAAGTTCTTATCTGCCACATTTGGAAGTAACTTGTTCTGCATTTCTATGTTTGCTTAAGAAATTTGCTGGTAGGATGTATCAATCTAATCATTATCGTTATATTATATAGTATATATGAAGCAGATCCTCGTGAAACCTAGAAAAAGATGTAGAATTTAGGTGCCTACATACTTGAAAATATCAAATTGTGTTATCTATTTGAAGCTGCTTCTATTTTGTATATCAGGTTTTTATGATTATCATTCATATACATATCATGGTTTTGTAATAATACTTATGATGATCTAATTCCAGCTCATATATAATGGATAAACTGCCTGCATAAGCATAATGATGTCCATTTATTTGTGTTGGTAATTTTTGTGTTATTAAATTAACAAAACAGGAAGAAAAGGGTTTGGGGATTGGGATGTGAATGATCCTACTTCAGCAGAGGGTTTCACTGTGATTTTCAATAAAGCCACAGGGATGAGAAGAAAACAGGTGGCCAACCGGAGTCACCACCAACCATGGGCGGAGCCACATGAGGGCCACCATAAGCCCAGCCCACCCTCAATAAAAAATTATTATTTGTTTTTATTTTTTATTTTACTAGCCTAGGTGCTAGCCCCACCCTCTTTCAAAGTTCAAACCCAATGAATTGCTTTCAGAAGTCGAAAACCTAGTGCTCGTGTGTGTAAACATATAAGAAAAAGGAGGGCGCCAAATCAAAAGGTAGACTAGAAAGTTTGGTTTTTGCTTTTGTTTCTTCATCTCCAAATCAGAAGATGATCGTTCTAGCCTTGTAGAAGCGTCCCCAATCTCCTTCTTCGTACTGATCTGATCGGAGCAAGCAATTGAACAACATGTTAAAGAATCCTTAAAATTGACTACATTTACATGTTCAATCTTAGATTCTGCTATGATAATTGATAATTTAGGGCAACAAAGTATAAGTGTTCAGTCTTTACAATCTTATATGTTCCACTCTTTGCTAATGGCACCAAGATGATCACCATCTGATAAGCCAAACTTAACTCAATAGTCAATAGATATTGGTTTTAGAGTTCCATTCTTTTGTAATAAGAGCAAAGTTCCAGTGTTCGTGTCATCTTTTTCACTGATTATTGTTTTAATATCTTATCAGCTAACCAACTTATTCAAAATTGAATTGGATTGTAGAGGAAGTGGTTTTGCTGCATAAAAGCACCTCATGCGGAACCCTGACACCGGCCGCCGCCTGCAACTACCAGCTTCCGCCGTCGCTGCTGAGTTTGTTTTGGTTGGAATAACAAACTTTTTAAATATACCAACTAACCAACGGAATCATTGTTTATTGCTTCTACTCTTTTGGTACGATAATTCTAATGAATCTCGATCGAAAATTAGGGCAAAATTTAAAATTACGAACGTTTTATTATATTATATATGTTAACCAAAATCAAATCAAATCAACCCTAGCTTGTAGTTAATTCGTCTTCTTCATGGTAGACCTGTAATGATCTGCTTGTTGTTTCACTTCCGAACACTTGTCATTCTTCCCGCCGGACCCGTCTTCAAGATCCTGGCAACCTGCGGTTGCTTTCCGGTCACCGACGCAATCAGTAGCCGAAATACCTCCGCAGTGATCTCTGCACAGCTGCGAAATCTCTCCGGTGTCTAGTTCCTTCTCCACCCGCTCTGCCTCTATCGTGGCTGAATCTTCAGGGTGATGCTCTTGCTCTGCTTTCATCGTCGCCATATCGCCGATCTGGTTTGTTAGCTACAGCATTATGGTCGTTTGTTTGTGTCATTTATTTTGCTTTTGGTTGACTTGTACGCGTGACACGTGTACATTGCTTTGTCTACGTGGGTACAGTAGACACGTGGCTAAAGAGATAAATAAAGATCAGTTTTAGCAAACCCCTCAACTAATTGTTGTACGAAGTAGACATCACTTGACATCTTTTATTATGAAAAAAAAATACATTATATCGTAAGGCCATGAGATATGTTAACATTTCATTTATAGGTGCTTCGAATATTTTCACAACACATTTATTATTGTTTGGAGGTGGTGTTCACTAGTGAATAAAAGAGATAAAAAGAGACAGAAGAGAAATAGAGATAAACATTTTTGACTGGATGTGAGAACTCGTGACCAGTTTCAGTCCTCACCACATCTACACCCTTTGGGGCAGTGTTCATGCGTGGAAATCGCCTCCAGTTTAGCCCTTACACGTAGTAACATCCCCATACCTGGTGGCTTAAGACTCAGAGGAGTGGTTTCGGTTTTGCCAGGGGCGGACCCAAGATTCCGTAATAGGTGTTGCCGGTGGCACGTAGGTGTTGTCGGTGACACATTTTTCCTTTTACGTAGTGGCACAAATGTAGAAAAAACGAAAAATTCGAAAATTTTTACACTGTATCCAAAAAAAATAAGGGGTTGTCGGTGCCACTATGGGCACCATAGTGGAACCGTCCCTGGGCTTTGCAAAGCACCGCCTCCCTAAAATTATGCCATGTTAGCCCATCTCCTTCCTACCATTTCTTAATGTTCGGCAAGCCATTGCCAACCAGACAAAAAGTTGCATGCCTAGCATAGGAAGACGGTGCGTACCAAGTTTACCGAGTTCCACATAAGAATCCAACTTATTCTTGTCGAGTTGGATGCCATGTCTTCCCTCAAGCCTAAGTTCTAGAATTTAATGTTTATTTTTATAAAATATAGCTCATTTTCTGTGATAGGATATAAATTTCTCTTCTACAATTTAAACAAACATGTTAGGATTCGATGCTCAAACCAAATTATGTCAATGTTATGGAAGTTCTTGAATTGTGTAAAATAAGAATAGTGTCAAAGGCAACTCTCGGATTTTATAAGAAAGACAATGCATCCAATTCATTTTGTATGTCTGAAAAAAAAAAAAGACAAACCATGGGATTGAGGCATAAGTCGTTTCGATTCTAATCTATATATCATCTAGGAAACTTAGTGTTGAAATTTGGCCAACTTAGGGAAAAAGCCCGATCTAGAAATATAGCATGAGTGAAGAAGGGCAACGTTGATTGTAAAGCTCTTTTTTCAAGTGCATGATCATGGCAAGACTCGATGACTTTTTGAATTGAAGATGACTTTTTGGACGCGATCGGTTAGCATTTCCCCTTATCACCTTTGAGTGAAGACTTTCTTTGCAAAAAAACAAAATATTTCCTTATCTTTTTGTTTTAGACCAAAATGACGAGTTATCATCTATTGACATGTCAATTTTGCTTATGTGACAATCTACATGTTTAGCCTCCTAAATTTTCTTTCAATAAAACTTAATTTTTTCATAACCTTTTATAAAATCTTAAAAAAACCGCATATTTAGTCCATATTGTTTGCCTTGTGGTTCCAAAATTGTAAATTTGATCATTTTAGCAGGTTTCATTGTCGTTTTGGTCTATGATGATTACCCATGTTGTCCCCAATCCTTAACAAACATCATGTGCCTTTCATGTGGGGATAAAATTGTCTTTTACTCTAAACCAAACTTATTAAAGAATGTTGAATAAAAAACATATGGGCACCACCTCACATCAATCTCTTTGTCCCTTCCCCCACATTGCCCTTGGATTTGTATCATCAGGTCACCTCTCTCGATCATCTCTTCCTCCACCTCTCCCAATCACTAGATCCTTGTACTAGTAGCCACTCCCACATTGCCCGTCTACCACCACCTTCCATACTAGACTGTGACGACGTTTATCATCATTTTCCTTTTCTCCTATCAGATCATGAAAACACACTATATGTATTTCGCTAAATGTTGCAAAATTCAAACCATTGTTAAGTTGTTGCAATGATGTTGAGAACACCTCTTGATGGACGACGTATGTTGACGGTGGATAATACCTGAGTTCCAATTAGTGATTTATGGAGGAAGTGAGGGAACTACCACTTAAGTGGTAACGTACGTGGCTAATGATGTAAATTATGATGTATCCACAAGCGTAGATTTCTATTTGAACAACATATATGTCTCCATGAATGTTGTTTCGTAGAAAAGGGAATCTTTAGACCTTGCGCAGAGATCATATTGATCTTTAAAAGTCTCTTTAACATCTCTTGAATCTCGGTGCAAGTCTCTCGATCTCACACACAAACAGTAAATGTGGTGTAATCAGGTGTTAATTATACTGATTTTGACATGAAGATGAGATCAACGAGGAGATTTTTGAATGAATTTGAGTTTCGAGTTCGAGATTAGTGAATTTATACTTTTGAACTGTAGAAGAAGATTTGTATTTTATTTTTTGCAGAGACTATTTTTTTACTGTGAATTTTCATCTATGCTTTTAATCTTGATACATAAATGGAAATTGTTATCGATGGTCGTCGAAGAAGACATGCATGGTGGAGGAAGGTAGAGGCTAGATGTGACATCCCCAATTTTATGGCCCGAAAAGGACCTTTCTTTATGCTTATTTAAAACAGTGTATTCTTTTATTTGTGTGGAACTTGTCTCGTAACAATTATAATGTGAGATAAAAACATTTCCGAAGAAACGTTTTTCATTAATAATTAAAAACTTGGGATGTCATCGTCAATACAAAAACATAAGCATAAACTATTCATTACAAGCCTTATAATAATTTATTATACTAATGGACTACAAACTCCCTAAATCTCTCTGCAGATTTAAAGCTCAACATCCATGTGCTTTCGTACCACTACCTGTGACACAAAGAAACCGAGTGGGTCAGACTTGGGAGTCTAGTAAGCACACAAGGTTTTCAACCTACAATTTGTAACATCCCAAAAACTATAACAAATTTAAACTTTTTAAAACGATCATTTTACTAATTAAAAGTGTTTACAAAACCATTGTTTCCAAAAATATTATTTAAAATCAGAGTCTCCCAAGATCAACAACATAAAACTCCAGGATGCGTACGGGCACGCCTTCGCCTTCCCGCAATCATCAAAAGTTCCTGAAACAACAACTAAAAACCGTAAGCCAAAGCTTAGTCAGTTATCCCAAAGTACCACCATATACAACATATCAAACACCAGCATGCATAACCGAGTCTTCGGCATGAATGGACCGTCTCGTAGGGCCTACAGCCTATCCGGACCGCTCGTCGGGCCTTCAGCCTAACTGGACCGCCTCGTAGGGCTATAGTCTATCTGTAACAACCGAAAAATACAACCAATTTTAAATTTTTCAAAAACAACTCGATTCCATTAAATCTTTACAAAAAGGTTTTCAATACAAAGCATTTAACGTATTCCCAGAATCACATTACTACAAAATCATGAGGAGCGGTACGATCACGCCTTCGCCTTGCCACGGTCTCCTGAAGAACCTAAAAACATAAAACCACAACTGTAAGCCCGAAAGCTTAGTGAGATATCCCCAAAATACCAACCACTTATACCATACACGCATAACATGCCATAACATATCCGATCACAGAACAGCCATGCACTTCGGGTCTACTGTGTGACTGGTCCGCCGCACCGGCCTACAGTCCACCTGGTCCACCCTCTGAGTCTAGCCATAAACCTCGAGTCTACAGTGTGATTGGTCCGCCCGCACCGGGCCTTCAATCCACCTGGTCCACTCTCCGAATCTAACCACATACATCGAGTCTGCAGTGTAATTGGTTCGCCCGCACCGAGCCTTCAATCCACCTGGTCCATTCTCTGAGTCTACAGTATGACTGGTCCGCCCACACCGGGCCTTCAGTCGGCCTGGTCCACTCTCCGAGCCTCGGCACGTCTGGTCCGCCCTTTTGGGGCCTACAGCCTATCCGGACCGCTCGCTGGGCCTTCGGAACAACTGGTCCGCCCTGGGTATCTTGGCCTACAACACAAAGCAGGACCCGCCTCAACCCAACTCCAGTCCAAAAAACCATGTGCACATATACATACAATCATATAGCAATTCACAGTCAACAAGCAGATCAAACAGATCACATAACATATCATCATCCTAACCAGGATACCGACCTAACAGGTCACTAGCATAGCATCACCCTATCTCTCAGGATACCGATCTCAACCAGGTCTCTAACATATACCATCCTAGCTCTCAGGATGCAAACATATCAAAGCAATAACATAACAACAACTACCCGGATCTCAATCCGATAAGGGCCGGCCTTGGTGCCTTAGACCCTGTTGATATAGTGAGGATAACTCACCTCGATACTGCCGACTGAACAGATAACCCAAGCTGCTCCGACCACTGATACGATCTCCACCACTGGACAACCACCAAGGCACTGAACTCAAAACAATAATCAACAATTACCAAAATGCCCCTGGAAACCACTGGTCAACCCTTGGTCAAAGACAAGGTCAAAGTCAACCCCTGACCGACTCTACTCGCCGAGTCAACCCGATGACTCGCCGAGTCCCCATACTCAGAACTTCCCTCAATCCGCGACCTAACTCACCGAGTCACCCCGAGACTCGTCGAGTCCAACAACTCTGAGTCCACTCGCCCACAACTCACTGAGTCATCCCTTGACTCGCCGATTCTCGACTCAACCAGAAAATATTGGGACTCTTCGACAATACTCGCCGAGTCTAAGGCTATCTTCAACCTACTCGCCGAGTTGTTCATACAACTCGCCGAGTTCCAGGCCATCTTCATCCAACTCGCCGAGTTGTTCTTCCAACTCGTCGAGTTCCATCCTATCTTCAAGCAACTCGTCGAGTTCACCCATGTGACTCGCCGAGTACCACCGGTCTGAATCCATACAGAAGCATTCCAGGCCATGCAATTGATCCAAAACATAGATCTAGCCTCCTACAACCCATCCATCACGTAAAGTGGCAAACTTTACGTGAATCCAAAGAGATCTAGGCCTTATACACTTTAGGGCTAGGGTTTGAGACATGATAGCTTCACTACACACTCAAACACAGGGACTTTCAGGCATTCCAACCCTTCTCCATTCCATATCTGAGGTAGCAACCTCAGATCTAACCTCTAAACTCCAAAACACCAAAAGATAAGCTCCCCACAAACCCCATAATGATGAATCCAAAGAGTAACAACCCAAGGATGAGATATTATCTCAAAAGAACGCCCCAACTGCAATGGAACTCGAATCCAAGCAAAGCCCCTTGCTCCAAGCCTCCTACCCTTCAAGATTTCCTCAACAATTGCTTCTCCAAGCTCCCAAATGCAACTTGATCCACTCACATACGAAGGTTAGGGTTTCTGGACTTGAGGATGAGTAAAGAGGCTGGGGGAATGGATGTTATGTTCTTTATATAGGGCTCAACCCCGAGAATTAGGGTTTTCTCCACTCAGCGCCTACTCGCTGAGTCCATCTTACTGACTCGCCGAGTCGGCCACTTGACACGCGACCAAGTCGCGACTCTACTCGCCGAGTCGCTCTTTCCAAATTTACTCTTTTAGCCCTTCAAATCTACTCTTGATATTCCGGGATGTTACACTATCGGGACCACTCGAGTATCTTGGCCTTCAGCACAAAGCAGGACCACTTCAACCCAACCAACATAACATGTCGACATATACATAACAGATAAACATATAACTAGTCAACTGTCACAACTAGCATTTTTAGCTAGGAAATTCTATCCTCATATAAACATCATCCATTGTAAAAGCATGTACTCTAAGTGAATACAATACTCTATCCTCGCTCAAAATACACCTCATATGTTCAACTAAGGGTTGGAAACCTTAGTAATCCCGGTCCAAGTTCCTTATGAACTAAAGTTCTCCTATTGGGCTTAGAACCCTAATTGGGCTCTATTTGGACCCACATTAATTTATTTCAACATTTTGGGCCATTTTGGGCCTAGAATGAAATGAATTAAAAGCTTTGATCCATGAATAACCTAAACTAGTCTAACAAAAATGTGAAAATCCTACCACATTCTTTTAGGTTGAAACACACCCAAACAAACTCTAATATTGGGCTTAGGGGCAAAAAGCCCAAATTTTTCCTTTTCCCTTCAAAACTCTCGGCCCAAGGCCCAAACCCAAGAGGAGATGAAGAGAGTTGACTTTCAAGTGACACCTCACTATTACCTCATGGTTATCCATGCATTATATCTCATATACCCATGCATACATCACCTCAAAGTTCATTCCTTCTTCCCTCTCACTCACTCTCGGCCATCTCAAACACACACACATCTCACAAACTCTCTCAATAACACTCAAGGAAACTTCCTCCCTCTCCACTCAAAGATCTCGAAATTTAGGAAGCATTCAAGAGGAAATTTCCACAAATTCTTCATCTAAGGTAAGATTATGTTTGGATCTATGACTTAGATTCTTTTTGTCATCAAAATCTTTTCCTAATCCATGCCAAAATCGTGATCTTACATCCTAGAAGCACATCAAACTCGAGATCTTCAAGAAAAGGGTGCTAAGGCCAAAAATCACCAAGTTTTCTTCCATCTTTCCTTCAAAAACCGAAATCACACACTAAGGTGAGCTTCATACCCCCTATTTTCTGTTTTTATGAGTTTTGTGGGGGGGGGGAATACAAGTGAAAGTGTAGATCTATATGTGTTTTGTATGCCTTGTATGATTTCTATGCCTATATGTGTGTTTTTGTGTGTTATAATGTTGGATCTAGCCATAAAAACCCTAAAAACCGAGATATACTTCATGTTAAATGATACTAGCATCAAGTATATTTCTACATACAAAGTGTTCCAAGAAAAATAGCTAAATGGCTTAGTAACATTTTCTTTGGGCTAAAAACTCAATTTTTGGACATAAAATGCTAAAAATATAAAGTTAAAGGGCCCAAATTGAAATTTTCGAAATCTGATGGGGGATGATATGTGCATATTTAGTGTGTATTTAGTATAGTTTTTTATTCATATATTAGCTAAATTATTGCATATTATGGACAAAAGGTACTTAAAAGTGTTAAATTATGTTTTTCAGTCCAAAGATGAAGCTCGGAAGCAAAAGGAAGCAAGAGAAACAGTTAGAAGATTGAGAGTGAAATGAAGAAGGAAAACACCCAAAAAAAAGGCTTTTACTCGTCGAGTCAGATAGCTACTCGACGAGTCCGGTCGAGGAATCAGAAGGATAATGACTAGGGATCCCAGATAGTTATCGCAATACTGGGAATGTGAGAGGGACTCGACGAGTCACCACTTGACTCGACGAGTCGGATAGCTTATTTAAAGATAATTCCACAGATCGAGAGGGGGAGTTCGGGAGGAGTTCTGGGAAGTTTCAGAAGTGCTTAGCTGCGAATAAGAAGCCAGAAGAACCCTAGAAGTCGACCAAGGAAGCTAGAATCCAATTCCGGGAGTAATTAAGGCATAATTCCACCATTCTATTTAATTCTTTTGTTTTGTCAACATGATTAAGCAACTTGAACTTATTTGTTTGCTGTTATTTACCTTAGTTATGAACTAAATTCCTTAAACTTCTATTTGGGGATACGAAATTGGTAATATGGTTTGATTCTTGGTAGGATTAATTCTATGTTGGTTAATTTAGTTATTTTAGCTTGCTAAAGAACCTTGTGTGTGAATGATAATTGATTTTATGTTAATAGGGAGATAATTAATTAGCATGAACATCTATTAGTTATCAATCTCATATGCTAGTGAACACTTTTTGTCATATGTCTAGTGTAATGAACATGAAACTAGGATTAATAAGAAAATCAAGTAAATTTATGTGCAAGCTTGTGAGATGACCATTAAACAAGAAGTTAATTAAAAGAGAAATTAATTAGCTATTGCAAGTCTAATTTAACCCGAATATTATATCTAGTAAATTTAATTGAAATAGACAACTGGCCATTGTTTAAATTGATTTATTTGCTAAGGATTAATGAAGTGAATACGGAACTAATCAATTGAATCGGTAACTAGCAAAAGAATTAATCCATTGCACTTTTACCTTGAAATCAACCATAGGATCAATTAAGTTGAACTAAATAGAAGTACTTCTCCGTTATTGAATCTGGTCAAAGTCTTTATTTTCTAGCTTAAATTAGTAAGTTTCTAGTCTTGTAAAACTAGAGAACAACCCCTGCTTTTTAATTAACTTAGATTAAATTAGTTTTTAGTTTAATTTGCCGTTCCCTGTGTTCGATACCCTACTTGCTTGAACTATACCACAATTGATAGGTTCACTGCCTTTTGTGTGTTATTTGATAATTAAAAGTAGGTTTAAAACTAGTGGGTTTTACACACATCAGGGGAGATGAGTCAAAACAGTTTCCATAATGTATTTTCTGAAAATATACTTGTTGGAGGACTAAAAACACAAATTTTAAGCTTAATGGGCTAAAAATGACATTTTCGGCCCAATAAGGCCCATTATGCGAAAATTTCTGTTTTGGAGGGCCAAAACTGTGTTTTTCTGTAAAACAGTGGACTATTAGTGTTCCAAGTACTTTTCAAAGGTTTAAAATGCTTTTCAAATTTAAAAAGGACCAAAGTCGCAAAAATTTTCCAATTTGGACCAAAATTGTCAAAACTGCGAAAAAGAGGGGTTATAACCGAGAAAACTGCATTTTCAGGGACTTAAACTGTTTTCAATGAAAAATATGCTGAAAAATATTAATTTCAATAATTTTTGGTGTTAAAATGTCAAGAAAAATGATTTAAGGACCAAACCGGAAAGTTAATTAATTAAGGGGTTGAAAAGGTAAATTTTACAAACAATGAGGGGCTGAAAACAGAAAACTTTCAAGGCTAATTCAATACACGCAAATTGATCAAATAATGGCACCGCGACTATCGACGAAATACAATACACAACAATACCAAAAGTCGTTGTTAAACGAATTGGTTCGGTCTCGAACCAATAAAAACCCGAAACTACTAACGCGACGATACCTCGATTCATACAAGTAACATTTGGGAATTCAATATACACGTGAGAGTGCACAGACGTCTACGCATCATCTTTGGGCCCCAAAAGTGTAAAATCTTGTTTGTTGGGCCTAGCTAGCCCAATGACCTGATCTTAAGGCCCGAAGACTTCTACCTTACGAGGTGTTGGGTCTTACCGATCTAACACAGCGTAAAAGGACTTTCAATGGCTTGTATACTATCGGTCCCCAAGGGTCCTTTGGTATTGCTAGTAAAGTCGGTATTTCATGCGAGGCGGGTCAGGGACCCCTCGTACCTTTTTTTTTATCCCCAACCGGTTAATGGAGTCATCGGGGTCTTCGTGTCCTCTTTCTCTTCGGATGTGGGGAAGACAGGGCGGTTGGATAACGTGATTAGTACGGACGACGCCTACGGGATCGTTAGTATAGTTATAAATGGGTCGTTTGTGTAACGCGTGTTTATAGCAATTAATCATGCTCAAAAATAATCCGACGTCGCCTGGAATTGATAACTTCACGCGTTGCAATGGTTTCATTTTAACTTCATGGAATTCAAAGAATTAGGAAAATATCGGGTTTTCCTAGGGTTTTTCAATACATTCGGTTTTCAAAACGTACACAATTTTGATGAACATTTTCTTTACAACTATAGAAACAAACAAGCATACTTATGGATCTTCACAAATGTTTTCAAGAACTCTTTTCAGAAAATATCGGATTCTCTGGTGGTTTTCAAAATGATACAACACATTGCTTTTCAAATACCGCTTATGAACTCACCAACATTTCGCATGTTGACGTTTTTCAAAATACTTGTATTCTCAGGGAACCAGTGAATCAAAGGAAAAATGTACTCAGTGATGGCTTGCAGTTTACTTATTAACGAATCGAACAATTTATTTTTGGGAATGTAATGTTCAAACAATGTACTTCATGTAAACTTTATTGGTTGTACTATATTAATGCATGGTGACGAATGTTGTTACGTTTCATATATATTCAACGTTATGGTATTCAATTAAGTCACGACAGCCCTCGGACGTTTCTGCCGTCTGGTTCGGGGGTGTGACAGGTTGGTATCAGAGCTTTGTTTATAGTGAACTAGCATGTCTAGCCACACATTGATATGCAACTATAAACCAAAAGAGGGACTAACATAACTCTGAACAAAACAAGTAAATAAAACACCCTTGCTTGCATTAGGAACGAGAACCTAACACCGAACCAAACAAGATAATGCTAGTATCTCGGTTAATTCAGGACTGTTCTTAGTTGTATCAAGGAGCGGATGTAGCCTGATCAACTACATTCCCTCCAAGGTACAACCATCACATGTCGTGAAGAAATCGTGATAGCTAGGAACCTAAAATCATACCCCTTAATCTCCAAGAAGGGAACCTCAACTGAATCTATGCAATAGTCGTAGAGCTATAGGAGTAATTGGTATGCTATTTGTTTCTAGTATTCATAGCCCATCGTGCAATACGCTATAGACGAGTATCATTAGCCAGGAAACCCTATCTCCCTAGTCAAGGAATAGTCGGGTGGCTCGACCCAGAGGAAGAACCCCAGGAGGGACACGAAGTAGAACTCGCAGGTGAACCCGCTGAGTCAATAATGGACCTCGAAGAGGAAGAGCCGGAGGGCAATGACGATGACGACACGGATGTAGAATCCAATGACATCAATCCTCCATGTAAATCCAGGGCACCGGCTTATAGTGTGGGCCCCGGTGACCCCATGCCCCCTCGGGCACCCGATATTTGGGGATAAAGTCACCAGTAGGGAATACGACCACACTACAGTAAGAGCTGAGGTCTCTTTAATTTTAGCCACAGAGGACCAGCTGACCAGGCCCTCCCAGTCTTGGTCTGACACGCTCGAGGTATAGATAACCAAGCTCAGGACACCCCAAATCGAACGAAACAAATGTGGGTTGCTATTAAGAGGGATGAGAGGCAAACACGGGAAGTGAATGGAGACTCTCGAGCAAGACAGTTAGTTTGGGAGGTACGCCTACGAGATACCGAGCAACAAGTAGCTCGTCTCCGAGGTGCATCCACTTCATCAGCATCACTACCAGACACTTCCCGCCACGACTAGGATCAGCCTTTTCTAGTTTCCCCTACTATCCGACATGACTCTCTTTCGTGTACTAAGATGGTACTTACCCCTGAAACAATTATGTGTTATATTTATTTCATATTGCTACAAAGACTCAATTATATGCACAAGAGAACCCTCGAGACCACTAGATACTTAAGGATCTCGAAACTAAAACAACCCATATAATCTAAGGATAGACATAACAATCGTGCCAAACCTGTGATCACCTACTACCGCAAATACATCATAGGGATGTAGATGGAGGCAGTAAGAATTATACAACAAGATGCAAAATTTATAGAGTACAACCAGGAATGACGATCATTACTTACGATCTGGGTTATCAACGTGCATCAGGAAAATGCCATCCTGCAAGAATAACAAGCGTACCCGCGAGACACCACTCCTGCAGATGGACTCTGCTACATTTCAAGCTGCTGTAATGGCAGCAGTAACCGATGCTATGGCACAGATCAATGCAAACAACCCTAATGGAGGCAGGAATAGCATTGACAACTCCAGCCAAAGGAACAAACATGGAAACCAACAAGTGACAACCTGTCAAGGAACTCCAAACCCTAAGCTTAAGAGCAGGAAGCTGAGGTCTGGAGGTAAGAGAAAGGGACAACACACTCGAGGGTTCTCAAGGGAGCAACATGTTGTTGCTGTTCATGCGACCACGACCCCTATTATACCAGCAACCAAGAGACCATATGCTGGAAACCTTCCAAAATGCAACCAGTGCAAATTCCATCATAATGGAGCCTACAGGGAGATGCATTGTAACAAATGCAACCGAAAGAATCACATCGCCAAATTCTGTAGAACTTATCCATGCCAGAATCGTCAGCCAAATGAAAACGACAACAATCGCAACAACCCTAACAACAACACCAATGATGAGACCAGTCGCACCTGCTATAGGTGTGGAGGAACTGGTCACATCAGGCGCAATTGCCCTAGGGATAACAATCGAGGAGCAGAAGGATCAGAAATAGTCCTGACCTTGGGTCAAGGCGAAGCAATCCAAAACCCAACGGTTGTTACTGGTACGTTCCCACTTGACAACTCTTTCGCTTACCTCTTATTCAATGGTAAATCCGAGTGAAGTTTCAGTTAGTAACAAATTCAAACACTTACTAAAACAACATCCCCAAAGCTAAGCTAAGCCTTTTCAATGGACATGGCCAATGGGGAAAAATGATTTAATCTAGGGTACTCATGTGGAGTACACCTTAACACTAAACAACATTTCATTACAAGTAGGTTTCATGCCAGTAAATATTAGGAGTTTTAATGTGATAATTGTCATGGTTGGGTTAAGCCCCCACCGTGCTGATACTATGTGTCGCGAGAAGGCCGTTTCCTTTCACCTTCCTAATCACGAAAACTCTAATAATCCATGGTGATAAAGCTGGCGCAAATCCTCTTCCTATCTCGTGCATCAAGGCACAGAAGTGCCTGCACCATACGAACTACGTTTTCCTTGCTCAGGTTGTGGGAAAGACCAAGGAAGAAGTAAGCAAACAAGGTATTCCAGTAGCATATGATTTTTTCAAATGTGTTTCCCAAGGAACTTTCGGGAATATCCCAGAGAGACAGGTCGAATTTCGAATCGACCTCATACCAGGAACCACATCAATTACCAATTCACCCTATAGGTTGACTCCCGCCGAAAATTCACAAGTTATCCAGTCAACTGAGTAGAATTGTTGCGCAAAGGATTCATCGGACCAAGTTTCTCACCCTGGAGAGCTCTGGTCTCGTTCTTCAAGAAGACGGATCCTTCAAAAGGCACATCGATTTTAGGAAATTGAATAAGCTCCCTATAGAAAATCGATACCCACTTCCTCGGACTGACGACCTATTTGGCAAGCTCCAAGGAGCTAGTTACTTCTCTAAAAATAGATCTAAGAACCGGTTATCATCAACTTCGAGCCCGAGAAGAGGACATTCCAAAAACTGCCTTCCGAACTTGTCACGACCATTTCAAATTCATTGTGAAACCCTTCGGTCTAACGAATGCTCCCATGGTTTTCATGAACCTTACGAACCAAGTTTCCCAACCATTCCTAGTTAGCCCTTTCACTATTTTCATCGATAACATACTCATCTGCTCACAAAGCGGGAACGAAACACTACCATCATCTACGACCAGCCTAGAAAGCATCAAGGCTGGGAATGTCGCGATGAAAGCACTACATGGATGGATAAAACTCTCGAAGTCAAAAGACGAAGCTTTTTGTTATAAGAGTTGAGTTGGGCGTTATCTGGGTGATCGTCGATAGGTTAACCCAATCTGCTCATTTCCTGCCAATACAGAAATCAAACAAGATGGAAGAATTAGCTTGGATCTATATCCAGGAGATCGTGAGACTCCATGAAATATCGGTATCTACTATCTTAGATCGAGATAACAGATTTTCTTCAAGACTATGGCAGTCACTTCAGAGGGCTATGGGAACATAACTAGACATAAGCGTTGCTTACCACCTTCAAACCAACAACCAAAGTGAACGAACCATTCGACCACTCAAATTCATGCTACAAGTCTAGGTGTGTGAGTTCAACAAGTCAGGGGATACCCGGTTTCCCTTGACAAAATTCTCATACAATAACAACTATCGCACGAGCATCAAGAATGCTCCTTTCGAAAACTCTTTATAGTCATAAATGCATATCACTCGGTGGTACTCTCATGAGACCAGAAACCACTAACGAAACAACAGAGAAGATAATCCAAATCAAAGCTGGACCTCAAGCATCGTGAGACCGATAAAAGAGCTCTGCTGACAAGCGGTGTAAGCCATTAGGATGGCAAGTCGGGGAATCATGTGTTATTAAAGGAATCTCCTAGGAGTTGAATGATTCGCTTTAGGAACCAAGAAAACTAAACCCACGATACATCGGACTGTTCGAGATTCTTGCTCGGATTGGTCCAAAGACATATAGGCTATAGCTGCCTGTAGAGCTCAGTAACGTGAACCCTGTGTCCTGTGTCTTGAATCTGAAAGGATGCATATCAGATGACACTCATATCATCCCTTTACGAGAAATTGGAGTAAGCGAGAATCTCATGTTCGTCAAAGAACCAGTCAAGGTATTGGATAGGGAAGTAGAACATACAAAACAAAGCCCCATTATGATTGTGAAGGTTCCATGGAACGCTAAGCGTGGACCGAAATTCACATGGGAAACGTGAAGATCAGATGAAGTGCCTATTCTCTCATTCGCAAACCTATCCTTAGAAAGAATTTCGGGACGAAATTCCCTCTAACGGGGGGATGATGTCACAACTAGCATTTTTAGCTAGGAAATTCTATCCTCATATAAACATCATCCATTGTAAAAGCATGTACTCTAAGTGAATACAATACTCTATCCTCGCTCAAAATACACCTCATATGTTCAACTAAGGGTTGGAAACCTTAGTAATCCCGGTCCAAGTTCCTTATGAACTAAAGTTCTCCTATTGGGCTTAGAACCCTAATTGGGCTCTATTTGGACCCACATTAATTTATTTCAACATTTTGGGCCATTTTGGGCCTAGAATGAAATGAATTAAAAGCTTTGATCCATGAATAACCTAAACTAGTCCAACAAAAATGTGAAAATCCTACCACATTCTTTTAGGTTGAAACACACCCAAACAAACTCTAATATTGGGCTTAGGGGCAAAAAGCCCAAATTTTTCCTTTTCCCTTCAAAACTCTCGGCCCAAGGCCCAAACCCAAGAGGAGATGAAGAGAGTTGACTTTCAAGTGACACCTCACTATTACCTCATGGTTATCCATGCATTATATCTCATATACCCATGCATACATCACCTCAAAGTTCATTCCTTCTTCCCTCTCACTCACTCTCGGCCATCTCAAACACACACACATCTCACAAACTCTCTCAAGAACACTCAAGGAAACTTCCTCCCTCTCCACTCAAAGATCTCAAAATTTAGGAAGCATTCAAGAGGAAATTTCCACAAATTCTTCATCTAAGGTAAGATTATGTTTGGATCTATGACTTAGATTCTTTTTGTCATCAAAATATTTTCCTAATCCATGCCAAAATCGTGATCTTACATCCTAGAAGCACATCAAACTCGAGATCTTCAAGAAAAGGGTGCTAAGGCCAAAAATCACCAAGTTTTCTTCCATCTTTCCTTCAAAAACCGAAATCACACACTAAGGTGAGCTTCATACCCCCTATTTTCTGTTTTTATGAGTTTTGTGGGGGGGGGGGGGAATACAAGTGAAAGTGTAGATCTATATGTGTTTTGTATGCCTTGTATGATTTCTATGCCTATATGTGTGCTTTTGTGTGTTATAATGTTGGATCTAGCCATAAAACCCCTAAAAACCGAGATATACTTCATGTTAAATGATACTAGCATCAAGTATATTTCTACATACAAAGTGTTCCAAGAAAAATAGCTAAATGGCTTAGTAACATTTTCTTTGGGCTAAAAACTCAATTTTTTGACATAAAATGCTAAAAATATAATGTTAAAGGGCCCAAATTGAAATATTTCGAAATCTGATGGGGGAGATGAGTCAAAACAGTTTCCATAATGTATTTTCTGAAAAATATACTTGTTGGAGGACTAAAAACACAAATTTTAAGCTTAATGGGCTAAAAATGACATTTTCGGCCCAATAAGGCCCATTATGCGAAAATTTCTGTTTTGGAGGGCCAAAACTGTGTTTTTCTGTAAAACAGTGGACTATTAGTGTTCCAAGTACTTTTCAAAGGTTTAAAATGCTTTTCAAATTTAAAAAGGACCAAAGTCGCAAAAATTTTCCAATTTGGACCAAAATTGTCAAAACTGCGAAAAAGAGGGGTTATAACCGAGAAAACTGCATTTTCAGAGACTTAAACTGTTTTCAGTGAAAAATATGCTGAAAAATATTAATTTCAATAACTTTTGGTGTTAAAATGTCAAGAAAAATGATTTAAGGACCAAACCGGAAAGTTAATTAATTAAGGGGTTGAAAAGGTAAATTTTACAAACAATGAGGGGCTGAAAACAGAAAACTTTCAAGGCTAATTCAATACACGCAAATTGATCAAATAATGGCACCGCGACTATCGACGAAATACAATACACAACAATACCAAAAGTCGTTGTTAAACGAATTGGTTCGGTCTCGAACCAATAAAAACCCGAAACTACTAACGCGACGATACCTCGATTCATACAAGTAACATTTGGGAATTCAATATACACGTGAGAGTGCACAGACGTCTACGCACCATCTTTGGGCCCCAAAAGTGTAAAATCTTGTTTGTTGGGCCTAGCTAGCCCAATGACCTGATCTTAAGGCCCGAAGACTTCTACCTTACGAGGTGTTGGGTCTTACCGATCTAACACAGCGTAAAAGGACTTTCAATGGCTTGTATACTATCGGTCCCCAAGGGTCCTTTGGTATTGCTAGTAAAGTCGGTATTTCATGCGAGGCGGGTCAGGGACCCCTCGTACCTTTTTTTTTATCCCCAACCGGTTAATGGAGTCATCGGGGTCTTCGTGTCCTCTTTCTCTTCGGATGTGGGGAAGACAGGGCGGTTGGATAACGTGATTAGTACGGACGACGCCTACGGGATCGTTAGTATAGTTATAAATGGGTCGTTTGTGTAACGCGTGTTTATAGCAATTAATCATGCTCAAAAATAATCCGACGTCGCCTGGAATTGATAACTTCACGCGTTGCAATGGTTTCATTTTAACTTCATGGAATTCAAAGAATTAGGAAAATATCGGGTTTTCCTAGGGTTTTTCAATACATTCGGTTTTCAAAACGTACACAATTTTGATGAACATTTTCTTTACAACTATAGAAACAAACAAGCATACTTATGGATCTTCACAAATGTTTTCAAGAACTCTTTTCAGAAAATATCGGATTCTCTGGTGGTTTTCAAAATGATACAACACATTGCTTTTCAAATACCGCTTATGAACTCACCAACATTTCGCATGTTGACGTTTTTCAAAATACTTGTATTCTCAGGGAACCAGTGAATCAAAGGAAAAATGTACTCAGTGATGGCTTGCAGTTTACTTATTAACGAATCGAACAATTTATTTTTGGGAATGTAATGTTCAAACAATGTACTTCATGTAAACTTTATTGGTTGTACTATATTAATGCATGGTGACGAATGTTGTTACGTTTCATATATATTCAACGTTATGGTATTCAATTAAGTCACGACAGCCCTCGGACGTTTCCGCCGTCTGGTTCGTGGGTGTGACATCAACAGACAAACATGCCGATCAACAGATCACTACCGCATGTTAACATCCCATATATCAGGATACCGATCTAACATATCACTACATCATAACAACATCGTATAGACCAAGATACCGATCTAACATATCACTACATCATAACAACATCTTATATACCAGGATACAAATCTAACTGATCACTACATCATAGCAACATACGATAAACCAAGATATCAATCCAAATGTCCGGTCTTGGTGTCTTCGCCCCGTAAGTACAGTGAGGAAAACTCACCTCACAACCTGAACAATAGCTAACGAGGACCCGACTCCAAATCTCAGCTCTAACCGACACCTATTCATCCAAACGACCAATTCTCAAACACCATTCAAAATACCCAAAATACCCCTTGGTCAAACTTGGTCAAAGTCAAAGTCAAAGTGGTCAAAGTCAACTGAGTTAATCGAGTCAACCCAGCCAAGTCAACACAGAGAGTGTACGTGGGGCGTACTCCAAAGGTACGCGGGGCGTACTCGAGCATTGACCACCATCGGGGTGGTTGACCACGTATGCGCTGCATACTCGGATTATGCAGGGCGTACGCCCAGTCTTCCCAAAACTCATTAAGAGCTTAATTCCTTAAGCTCTTACATCCAACTTCCAGATCCAAGGCCAAATCATCCTCAAGATTCATAAAGTTTCCAACTTTGTGACTTTGCATGTCCATTAAGTGCTTAACTCAACATCTTAATACATTAAGACCTTCAAAAGAATGCATGGAGAAAAACCAACCATTAAGACCCCATTTTTATGACTCAAGACCCTTCCTAAGGTCTGAAAGGACGAATTATTAGATCAAGAACATGCCATGCTCAAGAATCACCACTTTGGGACCAAAAAGTGTCTTAAAAGAGCAAAAGTCTAGATCTACAAGATGCTAACTTTTTACCTTCTGGAGGCTGCTATCAAAGAAGAAATCACATATACAAGGTGCTTCCCAATTCCAAGCTCTTCAAACCACACTCTTTTCCTTCAAGAACACTTCTAAACACTCAAATGGGCTTCAAAAAGGCACTCTTTCACTTAGGGTTTTCTTGGGGTCGATCTCACAGAGGAAGGCTGAAGAAGGAAGGGTACATGAGGTTATAATGACATTTATATAGAGCCAAAACCCTAAAAATTAAGGTTTAGACATCCTGTGCGTACGCCCTACGTACGAGGTGTACGCCCAACGTACTAGGGTCTGCCCTAGTACGCTCAACGTACACTTCGTACGCCCAACGTACTAACCCAAAGCCCAAATTACTATAATGCCACTAATGGCCATTCATGCAACCTTTTCCAATTCAAAGGGCTAAAATATAACATTATTCAAACACAGGATCGAGATTAAAATTACTTTGACATCGGGATGTTACACAATAATTAAATCCTGTAATTATATATTTCACATCAAACAAATTAACCCGATTACATGTTCCTGTTATTCTCACTCTCTGATCCTAATATATTGATCTCAAGGGACCAATCCTAAGGATCATCGTAAGCAACGATTATACAATACTGCTTTGAGGATTCCTTAGCAATATAAATCTATAAAGCAACCATTGGGGGATAGAGTACATCGAATGGACACATAGTTCATTAGCACCTTCAGGTTGCGAGCCTGCTAGTGTTCCACTGGATTGTCTAAAATAGTTTGTGGTCATCAACTATACCCAGATAGATGACTAGTTCATAAGTACACTAGTACTTTAATAATCGTAGCCTCTCGTTATCATTTTATCTTTCATAACCCTTCAATACCCAATATATTTTAAGTAGGAAAAATACATATATGATTAAATCAAGTAAAATCATATTGTTTCATCTATCACATATATAATGAATACAGATAATAAGCACATATATAATTTAATCATCTAAATACTTTATATTTATGTGTAAGATGAAATTAACTATGCACTCACTTGTGAAAAGTGGATGACTTGTGATTAGGTCAGCGCTTCGCCTAACACCTTAGTTTTTCCTTTAAAAAGACCTAGATGTAAATGTCACTAAGTCTTAGTATTTGCTTCATAATTTTTGCGACTATAATAACAATAGTTGTAACATCCCCCTCTGGCACGTATCACAATATTGTCCACTTTGGGCCATTCGGCACGAGGACTTCCCAGGGGGTCACCCATCCTGGTACTACTCCCGCCCGAGCACGCTTAACTGCAAAGTTCTTATGGGATCTGCTGCCCTCACGGCTTTAAAACGCGTTGTGATAGGGAAGGTATCCACACCCCTTATAAGGAATGCTTAGTTCTCCTTCCCAACCGATGTGGGATCAGATCTAACCCACTTTCACCCCCCATTATAGGGTTCAACGTCCCCGTCGAACACATCGACCCGTGCCCTGGCTCTAATATCATTTGTAACATCCCCCTCTGGCACGTATCACAATATTATCCGCTTTGGGCCACTCGGCACGAGGACTTCCCAGGGGGTCACCCATCCTGGTACTACTCCCACCCGAGCACGCTTAACTGCAGAGTTCTTATGGGATCTGCTGCCCTCACGGCTTTAAAACACGTTGTTGTTAGGGAAGGTATCTACACCCCTTATAAGGAATGCTTAGTTCTCCTTCCCAGTTGATGTGGGATCAGATATAACCCACTTTCACCCCCCATTATAGGGTTCGACGTCCCCGTCGAACACATCGACCCGTGCCCTGGCTTTGATACCATTTGTAACATCCCCCTCTAGCATGTATCACAATATTGTCCGCTTTGGGAAGTCCTCGTGCCGAGTGGCCCAAAGCGGACAATATTGTGATACGTGCCAAAGGGGGATGTTACAAATGGTATCAAAGCCAGGGCACGGGTCGATGTGTTCAACGGGGACGTCGAACCCTATAATGGGGGGGGGGGTGAAAGTGGGTTAGATCTGATCCCACATCGGCTGGGAAGGAGAACTAAGCATTCCTTATAAGGGGTGTGGATACCTTCCCTAACAACAACGCGTTTTAAAGTCGTGAGGGCAGCAGATCCCATAAGAACTCTGCAGTTAAGCGTGCTCGGGCGGGAGTAGTACCAGGATGGGTGACCCCCTGGGAAGTCCTCGTGCCGAGTGGCCCAAAGCGGATAATATTGTGATACGTGCCGGAGGGGGATGTTACAATAGTCTAGATTCCTAATCTAAATTACTACATCTCTATCAAATAAGGAATAACCATGTAAGATCATATCAGAGGTAGAGTCCATTTGGTATACAGAGTATACTATTTGGAGATCCCACTTTAAACACCTCACTAAATCTAGCATTGACATCACTCTCGTAAGTTATTCAATCGGTATTATGACATGGAATCACTCATAAATCTTATTTATAGGTTTATCATAACGATTATGGATATAAATATAAGTTACACTTAAAGCATAATAAGTGCAGGTTAACTTACATAGTTTTCTGGAAAAACTCTAGAAAGTTCGCAGGCAGAACTCTGACCCGAAAGCTTCTATTTTTCGGGCTCTTTGATACCTTAGATCCTTTCTAAAATACTCTACTTACAAAAAAATTGGAACTTATGATCTTAGAAAGTTCAGAGAGAAAGAGAGCTGAGATGTGGGAAATGAGATGCTCTTCGCAGCTATTTATAGGTTGATTTTGGGTGAGATGTGTTGTGCCTAGACTAAAGGGCAGAGGCGTGCTACGCTCTGGCTTGGTCGACAAGGTCCTCCTCCAGAAACGTGACACATGGCGCACATGCAGTGGATCAGCATCGTGATATCAGGTAAGTTTTCTCAATTTTCAAAAAATCTTATCTCCCTCATAGTGGCTCCATTTTTTTTATGTTATTTATATCCACAAGTAGTTATTTCCGATTTGTAACACTTGAATCCTGTTAAATTTCCTTATAGCCCTTGTTCTTATTAATTTTTCATTTAGTCCTTGAGTTGTACGCAGGGCGTACCACATGGTACGTTTAGCGTGCAAGCTGTAAAGCGAGTACATGGGGCATACCACATGGTACACTTAGCGTACTCATGTGAGGCAGGATCAGGACTCCAGAAACGTACGTTGGGTGTATGTGTATGTACGCGGGACGTATGTGAGTCATTTAGAAACCCTTATTTTGGGGTTGGGCACTATATAAACATCATTATGGACCATGAAACCCTCATTTCTCAGCCTCCATTGTTCATATAGCCTCAAGCACGAAACCCCAAGCCTTTCTCTTGTGTTTTAAGCTCATTGTGTTTATTTTTGGTGGTTTTGGTTCATTTTCAAGAAGTAGAAGATTGGTGCAAGGTGGTGGATTGTATCGCCCGAGATTTATAAGGTACTATTCCTGTATTTATTTAAGGATGATAGATTTGTAAGGTGTGGACTTGGGTCTTTGGCCCTTTGTGTTTGGGATGATGAGATGCGTATGTGAGGCGTACCTTCCTATGTACGCCCAGCGTACTCAAGGAACTAGAACGCGGAAGCCAAGCACGTACACCCAGTGTACCAAAGGGTACGCGCAGCGTACGCACGCAGGGTCTAAAAACTCAAACTTCTAGGGTTTTATCCCTATATAAAGGACATTATGGCCTTGGAACAGCCTCCCTAACACCCTTAAGCAGCCATCTCAAAAACATTAGCCCACTTTTGTGTATCTTTGCCATTTGAGAGCTTCCCTGTGTGATTTTGGTGTTTTAGAAGAAAAAGAGGTTAAAGAAGGAGCAAGGATTCAAAGGGGAACTTGTAGATCCAGGAGACTAGCACCATTTCTGACTCATTTGAGGTATCAAGCTTCAAACTTGATCATTGCATGCTTAGATTTTATTTTAGGGTGTTTAAGGTTACTTTTGGACTCTATTGTTGAGGCTTCTTGCATCTTAATGATTTCAGACCACAATAGTTATCCTTTTGGACTCTTAAAGGCACTAAGAGTCATAAAAATCGGACCTTGGTTGTTAAGCCACAACCATGCAAGTGTTAGTGGGTATTAAAGCTTGTTAAAGGACCCAAAACCATGTTTGACCCCCAACCATGCATGCAAACACATAAAGTTCATGACTTTATGGTTTAGGAGGTCTCAAAGGACCTGGATCTACATTTTAGACGTAAAAGTTTAATGGATTAAGTCATGGATGAAATCCCAAGGAAGCTGGCCAATACGTTGGGCGTACTCCCTGGTACACCGCGTGTATTGGGTCAACTTCTCTTATGTGGTCAAGGCCAGCGTACGTGTCAGGTACGTCGGCGTACGCATGCAGAGTAGATTCCTTTGGGATTTTGGGCCTTAGAGGGTTGGGCCTGGACTTTTGGGCCTCATAGCCCACTATAAAGCATAATTTTGGACCCGGGAATCCAGAATTAGAAGCGTTGGGCCCTTGGGCCATATTGGGCCAATTGGTATTATTTTGTTTTGGGCTAAAGACTTAGTAGAAATTGTGAAAAGGCCCATTTTAAGGGTTGGGCCCAATTTGGAAAATTGGGCCATTAGTGGACCTTTAGGGAGTCTTGATGGGCCATGGGTGCGTTGGATTTAATGCGTTAGAGTGGGGTCTTATAAATGTTCTCAAATTGGACCAAGGGGTAAAATGGTCATTTTACCCCAAGTAATGTTATAGATTCTAATTTAGTGTTAATATGACCATGATAGCCGGGACTCGTCAGAGCAGCTGTTAGACACTACTTTCCACGAGATTAGACACACAGTATCACGAGGTGAGTTACCTTTCAGTAGCAGTTGGTCTAAGGCCACAATGTCAGCCCACCAGTAGGAGTGTATGTTAGACAATTGTCTTTGTGATAATTGTATGTGTTTACTGTTACTTGATATGTTTATGTGTTAGCATGTTATGATGTTATGTGATTGTATCAGTAGAGGGAGATAGTCCCCAAGTTACCAGCCGATAGGGCCGAAGGGGGTAGTTTAGTACCCATCCATGCTAGACAGATGATGATTATATGATAACATGTGGTAGTAGTAAGGGGTGAGATAATCCCCCGAGACCAGTCGAGAGGACTGAAGGGGTAGGCCAGCACCCAAATATGCTAGGCAAGGCCATCGGTCGAGAGGACCGAAGGGGTAGGTCAGGCACCCAGATATGCCTGGCAGTATGTATGCTATATGATTTTATGGTATGTGGTATGATGGGGGAACTCACTAAGCTTCATGCTTACAGTTTTCAGTTTTGTTTCAGGTACCTCTTTAGCGAAGGGGAAATAGTCGGCATGGTAGCGACACATTATACACACGCAGCATTCTGCACTATGAGACTTCTTGGGATTGTACTCTGACATTGCTACTATTTTATAATATGACCTTAAGACATGAGATTATGGTTTTATGAAATGATGGGACTTAATGATGTTTTCTTATAAATGTTTTCTAAATTATTATATCAAAAATGAAATTTTTGGTCCTGAAATTTAGGATGTTACATGGATCAAGGAAGAGCTTGTGGACCTCATTTATTTGCTTCATTTCCAGCTTGTTTGAGGTAAAAATCTATTATCTTTCCCATTAGTAAGCTTAGATCTATCATTTGTGTGTTTTGGTCCCTTTTTGGCCCCAAGATTGAGATCTAGTGGTTTGATACCACTCCAGGAGCTTTGAGTTGTCACTCTTGGTGTTTCTGAGGTTGTAGATGCATAAAGTTGCCTCCTTTAAGGTTTGGATTCATCCATGCAAGATTTTATGTCCATTTGATGAAAGTAGGGTGTTATATTTTGGAGTTGGGTCTTTATGGGGCATGCAAAGTCACCAAGTCAATGACTTTATGGTTATAGACGCTTTATAGGACTTGGATCTATGGTTTGGGCTTCTGGTCTTAAGCATTAAGAGCTTAAGATCGATTTTTGGCTTAATGGTTAAGTACATTGGGCGTACAAGTCAGTATGTACGGCATACAACCCAAGTTGCGTGTACGTTTAATGTACAGCTGAGTACGCCCCGCGTACTCAGTCTGTTGGGCTTCGCAACTTATGGGCCTCGGTTGGGTCATTTCTTTGGACTTTGTTGCTTTGGGCCTTAGTGGGCCACCTAGAATCAAGCTTTTAGGCTAAGAGCTTGGACTAGGAAAATAGTTGGGCTTTAGAGTAAGGCCCATAAAGGGGTTTGGTCCCGATTTGGAAAATTGGGCCATAAGTGGGCTTAGTTGATTATTTGGAATTGGGCCTTTTAAATATTAAGTTTGGGCCTTAGCCTTGGGCCAAACTAGGTGAGGGGTAAAATGGTCCTTTTACCCTAAGTATGGATTGTTGGACTTATGGTTATGGATTGAAACCCAAATATTTATTGGGTGCTATTTTGCATTGATAGCTCGGGGATTCGTCAGGACAACAACTAGGGATTTGCAGTGAGATTCAACGGTCGATGTGAGTTTCCTCACTAGGTTTAGTGGGTATAAGGCACCAATGTCGGCCCTTGTTGATTATTCTAGGATGCTAGGAGTTTGCGTGACCCTTTCATGTTTTATGTGTTGCTATGTATGTCGGGCGGGGCTCGATGTCGGGCGAAGCCCGATGACTGGAACATATGTTATTTTTTTATGATCATTATATGTGTTAGCATGATTATGTGATATATATATATATATATGTGTGTGTGTGTGTGTGCATGGTACGCGAGGCCCAATGACAGGCGGGGCCTGAGAATAACAGATCTGTAAACTAAGCAGGACCTGATGCCGGCCGAGGCCCGATGTAAGGTGGGGGCCCAATATGTGATTTTATTATGTATGGTATGGGGTAGTTTGTGGAACTCACTGAGCTTTGTGTTTACGGTTTTTAGTTTATGTTTCAGGTACTTCTGGTTCCAAGGGGAAGAGCTTGGGATGATTGCATCACACACACCATATGGATTCCGCTTTTGAGATATTACTCTGATTATTATGATGATGATATACTTCTGTTATTATTATGATGATATACTTCTGTTCTTTTGGGTTGTATGGATAATATTTTTGGGAATATCGTTTATTTAAATTAAAAATGAAATTTTTGGATCATATTTTTGGGACATTTCACGAGTACTACAACTTTAATTTAGACTATGTTGGCTAACTCTCACTCCATTTTAAATTTAACACTCTATGAAGATTACACTGCAAAAAAGACCGTGCAAAATTCAAAACTTCTTCATAAGAACTATGTTCTCGACTATCTTTATATCGACAGATTCATATTCACGAGATCTTCAACTCTTGTTTATATTGTTTTGGCTAACAATCAACCGGTTTTAATTTCGATCTTCGTGTCGCACACTAGTGTATTGTGTCGCATCAAAACTTCTAAAAATCATAACTTCCTTATACGATTTCAGATTTACACACTCTCGCTTTTATGATTACTACGACTTTTGTTTAGATTACTTAGGCTAATAAGCAACATATCTCCGGTTCACTTCTTACGACGCACTCTGTCGTATGAGACTAAATACGAAACTTCGAAGAATCATAACTTCTTTATATGAAGTCAGATTTAAGCATTCCTTATATCCACGAGATCATCATCACGACTATTACAATTTTCATCAAGACTATTTATCATAAACAATATTTTATTTTAATGTTTATTTTAGCCCCATTTATTAAGTTTTTATACAAATATTATATACACCTAATATTTATCCAATTCTCTATGTACATCATATATAAACATATATATTCAAATAATTCTCTTCATTTATTCATAAAAAAATCACAATTGTCGACCAACGTAAATACATCTTTTATATCTAATGCCTAGTGAGAAATGTGGATACTACACTAGAGGCCATCAATCTTATTAGGAAAATGGGAGGAGAAGAAGGGTGAGAGGGGGGTTTGCATCCCTTCTAATATTTTAATTTCATAAAACATTAAAATACCAAAAAAAAAACAATTTTACCTCACAAATGGTGTGTTAATAGATAGGAGATATCCGATGAAACCTATTGAAAATGACTAAATTTTTAATTTTTGAAACCACATGGACCAAAACCGCAAAAAAGCAAACCATATGAACCAAATTTGTCGTTTTCTCTACGAATTTTTTTTAACAAAAGAAAATGAGTTTATGAAAATTTCAAGTTATATTCGGAAATGTTTTAAGATATTCATATTATATCAGGAGGCGCTGATTTGACGTCATGTCTGCTACAATATATGTAAAATCAAGAGTATAATGGATAGCATGGGGGTATTAGTGGACAGTTGCACATGGTCCAATTTTTTTAATTATATATTATATACATATATATTTATTTAAAAATAAAGAGCTTATAATAAAAATAAGTATCCTTCTGGTTCGCCCTGCACATTTGAAGATATTTAAATTCTCAAGACCGGCCCTCATGATAGTAAAATACCCAACACGTTTCGCATGTATGTCTAATTTCCCATAAAGGCAACAATGGGATTTTACTTCCAAATTTATGACATTATAATAACTAATTAGTGATTTATATTTATACTTTCACTAAAGTGATTTTAGATCCACTACATGCCCATTTCATCATATACATTTTGATGTTTCTTTATTTGATATCATCTAAGAGAAATTAAATTACCTCCTATCTATTATGCCTATAAATATTCTTACTCACTAAAATTATAACAAGTGGCGTCATTTCACCATTTAAAATAATTTTATTTGATATATTTCTAATATAGTCTTAATAATGAGTTAGTTAAAAAAAGGAAATCTCCGGAAAAGTCCTAATATTTTACCATAATCTACGAAAAAGTCTCAAACTAAAATTTGTTTATGAAAAAGTCATAATTACCGATAAATATGACGATTTGACCATATTTTCCCGGTTTACCGGTTTCATTATATAACCGGTTTTAATAAAATCTCATTATTTTACCATAATTTACGAATAAGTCCCAACTTATGGTAAAATAATAAGACTTTAATGAAAATATGGTAAAATAATGGAACTTTAATGTTTCCGGGTAAGTAATGAAACCGGTAAATCGGGAAAATAGGGTCAAATCGTCATTTTGACTAGTTTTTGAGACTTTTTCATAAACCAATTTTAGTTTGAGACTTTTTCGTAAATTATGGTAAATATTGGAACTTTTCCGGAGATTACCCGTTAAAAAAATATGAAATAATGACACTTGTCATAATTTTAATAGGTATGAACATTTTTAAGTATAAAGATACTTGCTAAATATTCACTTCATCTAACATGTTATAACATGCAAGAAACTATAATTTTTAGCTCCTAACTTGAGAACCCTCAACACGCCTTTTTAATTTGGTCATGTGTTCATGAAATTAGTCACACATCCATCATTTTCCGTAAATTTTAACAAATAATCTAAAATGTTTCAAGTTGTCAAGTCACCCCCAATTTCCATGCACCAATATTACATTTAATTTGCATACTTTAGAGGTAATATGTCCCTTAAAAATATGGTATCTTAATAATAATATTTACTTTATAATCACAAACATGAAACATGCATCAAGATGAAGTAGAGATTATACCTTCATATTTTTGTAATAAATATTATCATATCTTGTTAGAAATTAAAGAAATTTGATCTCAAGCATGAAAGATGAAGTAGAGAATCATTTAATAAATAAAAATAAGGGGTAAACAGAATAAGAGTTTCTTTATTAAATTCCAACTTGTTACATATTTATCCTAGTTCATCTTTTCCTTTCATCTGTCAGTGTTACCATTCTTTTCAAATAATCTTTTAACATCATATATATATATATATATATATATATATATATATATATATATATATATATATATATATATATATATATATATATATATATATATGTCAGACAACAGTGTATGAAGCAAACAGTTGATAAAGAGAAGGTAATATTCGTTTCTTCTCCTTCTATTTCTTTCATCCAAAAAAGTTACATTGAAAACCAAGTTTTTAAAGTTGAAAGAGAGAGATAGAGAGAGAGACACAAGGAAGGATTATTACCCTGATGAAAAAAGCAAGTTATAAAAAGTTACAACATTTGTGTCTTTTTTGTAATCCTTAAAACCCTCAACGGGTTTTTAAATTTGAAACCCGTGTCACATAGATTGACAGGAGGGAATAAATAATAGTACTAGTTTTATTAAATAGTATTAATTAATTATTTCTTTTGTTTATGATCTTGATTTAGTGTGGGGTCAGCAATTCCATTCCCCTGACTGAACTTTTGTAATTCGGATTCTATACTCTGTGCAATCCTACAATCATCCGGATTGGGTTCAGGGAAATCCACATGAAATGATCTGTGTTTTGTGACACGTGGAGGCTCCACATCCTCAGCTTGCTTGTTAATATAATTATAAAGCTCCTGATGGAACTCATGATCCAATGAGAAGCAATTGTCCTCGGTACCATTGCTGTTTTTTGAACCTCTCGATGAAGATGATCCACCTCCTTCTCTTCTAACAAAATGTGGGAGTGAATCATAATCCATTATCTGCCCATTATTCATTATTCAAGTCAAACTTTTTTATTCCCTCTTCGATTCCATATTTAAAACTTAAACTAAAAATATATCACCTTCAATAATTCATCTTTTCCACAACCTGAAAGGACTTGAACTTTCTTCCTTGTTCTTTCTTGCAAAAGAGGCCTCACAACCTACAAACTTTAAACTTACAGACGAACAAGAAATCACTTTATTTTATTTTATTTTTGTTAAAGTTAAAATAACAAACCTTCCAGCAAGCTGAAAATATGTATGGAGCATTCACAATATAGTAGGCGTCACTCTTTTCTGGGTAGTTCAAGTCATCAATGCTAGATATAACTGTCAATAACTGCATACAATCATAAAAAAAATATATGATTTTTATTTTGTCACGCTGTTTCATAAATTTTAAGTTGGCTAGAAAAGTAAGGACATGAAACTTGAATTTCTTTAAAAGGCCAAAAATATATTTACTTTGATTAATAAAAACCTTTTGAAGATTGTTTGACTTAACAAAAACTCAAGTCACCTATCATACTTACAAGGATAATGCATTAAACTTAACAGAGTTTAGACATACGATGTTTGAAAGTCATCATATCATGTAAGTAAAAGTAAAACCATATATTAGACTAGTATTATATAGATTTATACTAAAAGAAAATCAGTCTTAGTACCTTAAGTTGACTGAGTTGTGAGATTTTAAGTCCAGTCATATCCAGAACCTTCACACATGTGCTAATATGTCGGTCAAACTTTTTCGTTGCAGCTGGCTAGAAATTTTTTTTTTTTTAAAAAAAAGGAAAATTGGATTATCAACTAAAAGCTATAAGCTAATATTATTTATTTATTGAAATTAATAACTTACAAGTAATATCCTGTCTCTGTATTCATTTATCTGGATATGCGATTGAACATAGTAATGAATCTAAAAAAAAAAGGAAGAGAACTTTAGTGGTAGATAAAGACTATATATATACGATAATCAACACGCTCATATAAACCAACTTATTATTTATTTGTGGAGAGAATAGTAGCTGCATTATGTTATGTTTACACATGGCCTATACCACAACAAAAGACGAATATACCCTTTTTTTTTCCAAGTAGAAAAAATTAATGATAAGTCTTATCTTACAGAGGCGTTATCATATGTGCTGAGCCCTACACCAACAGCAAAAACAGGCCGCCCCTTTAACAACAAACCAAACAACAGTCACTTGTCATTGGAATCTTTGATTACCATATATATGTTTCTTTGAGTTTGAGGGGGAAAATTTGACAAATATGGTAAAGATAGAGTACCTCTTTTGTGTAACCTGACATTCCTAAAAGCTGTGAATCACGAACTCCTCTATAAAAGTCAGCAGGAACAATCGGTTTCTATATAGATGATATAAACAAAAAAAAAAAAAAAAAGTTAACATTTTGCATAGACTTATCGAGTTTTGAATCCATGAATATATAACAATTATATTTACTCACCGACAATATATTATCAATCTCATTTTGAATCCTCCAACTTAAACAATCAACAAGCTGAAAACAGAACATTTTATTTTTATAATTAGGATTCTTAAAAAATAACAGATGAATTTCAAGAAAGGAATTTGAGCTGACCATTTTGTGGGCCTTGGGGACATTTCCATCTCTTGCCTTTAGAAACCTGATCAGAGCCTCAGTTGGATACCCTTGATGCAAATTCTGAAATCCACTTTTAGTAAAACAACTCCATACAAACTAAAGATAAACTTCTTTCTTTTTTAAATAATCGTAAATTATTATGATAATAAAGATTTTTTTGAAGTAACCTAATTGCCATCAGAAATAACACCACCACATGTGAGCTCAATCACTATCATTAAACCAGAAAATATACTAAAGAGGAGCAAAATTGAATGCTTAATAAGTTGATATAAAAAAAAAATTCCTTTTTAAGGGTGAAAATTGTTCCATTATGATTTTATACTAAAAAAACTTTCAAGACCTCTTAACTACGAAAAAATGGGTAGGGGCAACTAAACCAGAAAATAACAAAATTTCAACCTGGGAGTTCATTTGTATTACAATTTGACACCTCTTGTTCATTTGAGCAAAAAGACTCAAATGTTAACTTACGATTCGAATACAGAGGTTCCGATCAAGCACAAAACTATTTACAATTACCAAACAGGATCACGTTAATTTGAAATACACATTCTAAACTACACCCAGCAGATCCATCAGAAACATAATGATGTAAACAAATAGAAAGAGAGCAGAAAGCTAAACCTCAAATGTAATCTTGAGTGGCTCATCAACTGAAACAACAAATTTGCAAAAAGAAAATTGTTAGCGATGCTATAGATCAAAATAACAAGTAAAAGACAAAAAATCAAAGATAGCAACGAATTAGGGTTTTTTAGAGAAAAACACCGACTTGATTCCATCATATTCTCGAATTCCTTTATCACGTCCTGCGATATGATCGCCATTTTTGTAGAGTTCAAATCTGGTTCGAAATTCTAAACCTAAAAAACCAAAAATTTAAAATAAAACGATGTTTAATTATTCAAAATCCTTCTCTGCATTCATCGACCCACCTGTTTGTGGGTTATTTTTGTGTGTGTTTATGATGGGAAACGTAGATGGAGGGGGGGACGGGGAGGTGGAGGGAGAGGGAAAGGAAGAACACGCGGTGGGCGCACATAATAAAGAGCGGTAGATTATAAAATTTCACCCTCACAATTTCTATACCTTACAATAATAATCCTTACACTACTAGCCAATCTCACTATTTTGTCATATTCTTAATACTTACCCATAAAAGTCCTTCGAATGAGAAGCATTTTGCAAATATAGTAGATTTTTTTACAATAATAGTCTTTACACTAATACCCAATTACCATATTATGTCATTTGTAGATTTTTTTAGTCTTTCAAATGATAATTATTCTATATTTTTGGGGCTTTGCAAACAAGTTGTACCTAATTGAAAAATATAATGTCTAAACAATGATAAGTGTCATTCGTAGTGTAACGACCCAAATTTCGAGTCCAAAAATTTCTTTTAAAAATATTACCAATTCATAGTGTTAAGTCATTCAAACATACGAAAAGGGTTTATATGACAAATCATAGTTTCATTTCCAAAACACTTGCTTAATTATCAGAGTAAACATCTCAGTCTAACTTGCCATGGTGTGTGCACTGCAACCCTCCCGAGCTCCTCTTCTGAAAACTGAATACCTGAAACCAAAACTGAAAACCGTAAGCAAGAAGCTTAGTGAGTTCCCCAACCTACCGCATACCATACATATATACTGATCCATACATGCCATACATAACACTGAGCACATAACCACATACTGGGCTCCCGCCCGCTACATTGGGCCTCGCCCGCTATCGGACCCCGTCCGTCACCAGGCCCCGCCTGGCTTCGAGCCCCGCTCGGTGTACATATATGTTTTCCTTAGGCCCCGCCTGTCTCCGGGCCCCGCCCGCTAACATATACTAGCATACAATCATATCACAACACATAACTAACATACTCTACTGGATTACTGTACTAAGGCCTCGCCTATCTTGGGCCTCACCCCTTGTCCTACTACTGATGAATCATGGAACTCCGTCCACACTCTTACTGACAGTGAGATACGGGACCAGCCCACACTCACTCTTTTCCTTACTTGGGCCTCGCCCCTGCTCTACTGCTAATGAGGTATGGAACACCGTCCACACTTTGCTATTGGTGAGATACGGGACCTCACCCACACTCACCTCCCTACCAGGCACATACATGTATCACACAGACAACAAGTATAACTATCATACAAACCATTCCTTGGGCACCCACCCGCTAACATTGGACCTTAGTCCCGAATGTCATACTAGCATATTGTGCCTAGGGCTAACCCTCGGGTCTTCCTACTCGTAATTACATGGGTCGGCATTGTGGTCGTAGACCCATTCACATAAAGGGAAACTCACCTGCACTGCTGAACTTTGTTGATAACCCTCTGGCTGCTGACAGACAACTCTCCGACCCGCTGCTCCACTAGCTCCCCTAGCTACTAATATCAATATAACTCTTAGTTCCAAACCGAACTCTAGAAGTCAAACTAAGTCAACTCTGGTCAAAGTCAAAGTCCTGGTCAAAGTTAACCTTCCAGTTCACTCGACTCGCCGAGTCAACTCATAGACTCGCCAAGTTCTTAAACTCAGAAACTCTCAAAATACGACTCAACTCGCCGAGTCACCCCAAGACTCGTCGAGTTCAACGATCTCTGAGTCCCATCCTGTCCAACTCGCTGAATCACCACTCAACTCACTGATCTGCGTCTTAACCAGAAAAGGTTGAGGTTCTGCGACCAGACTCGCCGAGTCCAAGGCAATCTTCAACAAACTCGCTGAGTTGTTCTTCCAGCTCGCCGAGTCCATGCTCATGTTCATAAAACTCGCCGAGTACACCCATGTGACTCGCCGAGTCTCTTCAGATCGTAATCCATACATCGAGCCATGCAGGGGCTCCAATCCATAGATCCACTCTTCTACAATCTATCCCCCACGTAAAGTTGCAAACTTTACGTGAAACCAAGGAGCTAAAGGCCCAAAACACTCTAGGGCTAGGGTTCAAGACAAAGGGGCTTCACCAATAACTCATTGACTGCTGCTTTAAGACATTCTGGACCATCACAACCCTAGATCTAAAGTAGCAACCTCAAATCTAAGTCCCAAACCCGAAATAGATCTCAATCTTACCAAAATAGCCCCAAAATCTCACTCAAGAATAGATCTAATTGCAATAAATCCAAAGCAACAGCTTATTACCTCCAATATATGCTCCAACTAAAGTAGATCCCGGATCTACACCACTCCTTTGCAGCAAGCCTCTTGATCTTCAAGCCCCTTTCCACCAAAATCACTTATCTAGGCTCCAAATTGCTTCCAAGGACTCTCACTCACGATTTAGGGTTCTGGATCTCAAAAGTGGAGTAAAGAGGTTGGGGAAAGGGTGTAATGTTATTTAAATATGGTACAACCCTCGGGATTAGGGTTTTTCTTGTCCAGACCAGACTCGCCGAGTCCACTAGCCGACTCGCCGAGTCGGTCACTTACTCTATGCCTTGGATCCCGCTCCGACTCGTCGAGTTCCTCCCTGGACTCGACAAGTTGACTCATGACTTAGAGCTTTTCCTTTCTTTTCTTGGTCTTTCTGATTCTGGGTGTTACATGTAGGATCTCTTTCTAATGTTGTTCTAACAAAAATATAACATCTAACAATGATAAGTGTTATGTATATCAAAATAGGTGAAAATGAGAAGTGTAACTCTAACAAAAAAAAATTTACGATTAAATATAAAATGAAAAAATTTCGGTGTTCAATTGTTAAAAAAAATCTCAAAAAAGAAAATCTAAAAACAACAATGATTACATTATCGACCTGAAGATTATGTTTTTCTCTTTTCACTAATGTGTATCTTTATACAAGTTGTAGCATCAAGTTTTGAATAGAAACTTTTTAGATCAGAGACACTAGAAAATGGTTATATAATCGGGTTGGTCAAAATGATCAAAATAGTCGGATCAGATCATAATGGATAAAACGTAAAAAATATATAACCTTTAACTAGTTGTGTGAAAACATAACTTTTAACATCACACAAAATGTTCAAAATAATATGATCAGATCATAATTGATAAAAAAACGTAAAAACATATATAACCTTTAATAAATTGTTTGAAAACATAACTCAAGAGAGTTTTAAATTGTGTTTTAATCAATTGAATCAATGAAAGCAGTAAAGAACATGGAGATCTAAATAGTATCTGTTTAGTTGAGTATATTATCTAGAAAAGTACAAAAGTTTTAAAGTACCGTTAAGTATTTTGAGAGTGTTCATTACCCTATCACATAAGTACGTACACTATTTATAGGGTACATCACAGACACACAAAAAATACAAGGACCGACAATACAACGCGAAACTGAAAATGCCTTGTAAATATATAAGATAACGAAAGTACTTAACTTTCGTTATTTACAGACACGAAACCTAAATACACAGCTTTCGACTACTCACTACAACTTTCGGCTCTATAATCCCTCCTTAATGAGAATAGTCGAAACTTCAAGTTATAGTCTTCATTGCCTGTAACAATGCTCTTTTTATCTTCATATACCAAATAATGATTTTTCGAATCTTCGCTTTATCTTTGTTGTCATTCTTCTTGCAGTTATTTATACGGATCAAAATATTCGAAAAATGAGAGTTTGTATATCTCTCAATGTCATTCAGTTGGAAAAGAAACTTAGGCCCCGTTTGATAGTTGCTGAATGAGTAAGTGTTGACTAAGAAATGTCTGTCTGGATAAGAAATTATAACTGAGTAAGAAATCATGTTGTTTGATTCAACATCTGACTGAATGTGCTAACTAATGACAAATGACCATTTTACCCTCGTTCCAAACCAACATCCTAAAACATTAATATTTAGAAAGATACTTGCAACCAAACAATTTTAATTTAAAAGGTATTAATATTAATATACTTGTATCATTTATCAATGATTAATAACCATTAGAACTAACTATTAAAAAATAAAACATCGAACGGACCCAATTTTTATTTAAAAAGGATAATTTATTTCTATAGTGGAAGAACATGTATATTTTAATATTTAAAAATATTTATCTATATTTTCACTACACGATTAACTTCCTTTTTTATAAGTAACACATGTTAATTTAAAATAAAGTAGATTAGCTAAAAATATGAAAATAATAAACCAACTTTTGACAAACTCGTTAGGATAAAACAAACCCTATATATAAAAATAAATTTAAATAACTTTCATGTAAATTGTTACAATATAAATCAAATAAATAAACCTATTTAATATAATACAATATGTGTTTATAACAAAAAACTGATACGCTAGCCCATTAATTGAATCACTTAAATAAGCCCAACAAACCAATAATACAAACCCACTACAATTACCGAATTATCATCTTTTTGGCGTTTAGGGTTTTTAGGAAGCAGCCAACGGGAGTTAAAGAAAGGGGAACGATCCAAATTGCAGCGGTCTAATTCATTTTTTCTGAAAAATCACAAATAGATATCTTACGAACAATTTGTGGCACGAGGCTTGGGAAGACGAACAAATCACCAATCGTTTGATTTATCAGATTTTTTCTGCTTTCTTCGTTCTGCTAATCTACCAAATTGTTTTCTTCTGTATCATCATTTTCCTTTCCACCATAAGCATTCAGCATTATGTACTTTTAGGTCACTAGGAAGGGAACACGAATGAGGGAAGAAAGAATAAAGACGGAGGGGTAGGATGGTCTAATTTCCAGTCAGCGATTGTCAAGGAACTGAGCGAGAAAGCAATTTGGTTCAGCTGATCTTACCGAGAAAGCACAAATCAAACACTTCGGGTCTGACCGAGTAAGCCCAATTTGCTGACTCGACCCAGTCAAACATTTATCAAACACTACCTTAGTCAACTTGCCCTTCTTGTTCTTTCCTTGAAAAAACCCCTCCAAAAGGTTGGTGAATTATTTCTCCATCTTTGAACTCATCAACATTCAATTTTCCCCTTAACAACGATCGAGGAACTTTGGATGTTTTCTTGATTGATGTTTCAAGATCTATATCAGTAATTACCAAATAATCATAATAGAAATCAAGAAATGTATTTATGTGAGCATATCTAATAACAAACACATTTCTATTCTCCTCTGCCACTTTTGAAGGGTCTACATTGCATAAGATTTTTTACATCGTGATGAGATCATTTAGATTCATCAAAGGAAATTTTGCAATATTAAACTCGAATGCTACATTATTAGCCCTCACGATTGAATAACTAAAGTTTTGTAGCAATCCTTCCAATAACACATCAGGCACGATAGACATCACTCTAACAATCTTCATCCAACGAACCAACCTCCTCTTCATTTTTTCCCAAGATAGCACAAAAAATAATCTTTAATCTCGTGAATTCGTCTTTGTCTTTGAAATTCTCAGCTAACTTGAACTGAGTAAAAGTGAACATCATATGATTGATTGGGAAATCAAGCTGATTAAAGTTAGAGTCTTCAATTTCGTAATTTTTCTTGGGAAATCAAGTTGATTAAAGTTATAAGCCTTACAACAGTTATATACAACTACTGGCCTATAAACAAAATAACTTGATGGTTCATCCATCTTATGCTCTCGCGCCACTACCTGTAATACAAATAAAACTGAGTGGGTCAGACTTGGGAGTCTGTTGAGCATATAGGGTTTTCAACCCACAATAAATAACTATATTTAATTTCACCAACCAACAATAACCCAATTACTCATTCCCGTTATTCTCACCGTACATCCCTAAAACAACATCTATTACCAGGGACCTAATCTAGGATTTTCATCGGGATAGACATTACTGCAAAGGGGTTTCCTCAACAATACATGTCCTAAAGGCAACCATGAGGGGGATAGAGTACACTGGTGAACACATCGTTCACAATACCTACAGGTTATGAACCTGCCATCGTTCCACTGGACCGTCTAGAAAGAGTCAGTGGTCGTCATCCATACTTCGCTAGATGACTAGATTAACAACAACATCGAGGCCTCTCATCATTTTTATTTCATCACACATCACTATCTACCCATGTTCTACCCAACATATTTGTAGATAAAATATACTTGTTTTATACATAGTTTAAAACCTGTATTGCATGTTCATTCATACTCAATCCAAATAACAAATGATACATATACAAATAACACGTATTTCATAGAGAATAAATCATATTTATGTGTTTAGAAGATAACAATAATACACTCACATAAAAACATATACCTAATACATTCAATCGATACTTGTATTAAATCGTGTATATGAAAGGGACTATGCACTCACTTGATAAGATGATTATCAGACAGCACTTCGGCTCTAAAAGTAGTATTCTTCAGTGAAACCGGGATACTTCCTTGAAAACCGGGTTTCTCGCGGGCAGAGTTTCGGCGCGGGAACTTTGTTTCTCGGGATCTTCGGGGCTTCGGGACTCGCTTCGGGTATCGGGATGATACCGGGGATTCGAGGGTATAAATTACACGTAAATCGAGGTAATACGGGTGAGAGAGAAGAGATTGAGCAACCCTAAACGGCTGCCCTTGTGATCTATTTATAGGGTGAAGTCCGCCTCAAATGCAGGGCGTTCCCTAAACGCTGGGCATTCCCTTCGAACGCGGCGTGTAGGAGCGGGGTTTTGTCTTATCTCTTATCCGTTTGACTCAGCATCGATGTGGCCAATCCGGGGCCAAGTTATGAACGCGGGGCGTTCCCTTTTGAGACGACCCTGATGATTTTCGGGTCGATCAAGGAAGGGATTATCGAGCTGATGGAGGATCGCCTCAGGGCGTTTAGGAGTGAATGGGCGTCTAACCAGTTAGGGTCGCGCACATTGTCCTTTAAGGACTTCAGGGGATGTGTTGCGCCAAACTTCCACGGGGTGAAGGACCCCCTTGTTGCCAGGAGATGGATTTTAGACATGGAGTCTGCCCAGTTGACAAGCTTCTGCCCTAAGGGGTCGAAGGTCCGACATGTTGCAGGTTGTTTGAGGGACAAGGCTAGAGATTGGTGGGAGTCGGTTAGTGATTATCTAGGAGCCTCAGCTATTGAGGCTATGACCTGGTCTGACTTTGTGATCAAGTTTAGGGCTGAGTTTGGGCCGGATGTGGAGCTTCAACAGCTGGCCAACGATTTTTCTTGACATGAGACAGACTACTGAGTTGGTGGCGGAGATTACCACCAAGTTTTGAGAGAGGGCCTTATTAGTACCTTAGTATGCCGTAGATGAGGAGATGCGGAAGACCCGCTATCATGACATGTTGAGAGCTGATATTCAAGAGCATGTCAGCTACTCAGCGTGCCCGACCCTGGATTCTATTATTGTCAGGGCGAGGGAGAGGGATATTGACTTGGAGCACCTCAGGAAGAGGAAGGCAAAGACGGAGCAGATTACTGGGGTTTCAGGGAAGAAACCCAAGGGATTCGACTCTAGGTCGAAGGGCCAGTAGGGTTGGAGCCGTTGTGGGAAATGTGGCAGGTCACATGAGGGAGTTTGTCGGACTGGGGGATCGGACTGCTATAAGTGCAGAAAGACTTGACACTTCACTAGGGATTGTACTGCCCTTACCCCTACATTCCAGACATCAGATTTGATTTTCTTCCATTGCAATCAATGTAACACCGAAATTTTTAAAACAAAATTTCCGTTTAAAATCGTTTATCTCTTTAACACTTTTCATAAAAATCTCCCTTTTGTTTAAATTACAATACATGACTCTTTTGTTCAATCAATTAACAGACCAGGATCCTCAAAACCAACGCTTCTTCTGGTGTGTACAATCGAGCCGGTGTCGTCCCGTGATCCTGAGAAAACCTGAAACATATAACACAAAACACTGTAAGCACGAAGCTTAGTGAGTTCCCCAAAATACCACTCTAACACATATTAGCCACTCAAGGCTATAACTCTGTTGACCCTCTGGTCAGTGTGTCTCACTAAGACCCTCCAATCCCAACTCTCTGTGGACCCTCTGGCCCTAACTCTATGGACCCAAAGGTCCTAACTTTGATAACTCTGAATCATGCATATCACATATCACAATAAATCTCATAAAATAACTAGCATACAAATACACAGGCACATAACTCTAAACCTAACTCTATGGACCCTCTGGTCCTAGCTCTGTGGACCTTCTGGTCCTAACTCTGATATACACACAGCATAAATCACATAGAAATAATGCAGTGTCACACATTGCATAAATAACATACAATAACTCTGTCACATAACTCTGTTACCACTCTAGGTAAAGTATAGTGAGAAGACTCACCTGGCAAGCAGAAAGCAGATATCCTCAGACTTGAATCTCGAACTCGCCACCGCCTAACACATAAGGCCAATATCTCTAATTAACACTCGAAGTCTCAACTCTAATTAAACCGGCGATTACTCTTTCTGTAATGCCCCGTTCTTGAAATATCTATTTATGGGTTCCCGAGAGCAAGAGTAAGGGCGTTTCGGTTCTTGATGTGGATATAGAGTTTAGCGGGAACGGCTTATGATGGAGGAGATGTTGTAAATATTGGCAGCAATGGTCCCTAATGGGGGGGGGGGGTAGCAAAGGGGTCCCATGCATGCCAAGCATGCATGCATGTGTTTGGCTGGGTACGCCCAGCGTAAGCTGGATATACGCCCAACGTAGTGGAGGACAGGAACGCGGAGGCCTTTCGGCGTACGCCCAGCGTACATCTATCATCCAGAAACCCTAAATTTAGGGCCAGCCACTATATAAGGAACATAATGGTTCTTACCCTAGCCTCCATAAGCACTCTCTTATCCTCAGAAACCCTAGATAGTCGTCCCACCTCCATTGTTGGGTGTGTTTGACCTTGGAAAGCTTGTTTTGGCAAAAGAGAGTCTAGAAGAAGAAAGAGGAAGTTGTCAAAGAAGGAGTTGAGTGGCTGGAGCTTGTAGATCTGGAAAGACATCATCTTCTGAGGCTCTTTTGAGGTAAAAAGTCTCTGGCTTGACAATCATATTGTGTAGATTTATGTGTTGTGAAGTTTTGACATCATTCTTGTCCCAAAACCTCATCTTGATGCATGATTCGAGTTGGTTAAGTTTAGCTGTCCTTTTAGACCTTATGAGAGGTCTTGAGTAAGAAAAATGAGGTCCCAAGGGCTTTGGTTGTCTCATATGTGATATAGATAGGTCTTAATGGATTAATACCTTGGATTAAGAGCTTTATGGACGTCCCAAGAAATAAAGTTTGAGACTTTATGAATCCTAGGCATATTTGGTCTACGGATCTGAAGTTTGGGCTTAAGAGCTTAAGCCATTAAGATCTTATGAGGAGTTATAGTTCAGCAGAATTGCGCCCCGCGTAAATGGGAGTACGCCCAACATAGTGGGTCTGTGTCCCGATTCCAATCCGCGAGCATCGTTGTACGCCCAGCGTACCAAGGAGGGTACACCCAGCGTACTCCCTCTGTTGGGTTTTCATTTTGGGCCTTAAGAGATTGGGTTGTTATTGGGCTATTAGAGCTTGGGCCATGACTGGACATTATGGATGGAGTATTGTGGACTCACTAATTATTATGGACCTTGGATCTAGGCCCATTTGGTGAGGTGGGCCCAATTTAGTAAATTGGGCCAATATTGGGCTTTGTTACAGACTTTTTGTCTTTGGGCCATTAGTGGGCTTGAGAGCTTATCTAATGTTGGGCCTTTCATATTTTGATTTTTGGGCCCTTAGTCGTGGACCAGATTGAGTTAAGGGTAAATTGGTCAATGTACCCTTGGAAGGATATTGTGCTTGGCCTAATGATTGTTTTGCTGCTTCGGATAGTTCGGGATTTTCGGTGAGGCGGTGATTCGGGAATCTGCTTCTTCAGTTCAAAATTCCGGCAGTTGCGAGGTGAGTTATCCTCACTATACCAACAGGGTCTACGGCACCAAGGCCGACCCTTTATCGGATTGTAATTCGGGTATCGTTGTTATGTTTTTGTTCTGCTTTGTTTGCATCCTGGTTAGGATGATATATGTTAGAGACCTAGCTAAGGTCGGTATCCTGGTATATAGGATGATGCTATGCTAGTGACCGGTTAGTTCGGTATCCTGGTTAGGATGATGTTATGTTATGTGATCTGCTAGATCGGTTTGATTGGATGTGAATTGTTATATGATTAAAGGTTTATGTGCACATGGTTGTTGGACTGGGGTTGAGTTGAGGCGGGTCCTGCTTTGTGCTGTAGGCCAACATACCCAGGGCAGACCGGTTATCCCGAAGGCCCAGCAAGCGGCCCGGATAAGCTGTAGGCCCCAAGAGGGCAGACCAGACGTACCGAGGCTCGTAGAGTGGACCAGGCCGACTGAAGGCCGAGTGCGGGCGGACCAGTCATACTGTAGACTCAAAGAGTGGACCAGGTGGATTGAAGGCCCGGTGCGGGCGGACCAATTACACTGTAGACTCGATGTATATGGCTAGACTCGGAGGGTGGACCAGGTGGACTGAAGTCCCGGTACGGTGGACCATTCACACAGTAGACCCGAAGTGCATGGTTGTTCTATGTTCTGTTATGATATGGCATGTTGTGCGTGTATGGTATATGTGGTTGGTATTTTTGGGGTATCTCACTAAGCTTTCGGGCTTACAGTTGTGGTTTAATGTTTTCAGGTTCTTCAAGAGACCGTGGCAAGGCAAAGGCGTGATCGTACCGCTCCTCATGATTATGTTTTATGATGTGGTTCTGGGAAGACTTTGATAATAATTGTATTGAAAACCTTTTTGTAATAACTTTATGAAATTGGGTTGTTTTTGAAAAGTTTAAATTGGTTGAAATTTTTAGAGCGTTTCAAGTTGGTATCAGAGCCTTGGTTTGAGTGAATTGGAGGAACATTCGTGTGAATCCAGTCTCAAACCAAGGAGAGTTTTCAAAAGATATTTTAAAATGGTTTTCAAAAAGAGTAAAAGAGGACGCGGAGGTACGATCAGCCGAAGCCAATAAGTAACCCCAAAATACCATACATGATATTTGTTTTTGAGCTATAATAGAACAACATGCTAGTACTAGGCTAGGGATCTTCAGGATTTCATGATAATGTTGCCTGATTTATGATGCCTGCTAGCCTAGGGTTTCTTCTGTGGGAGATTTCCAGTGTTCCTCTAGGAGTGAGGGTTGAGTGCTTGTTATGTATGTTTTTCATTAGGGTGTTGTGGTGATAATTGATATAAATATGGGTAGGTGTGGAAGGTAGTATGGGCCCGTACTACCGAAAGCACAGGACCCATACGCGTATCAAAGAAGCCACAACCTCTAGGGTTGGGTTGGGGGTTGGTTCCCGGGATAGTGGGAAGTATCTGAGATCTCACGATGTTTTTTCAGTATGGTGGTTACAAGGCATGCTGGGAGTGGATCTGGGTTAGGATCGGGAGCAGGAGAGGGCGGTCAGGGTGGGTCAGTACCGCTCGAGATTATTGGTCAGATGAGCACAGGCGAGTTGGACGCTAGGATTCGTGAGATCCTGCATGATGAGGTTACTGCGTTGTTCCGGGCCGAGTTGTTGGAACTGTTTGGGTCGATCAAGACCGCCATGGTTGAGTATTTTGATGAGCGTTGTGCGGCTCTCACAGAGACGGTTGCCGTGGCAGCTACAGCAGCTGTAGCAACGGCAGGGGGAGGAGCCGGTCAAGGTTTTCAGTATCGGGACTTCGATAATACGAAGCCACTACCTTCGATGGGGTTCAGGACCCGATTGTTGCTACGTGGAGGGGTGTTTCTTCACGTGTTCATGCCCTGCTGATCAGAGGGTGAGGTGTGCTCTGAACCTATTGAGGCTCGGGGCGAAGGATTGGTGGAGATTGACCACGGGGTCATTTTCGGATGCGCAGAGGGCTGTGGTTTCATGGGATCAGTTCCGGGAGATGTTTATCACTCCTTATGTTTCAAGGGTTGAGAGAGAGAGAGGTTGGCTCAGGAGTTCCTGGAGCTGAAGCAGGATTCGAAGTCGGTGACGGAGTTCACCAGGATGTTCAGTGAGAGGGCGATGTTTTGCCCTGAGTTTGCTTCGGAGCAGGCTCAGATGTCCCGATATCTGAGTATGCTCAAGAGGGATATCAAGCAGTTTGTGTCTACGTAGAGGTGCGAGACCTTGTTAGAGTTGTAGGAGGCCGTCAGGCGGCATGAGTTGGAGATTGAGTTGCAGTTGAGAGAGCAGAGGCAGGCCCCGGCATAGTTGCAGCCGGCGCCGAAACGGTCCAAGACCATTGATTCTAGATTGGGAGATCAGAGCATCCGCGCTTGTGGGAAGTGTGGGAAGGATCACACCGGAGTTTGTAGGTCCGGTGGTGCATGACGCAAGTGCGAAAAGGAGGGGCATTATGCGAGGGATTGTCGGCAGACAGCCCCGGTTCAGGATTTGAGGATTTGTTATCACTGCCATCAGGTTGGACACTTGAGGGTCAACTGTCCACAGCTTGCTGCAGGACCGGTGCAAGCTCCACCACCGTCCACTTTGAGGATTACGGGTGGGGGTCAGAGTGGAGCGGAGCCCCCAAGGTCTTAGGGTCGTGCTTTTCAGCTTACAGCAGAGGAGGTCAGAGTAGTGTCGGATGCAACTGTGGGTATGTTTCTTTCTTGATGTCTTGTTATCTCGTGATTATTATGGAGTATTGTATTTCTTCTAGTCTCGTTGTGTGATTTCTGGTATTGCAATCGTTGTTCCTTGAGGGTTATGGTATGGTTGAGGGCTTGGTGATGGGAATTTCGTTGGTTATCATTCATGAGGATTATTAGTAGGGAATCTGTCTTTTGGTCTGAAAGTCGAGTAACATATTCAGTCTGAGGAGTGGTTTGCTGAATGTCGGGTTTCTTTCGATGTCCGAGATGATCTGTGTTGATATGTAATTTTGTGAAGGTTGCTCGTCCTAGTGGGAATCAGTTCGCGTGTAAGGGATTATGTTGTGTAGGGTTGTTAAGGGAGGTCGGTCATGGCGACCGGTGGTTGGTAGTCAGTGCTCTAAGTGGGGGAGAATTGGAAATTCTCCGAAAGATCGATAAGCATGAGTAGTCGATTAGTTGTTGGGGATTTAGCAGTGGTTCGGTCAACCAAGAGCGTAGGCTGGTATGAGCAAATGACAGGCAGTCGGGACGGGATACAGACCAAGGGTTTCGGAGAAAGGGTGATTGATTGTGGAAGGCCTGGGATCAGGCCGGTTTTGAGTATGTAGGATGGAGTCAGAGTTCGGAGCCCCTAGAGGGCTAGAACAGTATGCATGGGAGAGTTTTTCTTGGAGGGATAATTCGGGATGTTGGATGCTAGTTGAGCGGACCGGATAGACTGAAGGCCAGTGGGCGTACCGGTCAGGCCGAAGGCTCGGAGGACGGACCAAACAGGATGAAGGCCCTAGAGGGCGGTCCAGCCCTGCTGAAGGTTCTGAGAGTGGTCCATAATGGCTGAAGGCCTGGTAAGGCGGTCCAGTCATGCTGAAGACTCTGCATGTGTTGATAGATCTGTATGAGGAAAATGAGGGAATATGTCGCCAGGATATGGTAATTGATATGGTCTGGCCCCAAGTATTGATCATGTTGGTGGAAGGCAGTGCATGGACCCGAGAGTCCTTGCGGGCAGAATCAGAATAGGTGAAGTTCGAGAATAGCAGTTGCTCTACATGGATAATGTAGGGTGGTGTTTAGCTCAGCAGCACGCGCAGGCGCGTAAGAGTTGTTGAGTGGATTTCCTAGAAAGGAAAAGGCATGTAGCTTCGGGAGGAGCATGGGTCCTCCGTTAGGGGAGGAAGTGGAGTAAATGAATGAACTTCGTGCCTCAGTCATTAGTAGGAGGTACTGGATTGTACCGGATATACGGAAGTACTTGTGGGTTGGTTGCTCGTTGAGGTAGTAGCAATTTTGAGTAATGCTCAGGCATATTTTCAGTCTCCTTGGGAAGGGAGGAGGTTAGTGGCTCCATATTGGAGATTTGGAACCGAGGAAAGTAAGACAGCTGGTTAACAAACTCGGGAGTAGTTTGGACCGATGCTGGGGAAATATAAAAGATTTCGGTCAAAGGTCAAGGACCTAGAGACCATGTTATAGAAGATGCAGTGGTCAGGTTGCAAGAACCTAAGTTGATTGAGTAATCGGAGTCTGCGGTGTAGAAGTCGTTCTGAAGGGTATGCTGCAGTAGGCTTCGAGGACGAAGCCTAAATTAAGTGGGGGAGAATTGTAGCACCCCATTCTTGAAGTATCTATTTATGGGTTCCCGAGAGCAAGAGTAAGGGCGTTTTGGTTCTTGATGTGGATATAGAGTTTAGCGGGAACGGCTTATGATGGAGGAGATGTTGTAAATATTGGCAGCAAAGGTCCCTAAGGGGGGGAGTTTAGCAAAGGGGTCCCATGCATGCCAAGCATGCATGCATGTGTTTGGCTGGGTACGCCCAGCGTAGTGGAGGACAGGAACGCGGAGGCCTCTCGGCGTACGCTCAACGTACTGGATGTATGCCCAACGTACGTCTATCATCCAGAAACCCTAAATTTAGGGCCAGCCACTATATAAGGAACATAATGGTTCTTACCCTAGCCTCCATAAGCACTCTCTTATCCTCAGAAACCCTAGATAGTCGTCCCACCTCCATTGTTGGGTGTGTTTGACCTTGGAAAGCTTGTTTTGGCAAAAGAGAGTCTAGAAGAAGAAAGAGGAAGTTGTCACAGAAGGAGTTGAGTGGCTAGAGCTGGTAGATCTGGAAAGACATCATCTTCTGAGGCTCTTTTGAGGTAAAAAGTCTCTGGCTTGACAATCATATTGTGTAGATCTATGTGTTGTGAAGTTTTAACATCATTCTTGTCCCAAAACCTCATCTTGATGCATGATTCGAGTTGGTTGAGTTTAGTTGTCCTTTTAGACCTTATGAGAGGTCTTGAGTAAGAAAAATGAGGTCCCAAGGGCTTTGGTTGTCTCATATGTGATATAGATAGGTCTTAATGGATTAAGACATTGGATTAAGAGCTTTATGGACGTCCCAAGAAATAAAGTTTGAGACTTTATGAATCCTAGGCATATTTGGTCTATGGATTTGAAGTTTGGGCTTAAGAGCTTAAGCCATTAAGATCTTATGAGAAGTTGTAGTTCAGCAGAATTACGCCCCGCATAAATGGGAGTATGCCCAGCGTAGTGGGTCTGTGTCCCGATTCAAAAAGCGAGCATCTTTGTACGCCCAACGTACTCCCTCTGTTGGGTTTTCATTTTGGGCCTTAAGAGATTGGGCTGTTATTGGGCTATTAGAGCTTGGGCCATGACTGGACATTATGGATGGAGTATTGTGGACTCACTAATTATTATGGACCTTGGATCTAGGCCCATTTGGTGAGGTGGGCCCAATTTAGTAAATTGGCCCAATATTGGGCTTTGCTTCGGACTTTTAGTCTTTGGGCCATTAGTGGGCTTGAGAGCTTATCTAATGTTGGGCCTTTCATATTTTGATTTATGGGCCCTTAGTCGTGGACCAAATTGAGTTAAGGGTAAATTGGTCAATTTACCCTTGGAAGGATATTGTGCTTGGCCTAATGATTGTTTTGCTGCTTCGGATAGTTCGGGATTTTCGGTGAGGCGGTGATTCGAGAATCTGCTTCTTCAATTCAAAATTTCGGCAGTTGCGAGGTGAGTTATCCTCACTATATCGACAGGGTCTACGACACCAAGGCCGGCCCTTTATCGGATTGTAATCCGGGTATCGTTGTTATGTTTTTTGTTCTGCTCTGTTTGCATCCTGGTTAGGATGATATATATTAGAGACCTGGTTAAGGTCGGCATCCTGGTATATAGGATGATGCTATGCTAGTGACCGGTTAGTTCGGTATCCTGGTTAGGATGATGTTATGTTATGTGATCTGCTAGATCGGTTTTATTGGATGTGAATTGTTATATGATTGAATGTTTATGTGCACATGGTTGTTGGACTGGGGTTGGGTTGAGGCGGGTCCTGGTTTGTGCTGTAGGCCAACATACCCAGGGCGGACCGGTTATCCCGAAGGCCCAGCGAGCGGTCCGGATAGGCTGTAGGCCCCAAGAGGGCGGACCAGACGTACCGAGGCTCGGAGAGTGGACGAGGCCGACTGAAGGCCGAGTGCGGGCGGACCAGTCATACTGTAGACTCAGAGAGTGGACCAGGTGGATTGAAGGCCCGGTGCGGGCGGACCAATCACACTGTAGACTCGATGTATATGGCTAGACTCAGAGGGTGGACCAGGTGGACTGAAGGCCCGGTACGACGGACCAGTCACACAGTAGACCCGAAGTGCATGGTTGTTTTGTGTTCTGTTATGATATGGCATGTTGTGCGTGTATGGTATATGTGGTTGGTATTTTGGGGGTATCTCACCAAGCTTTCGGGCTTACAATTGTAGTTTAATGTTTCCAGGTTCTTCAAGAGACCGTGGCAAGGCAAAGGCGTGATCGTACCGCTCCTCATGATTATGTTTTATGATGTGGTTCTGGGAAGACTTTGATAATAATTATATTGAAAACCTTTTTGTAATAACTTTATGAAATTGGGTTGTTTTTGAAAAGTTTAAATTGGTTGAAATTTTTAGAGCGTTACACTTTCCCTCTCTAATCAGATATTGGGTAAAAGACCATTTTACCCCTCAATGGCCTCTATTACCTACGTTGACCAAACCCCAAAGTCAACAAAAGTCAACGGTCAACTCTGACCAGACTCGGCGAGTACACAAGTGTGACTTGGCGAGTCCTTGCGTGTCTTCTGAATCTTCCAAGGCCTCACTTGACTCGTCAAGTGAACCTTCCACTCGACGGGTTTCCACTGGATTCGAATCGCGGGGCAACCTGACTTGAATCGTCGGGTCCAATTATGAACTCGACGAGTTGCTTTCATGATCATACTCAAACGACCTTCTGAGGTCAGATCTGTTCCTTTAATCCATAGATCTGACCTTCCCAAGCTTAATAAACACGTAAAGGTTCAAACTTTATGTTCATGCGACCCACATATAGCCATAAATGGATAAATAACCCTTAAAATGGTAACCTTAGCTCCAAATTCATAAAGGACTGCATAAAGCTGGGGAATAGGGACTCTCTGGACCTCTTAAGGTCCAGATCTGAAGATATAGACACAATAGGGCATCACATACTCTAGATCTCTTACCAAAAGAAGAGAAGAAACCCTATATTCATGAAATCTATCACCCAAACGAAGATGGACATGAATCCTTACCTCTCACAGCAGCTCTGAATGAAATGATGGAAGATTTGAGTCCCACAGGACATCCTAGCTCGAAATCCATCCTTCCCTTTGTTAAGACACACCAAAAGATGATGAATTAGCCGTCCTCTTGCACCACATGCTTTCTCTCTGCTCTTTAGGGTTTCTCAGGGTGTAATGGCCATAAATGAAGGCCATAAGGACCTTTAAATAGGTCCTAAACCCAAGAAATTAGGGTTTCTCTACCCAGCACCTACTCGGCGAGTCCCTCCTCAGACTCGTCGAGTCCACTCATTAAATCCGCGTGAGAAGCCCGACTCGACTCGGCGAGTTGGATCCTCAACTCGTCGAGTCTCTCCTTTAATCACAAGATTAACCTACACCATAATAACCCTAAGAATCTGGATGTTACAATCAGAAGGGCCTCAAGAAGGCCGATTGCCCGAGATTGACAGCATCAGCAGCGTTAGTGGTGGCGCCAGCTCCAGCGACCCTGCAGATTACTGATGGCCAGCATGGCAAGTCAGAGGCTCTAGTGGTGAGGAGCAGAGCCTTCCAGTTGTTTACCGAGGAGGTGCGCGCTGCACCCGATGTGGTGACGGGTATGATTTATTCTCCCTAGTTCTTATTATATGTTGCTTATGATATTTATGTTCCATGTTATGTGTTTTGTTTAGGATCGTTCCATGTGAACGGTATTCCAGTTCAGTTGTTGTTCGATTCGGGTGCTACCCGATCATTTGTCTCCCTTACACTTAGCAAGAGGTTCCCTAAGTCTTTGGGCATGTTGGATTGCCCTCTAGAGGTCGAGATTGCTGATGACTGATAAGTACAAGCATCAGAGGTTTCCATGGATTGTGTTTTGAGGCTGTTCGAGGAGCGCTATCTGGTATATTTGGTTCCCATACCATTGCGTGGGAACAAGGTTATCATCGATATGGACTGGTTGAGCCCTAATGGGGTTGTGATCGACTGTGTGAAGCAGTTGGTACATGTCAGGACCCAAAGTGGGGGAGAGCTGGTGATTCAGGGCGAGAGGCCACAGTGTGGACCAGCTTTATGCTCAGCAGCGAGGGCTAGGCGCTACCTTCAACAGAGTTGCACCAGAGAGGGGTGTAAACGAGCCTAACACTCTCATCCGGCGTTCGTTTTCGACAGACTTTTTATCGTTGGACTCCTATCAATGAGATCTTCAACTCTCATTTAGATCATCTTGGCTAAAAATTTGTACCGATCTAGAATTTGATTTTTAACTAGAATACTATTATGTCGAATCTTAAAAAAATCATAAACTTCCTCTCACGAAGTCAGATTTGGACGTTCTCTATATGCACGCTCTCGGTTTAACGACTATTACGACTCTCGTTTAGATTACTAAGGCTAAAAAGTAATTTATCGAAAATCTACTTTTTATGAGACGCAGAGTCGTGCTGGTTAAATCGAGAAACTTTGAAGACATAACTTCTTCATATAAAGTCGGATTTGAACGCTCCTTATATCTCTGGAATCCATATGACGCATACTACAACTAACTTAAGATTAATTGTCCTAAGTAATCTTTTATTTTTGAAGTGTATTTAATTTTATTTATTTTATTATTAAATACACATAATATCCTATATAACAATTAAGCACATAAAATATATGAATAATCCTTTCTTATTTATTCATATAAAAGTTACAAGGATTAACAAAGTAACAGAATATAACTTCATCTGGCAAGCAACGCGGACGGCTTAAAAAAAAGGTCGATTAAAGCATGAATTTGGGCCGCAAATAATGGATAGGCCTCAAATCCCGTATGTATTAAGAAGTAAAAGGTACATGTAACTTTCAACAAATGGCAAAACTAACCTCCCTAATTTTCACTTTATTAATTTAGTTAGTCCTTAAATCCAATAATATGACAATTTAAGTTTCTAAAGTTTCTCTAATTTAGTCCCTTTACTTATCTTCCCCAATATAACTTATTATTATTATTTTCGGTATCTAATCTTATTTATTAAATTATCTCTTTCATTTTTAAATAAAAATAATTGAATTAAATAATTAAAATACGGAAATAATAGTATACCAGGAAAAAAATGGGATGTTACATGCTTGTTTCAAAATCTACAGCTCAAAACAACATTTTTTTCCATATATCTTTCATTCCGTCCACTAAGTTTATGACAACCACAATGCATTAAGCTCTTTAAGATTTAATGAATAGACACACGAAATATAATACATTGAATTCATTTCGTCCATTAACTTTAGGGCATCACACATTAACATTAAGGATGTGGTAGATTGGAATGCAAACTAATATTGACACTACATGTGTTTGACGTTAATTTTGTTATGTTGTTTTGCTCTAAAAGCTTGCTCACAAAGGGTCTCCAACCCTCATTATGTTAATAATGAAATATTGCACAAAAAAACACTAAATTTTCAGAAAAAAATGATTTTGATATTGTGGTTCTTTTTCAATTAAGTCCATATATTTTATTTAATTTATCAATTTTCATACCCAAAAAGTGGTGTCACTAAAAATATTAGGTCATCATCTCATGTCAACGTTACGTCATCAAAAATCAATACGTCATCATGTCACGTCAGTTGCCAATTGGATTGGACGGTCAAATTGTCAGCATCAGCATTGAAACAAATTGAAAAATATAATGTCAAAATTATTATTTTTTAAAAAACTAATACCTTAATTGTAAAAAAAATACAATATCAAAATCAAAATAAAAGTTTTATATAAAATTAATGTCATTTATACATTTATCCTTTTATTTTGACAAATGATCTGAATCAATTAACTCTTTATACTAATATGAAATTATTTACGTAAATTAAATTAGAACAAAAATCAATGTGTTATTTTAGGGGGTGTTTGGATAGGAAAAAAAGAGATGTTTATTGCTTATTCCCACAATAAGCTAACTTTGAGTGTTTGGATAAAATCCAACTTATTAAACTAAATAAGCTAATTTTAATAAGCATCTATCCCCATGCTTATTGCTTATTCCCACCACAAATAAGCTAATAAACAATAAACTAATAAGCTAATCCAAACACCCCCTTAATGGGCTTGACATGTTTGATCAAGACTTTGCCCTCTTCATACAACCAATTCCATGTCTCCACAACATCGAACCCTACTTTCTATTGTTTCTTCTCCGACCATTTTAGTTTGGCTTTGTCGGCTTAAATACGTTTTTACTTTTAGGCTTTTAGACAAAATTCAATGGTACACTAAAAAATTATCATTTTAGTGTTAGTTTTTCTTTTTAGCATTTCAATCAATCTCTAAAATATATTATTTTAGTATGTAGGATACACTCAAACACCAAATATGAAGATCATAATGTTCAACCTCTAAAATACATTATTTTAATGTATGGTTGGATTATTACACCATTTTAGTATTTAAAACTCATTATTTTTATGTTTTACCATTGTAGTTAGTCTTTTAGTCAAGAGTCTAGCAATCAGGCCCCAACACTCTAAATCCAACAATCTACAAATAAATTTCGTTCACAGTTTCCTGTATTAACATAAAATGATAACCTCATTTTAAGCTTACCTTAGATCCGTCTTAAACATCAAGTTTTAATATTGCAAGAACATTGCAAAAAATTGTACTAAGTTTCATTGAATTTTTTAAATTTAAAATTGATATAACGGTAAAAAATTTACATTGGATTTGATATAGAAAATGATATGTACTATATTTGAAAGCTAGATAGCCCTCCTTGACATTTATATAATTAGGTTGCCTACAAAAAAAAAAAAAAAAAAAAAAAGAAATCATATTCTTTTTCTGCATTATTAAATACTACGACTCATAACTGCCCATATTAGCTTGTACACAAAAAAGAGTCGAGACTTTAATGGAGGTTAATAAATCATTTTAACAATTTATGATAGAGATTAAAATGGAGATGATAAATTAACTCTTATAATATGTTTATCTTTTAAGATATCATGCCGACAGTATTGAACTTTTACTAGATTTGACAAAGATGTAGTGTCCTGTTGTCAAAACAGGAGACGGATTGAAAGTGATTGACCTTTACCCAAAAAATTTAATTAACGTGTCCTAACCCGTTTGTTTCTTTAGAACGTTTGAATATATTTTTTTTTTTTAAAAAAGCTCCATTTAAATAGGGAAAATGGTGGGATAGATAATAAGGTAATGTGAGATGAGTGAGGTTTAGGTGTTTTTATTTAAATAAATTAAAAAATCAATGCTAAAATAGCATTTTTAGGTAAGACAGTGACCAAACGTGTAACAAAAACAAAAAATATGGACCTTCTTGAGTTAAAAATAAATAAATTATAGTCCAAATATGCAAATTACCCTAAACCATAGCGTAACTAAGGGATTCCATTTAGGGCTAGACAAAATGGCCGGGCACGGACGGCCTGGTGTCCGAGCCGATTGGTCAGACGACGACTACTTCACTTATTAGATTAGTATTAGCCGCCTGTTCCGGAATGGAATGGGATGGAATAGAAAAAACGGGAAGCGCTATCGGTTCGGTTTTTTTGGGAGGGAGAAGCTTGTGAAGAAGGAAGCTTATCCCCGCCCCGACTGTCAGCTACTGACACCATTCGTGTAATTACTAAAAAAAATAAAATAAATAAAATAAAAAGTAGTGTTAAGAAACTAGAGAAAAAAACAACTACAAAATAGTGTTATGACACTATATTTGCGATCCTAAAATTTGTTTGAGTTTGCACCACCTAATGTACTTGATCATAACTCAAAATTACACACAGTGTTCATGTAAATTACATTAACCTAAAACGGCTAAAGACACTAAAAAGTAAAAACAATTAAACACCAACAACCTCACGACTCAAAATTATTGATCTTCTTTACCCACCTCAATCATCCACCTATGATAGTGATATAGTATTGACAACTTCGTAGAGCTTCAACGTAATTGTTAAAATCACTTGCGGCAATTCTCGGTTCCTAAATTTCTTTTTCGATTTTTTAACATCTAATGACAAATGTTCATGTTTTTATCTTTAGATCACCAAACAAATTTCCATAAAACTAGAGGCGAAGCCACTTACAAGCAAGGTGGGTCTTAGGACCCACCTAATTTTTTAATTTATATAACATTTCAATAGTAAAAAGAATATGAATTATCTTAAAAATAATTAGGACCTACCTAATAATATTTGACAAAATAAGAAAACAAATAAATAAAAAAATAATGGAAAATTGATACTTACATTTCAAAGCAAATGGTTTAATACTTTCAAAACCTATGAAACATCGGAGATAAAAAAGAGAGTTGAAGTTGTTTGATGTAAAAAAATAAAGAGTAAATTACACGAATGGTCCCTATGGTTTAGGGTAATTTGCGGGTTTGGTCCCTAACTTATTTTTTTAACTCGGAAGGTCCTTACTGTTTGTTTTTGTTACGCGCTTGGTCCCTGTTTTACCTAAAAAACTTATTTTGTCCTTGATTTTTTAATTTATTTAAATAAACACACCACCAACCTCATCTCCCTCACCTTACCTTACCTACCCCACCATTTTTCTCTATTTAAATAATAGTATTTTTAGATAAGATAGGGACCAAGCACGTAACAAAAACAAATAATAGGGACCAATGGCGTAACAAAAACAAACAGTAGAGACTTTCCGAGTTAAAAAAATAAGTTAGGGACCAAACCCGCAAATTACCCCAAACCATAGGGACCATTCGTGTAATTTACTCAAAAATAAATTATGAATGGTTATTAGGAAATTAAAATAAGCAAACAACTCTTCTCATATTGTTGGCCGTATAAAATGATTGTTGCAAATGAACCTTTTAAAAAGAAAAGAGACTCGGTCGTGCAAAGTAGTTAATTTTTTTTTGCAAAAATTAGATTTTAGTGTTAAGTAGACACTGATTTTACCCGTTTTAACTATTCTATTGGTCACGTTGAACTCGCGTTTTTACTAACCGGTTGTTTTTTTGTTGGTTCGACTCGACCCAATCTGTCATACATAGAGTTGACTCTTTGGTTTTTTCGCATTCACTTAAGTAGGAACCACGTGCTATTTTGTTCTAGATTCGCCACTGCATAAAACAATGTTGTTTTCTTATATTTTTTATGGTTCTAATATAAATGACAAATTTGTAAATTGGATGAAATCTTTTGATATATTTATGAGTAGTACGAATGAAACATTTTGGATGATGAGGTTATATATCTAAACTAATTTCATATTGTTTATATATGATTTTATATTTATATTTATTTTATTTTATTAATTTCATATTATATTAATATTATTTTGAATGACATGCGAAAGAAAAACCCCATATCAACCGCGAAGAAAATGCTTCAAAATATATACTAATCACTTTATAATAAATTAACAAATATTATCAAAAGAATATGTCAAAGCTAAAAAGTGTGTAATTAGATCCAAAAAATTACTCCTTTTTATACATAAAGTACAGAATGGTTTGGATCTCAAGAACATATTGTTTGAATAAGAAAATTTGGATAAAAGTAAAATACTTTCATGTTTCATTTTTATATCTACACTATTAAACACAAAAAAAAAAACGTATACATGGTTTTAAATTTCCATTGATATTGTTGTATTGATATAACATATATTTTGCTTTATAATTTATATTACATGGTTGGAAAAAAAAATTTGATAAATTAAATGCTCATTTATGTCAAAACGCCAAAACGGTGCATTCACTAAATAAACATTCTCACGTTCTCGTTCACTAATTATTAGTTATATTTATTTTTGTATACATTTCAAATATAAGGTATAGTTGTCTCATTAATACTTTGATCATATATGATATGTCTAAAGGCATATTCATCTGCGGGGATAGCTCAGTTGGGAGAGCGTCAGACTGAAGATCTGAAGGTCACGTGTTCGATCCACGTTCACCGCATTTTATTTTAATATTGTGTAATCCTTCGTTTTTAGGAAATATTGTTTCACTTTTAACCATGTAAAAAGTAAAAAACTAGCGCCAAAAGGAATAATCTGAAGAATGTCGTTGTATTAACATTTACAAACACAAAATTTTCACATATTTCAACAGTCGTCCAAACAAAAACATCATAAATTTCTTATCTTTCCACAGAAAAAAAAAAAAAAATCCAAACGAAATTAAAAAAGAATGCTTCACATTTCAGAATGTATAACTGTTTCAAAAGAAATCAAACTCAAGATAATTGTCGGATCCCTTCTTCTCAGGTGCAACCACGACAGCAGCAGCCTTTTTCTCGCAAAGGGATGTCATCGGAGAAGAATTCCGTTCAAACACCACCGCCTTTGGGATTTCCGGTGGGGTTGCACAACGAATCAACGCCCAATTAACACCTTCAAAGAAAGGATGTTGTTTGATTTCAGTAGCTCCTCTCTTGTATGCCAATCGTTGCTTTGGTTCTTTCACCAGCAAACCTCTCATCAGATCCCTCGCCGGAAAACTCACAACCGGCGACTCCGGGAACCTCAGCGGCTGCCCAACCACATTTGTCAACGTCGCTCGATTGCCTGTCCCTTTGAACGGAGTTTTCCCAAAAAGCAACTCGTACAAAAATATACCAAGCGTCCACCAATCCACCGCGCTGCCATGTCCTTCGTTTTTTATAATCTCTGGCGCCAAATACTCATGCGTCCCAACAAACGACATTGACCGGACACCGGTCGGCTCCGCCATAAGCTCCGGTAACGGACTCACCTGGTTCCCAATTTCCGATTTCGACTTCGATTTCTTATCTTTCTTGGATCTAAACATTCTCGGAGAGAAACAAGAGGTAGAAACCACACATGAGGGTTGGATACAAGACGAAGACGACGGCGGCTCGATGCAATAACCGCCGGAGCTCTTCTGTAAAGGATCGTTCTCTAAAGACGATGAAAATAAATTCACAAGCGTTGGACTGACTGAACAACGAAGTGAAAGATCAAAGTCGGTAAGCATTATATGACCATCTTCCCTAACAAGAACATTTTCCGGCTTCAGGTCACGATACACGATTCCAAGCATATGCAGGTACTCCATAGCAAGAAGTATCTCAGCAACATAAAATCTGCATAAGATTCAAAAGTTTATTGAAAAAGAAAAGATCTGGGAATATTAATTAGGTTGTCATATACTTACTTGACAGCTTGTTCACAGAATCGTTTTCCCGGCTGGCGTTGCCGGAGCATGTGCAAATCGCCGCCGGGGCAAAACTCCATTACCAAACACGAGAACTTATCCGTCTCAAAATGAGTATACAAACTGGGAAGAAAAGGATGATCCAAAGATTGAAGTATTTCCTTTTCTGTTTGCGCTCTTAATAACTTATTACGACCTTCAAGCGACACTTTATCCATCACCTTCATTGCATAATACGATTTGGTACCCGTAAGCTCACAAAGATAAACACTTCCGATGTCCCCGCAACCCAATCTTTTCAACAATCGAAAATGATTCAGACCCAGATTCCCATCTTGTAATCTAACACTCTGAATCGCTTCCCATCTTGAATCGTTTGATTTATGAGGTTTGCTGATGGTGGCGCTCAACGTGCTGTAACAACTTTCGTCGCTTATATCAGTGCTTGTACTTCCTCTACACATGCTACTCTTTCCACTCTCCACAAAATCTGTTCTTTCACCACCAATTATTGGATCTTTAAACGGTTTCATTTCTCCGATTGAACCCATTGTTACGTTTCAGGAGCAGCTTTCTACACACATATATATATAGATAGATAGAGAAAGAAAAGAAGATTAGAAGAAGTAAGAAGAAACGTATGATAATCAAGAAAACGAACACATGAGTCTTGATTCTTGGAACTGACACAACTTCCCTCCATAATACTATTAACCCTACAAAAACTACCCCCACAAACAACCATAATCTAAAAGACAATAGGGAGGGCCATAAAACCCACTTTGATTTACAGAAAGAAAAGTAGAAAAAGATATGAGGGGTCATATATAAAAGCGTACCTGAAAGTGTAGAAAGATGACAACTTTAGGGTTCTTGTTGAATGTTGATTGTTGAGGCATCAATGAACATTAGCTAGGAGAGAAGAGGAGAGGGAGCACTACCATTAATGGTGGGAGTGTGTGAGATAAAGAAAGAAAGAGAGGGGATCACTATCACTCTCTCCCATAATTCATAATGAATTGTGGTCTAAAGAAGAAGAAAAAAGGTTTCGAGTGTTGGGGCTGTCTATGTGGGCTACTACCATTAACATGGAGGAGAGAGACAACTATAGCCTGTGAGGATATATAAAATATCCTTTTTTTATTTTAAATTAATACTAAAGGTTTTAGGGTCAAATATTTGATTATGATTATGAAAAAACTTATTTGGATCGAATATAATATGCCAAGGATGTAAACTGTTTGGAACCGATCCGAGCATAAAGAACCGAAAATCGATGTAGGAGTAAATGGGGAACCGAGAACCGGATCGAATACCACTAGTCGATTCCAACCCTATCTAAGAAGATGTTTGGTAATGAAATTGACTTGAACCGGACCGGAAACCAAAGAACCAAAAACCGAAAATCATGAATTGGGGGAATTTGGAACCGGACTGAATACTGCTAACCGGTTTCAACCGCTTCCTGTTTGATTTTTCGATTAAAAAGCACATCCCTGTAATATTTTGTATTAATATGCAATTTTTTTTAATTGATTAGTTGAAACATAGTTATATAAATTGTTTAAAAAAAAGAACAGTTTGATGTATAAAATCATAAAAAAAAAAATGTTGCAAAAACCTATTTGACTCATTCACTTTTATCTAAAAATTTAGTTTTACTTATTTGACCTTTTAGAAACTGTATGATATAACCTAATCAATTTAATTCTTTTTTTTAAACGACAACTACTTTTTAAATCCATCTATATCCGCGACCAGACTTGAACATTTAACCTGAATAAGGGATAACTATCAATGAAACATATTGAGTAGCATGAAATCAAAATGCACGTATTAAATGAGTTAATAAAAGAAATTAAATGTTGTTAGACATATAGATATAGACGTTAAACTGGTCCATGTCATGAGAAAAATGGTTCGTCGTTACAATTTGGGTTATTTCTATAATTTTACTCTTACATTGAGGATATTTATGTAATTTTTACATTTCATGCTATTACAATCTACACATGACCATTTACGTAATTTGACTTATTATAAATGATCTGTTTCTATAATTTTGCAAATTAAAAATTATATCCCTCTTTTTGTTTTGTTTTTAGATTATATCCCTCTTTTTGTTCTTCTTTTTGTCCATTTAGACCAAAATCCAGGCTTGATGATAGTGGAGAGGGTACTTTTATGGTCAAAATGAATACTAGTATTTTGGTGATATTATGCCACCCGATGTTGGTATGAAAACAAGACTCTACTTCTGTCAAACGCTATCGACTTTTCTATTGTTTTTTACACGACAATTTTCATGGAAACAGCATGCTTTTTTCAAACATATAATAATAAGATTGAATTTCAATCACAACAATTAAACAGTTACGCATCTCATGTTAATAAATATAATAAGATTATTTAAATAGTATTATTTTCCTTCTAAAACAAGCATGATAAATTTCATTTTGAGTTATCCAAGTCATGAAACGAGCCACTGTTTCCGTTACAATCAATGCTCTCGACCTCTTTCGACAGCTTCGATTTTAAATGTGAATTATGAGATTCCGCTATTTCATGTTTATTAAAAAAAACAATTTGGGCTTTCGGAATAAGCCCAAATTAAAATAAAAATCACACAAAAAAGGAAAATAACAGATAACGGAAGACAGAATACATGGTTTAACAATAATATATATATATATATATATATATATATATATATATATATATATATATATATATATATATATACACATCATTAAAAGGGTTAAATAAAAATAAAAATGAGTCGTATGAAAGTGGGGACATATAAGATCAAGTTGTATGATTCACTTGCCTAAAGTAGTTAAAGGGGCCATCTACTTTATTACTCATGTTCCCACCCCACCCCATCCATCATCACAAATCACAATCTCTTCTTTCATTTACAGCCATCATCTAATTTCCAACAATGTTTTTTCTTTTCCAAAAAATGGTCATAAACTATGTTTTACACATGCATTAAAAAAAAGTTAGGATATAATGTAAATGTAACACTTTTTGAAACATAAAAATGAGACTACGACATCTCAGTTATAACACGTTCACACTTATCTTCCAAGATCTGCACAGCTTCAGTGAACAGCACGTCAGGTGGCAATGCTCCAGTCGATTCTATAGTGACTGAACAACAAAATAAAAATAATAAAAAATCTTAAATAATTAATAGAATGAAAGTATTTGTATCTGTTGGACTTACAGATAAAATGATCTTTGACACGTCGAAGTGCCACCTTTTCCTCCCATCCAGGCTCCCTAATGCATTCCCTACAAAGGGTACAAGCCCTTGGTCTAGCCACGGTTGCCCTCTTCCTACCTGTCCCATCATTTCATTTCAACAAATAATATCAAGACTAACTTTAACTTACATTTTTGGTCCCTCGGTATACCTATTTTTTGCAACTTTCATCCCAAAAACTTCTCTTGCAATTTTTTATCCTTGTTTAAGGACAAGGTTCTTGTGAAGTTTTTGGTCTCTGTTCCAAATAAAATGGCTATTTTTTGTGTCCTCGAGTATAGCTGATTTGCAATTTTGGTCACAAAAAGTTAAATCTTGCAACTTGTTCCTAATTTAAGGTTCTGGCAACATTTTTAGTCCTTGTTCCATGTAAAATGACTTTTTTTGGTACCTGATTTTTCCAATTTTGGTCACAAAAAGTTCTCTTGTAATATTTTTGGTCCTCGTTCCAATTGAAATTACTAGTTTTGATCCTCAAGTATAGCTATTTTTGCAATTTTGGTCCTTATTTGAAGTTCTGGTAACGTGTTTGGTCCCTTTTTCAAGTAAAATGACTATTTTTGGTCGGTGAGTATAGCTAATTATTGCAATTTTGGTCCCAAATATATACTAGAATCTACAAAAAAAACTCAAATAAAGACCAAATAATGCAAGAGTACACTCTTTGGGACCAAAAACTGAAAATATCAGGCTATACTTAAGGACCAAAGATGTAATTTACTCTAGAATCAGAGTACATTGCTATTTCTTTCACTTATCGCTTATGTGAAGGAAACTGGATGTTACCTTTAGCAATATCCTCAATGTCAAACACATTCACCGGGCATTTCTTTACAAGTTCCTCAGCATCATCATCCTCAATGTCTTTCAACAATATAACCTAAAACAAAATGAACAAAAGTATGTTGCTATTCCTGTCACATGTAAGGATATCGTAGAGATTTATTTATTTTTTTATTTAAAAAAAAAAAAAAAAAGGAATGTTTTTCACCTCAGGTAGCATTCTATACCAAGCAGTAGCCACAGGAGACCATTTGGCATGTGTTTTACCAAGGCCTTTACACGCATGTGCTTCTAGCTCAATCTCCTACATATACATAATTATAAACAATTAAAACAAAAGAAAAAGCTTTAAATTGAAATTGTATAAAAAAAAATAAAGTTTTGAATCAAATAATCACCTGCCCGGGTCCAAGCTTTGATATAATGATACCAGGAGTGACAGTAATAGGATTGGTGGAGAACTCAGGCAATGAGTCCTGGCTGGAAGTATATGATGTGTATGTTTTTGGTTTTGAATTTGGATCTGAAGAATTTGAATTTTCAGTTGGCAAAACGTATTCACTACCAAATGGCAACCATTTGAGATCATTAGAGTACACTGTGCGTCGTTCACCGGATCCTCGAGGATTCTTGAAATGGAGTTTGAAGACAATGCAGTTTTTCTCATTAGGAACATCATTTTCTGAAGAAAAAGAAAAGGAAATGGGATACTTAACACTGTAAAAACTAAAGAGAACCACAAACAAGCGTGTGTAAAGAGAACAGCAATAAACCTGACATATAATCAAACAGCCTCGGATCCACTTTTATTGGTATGAGACCAAGTCTGTGGGCAAGCACTTCGTCTTGTACTACTGATGAACTGTTTGCAACAAGAACCTTCTCTATGGCCATGGTGGGAAGCTGTATACAAAGAACCGAATTTTTTTAAGTATCCATGATGAAGAAGTAGAAGAAGAAGAGGAAAATACCTCGGAGATGAGGATTCTTCTAAAAGCATTCGCGATAGAAGCATCAATCCCAATCAAATCAAACTCCATGTCATCTTCGTTGAGTTTAATGACCTTAACTTTGAAGTTTTTCTTAAACTCGTCAAGCCTTAAGCTGTTATCAATCCCCATTGATGCATATGCTCCAGAATAGTGTATATTCTCTGTCTTCATAACCAAAAACAAAAAAAATAAACCAAACTCAGTCATCGTTTTAACCTAAAGCAACAACTCTAATCAAAATTACAGGAACCATACATACATGAGTGGGAGCATCGTTGTTGCAGAAGACGCGAGTCTTCTGGAGTTGGAGGTGAAGAGGAAGCTCATTCTTGGGCAGTTCCGGCAAATCCCAAAGCGGAATTTTTGGCATCGCTGCAAAATCTTTTTTTCTGGGTTTCAATACAAATTCTGGTTTTTGGACAGAAATACCCTTCCTGTACATACATATTCATATCAATAAAGACATGGTTTCAGTAATAATTCTGATTTTGGGCAATCTGATTCAGAACAGTCAAGAGATCAAAACAATGAAAAGCGCCAGGGTAGAAATTATATAAAGGGTATAACAATTGTGTACGTTTATATACTCTTGGACACTTTATGAAGAACAAAACAACTTTCATGAAAGCAGGGGAATGAACAACCAAACAGATTCATGTAGTGATTTTAAAGGACCATATAGAATCTGCTTTTGGAAACATAAAAAACTACAGAAACTCAAAGGAAAAAACATATTACTTTGCAAAGAGGGGAAGGAATCGTCTCACAGAAAATCGATTTTCAGCAAGAAATTATAAAGTGGTACATTTTCCTGTTCAAACACATGAAATCGAGTCTAAAAACTGATTTTCAGCAACCAATTGATCCCGTTCTACATATCAAGCAATGTATTCTATGAAAAACACTGGTCAATTGATGTTTTTCTACATACCAGAGAGAGAGAGAGAGAGAGACCTATCGGTGCAAGAGATGGAGACGCAGTCGTGAGATATGGAGAATCCTTGGGGTTTAATGGGGTTTAAAGGTTAGGGTTTTGACAGGTGAAGCTAAAAGGGAGAGGCTAACAATTTGCATATATAACCTTCTAACTCTATATGTATGCATTTTACCTACCTCAACTGCCTATAATTATACTCGTTTTCAAATCTTGTTTTTTTGCCCACCCAAAATTGTATAAACATAACATTTCTCCCTTGGACTAGTCGCTATGTGCCCATTGAGGGGTTTTAGAGCCGATGTGATTCACCCTCAACGGCGTTGTAACAGGCAAAACACCCCCTCCCCCAACCAATTATGTTGTCATCCATTGTCATCCAAACAAGTCGTATCGCATATCTTTTTTCAATTGGAACGGTCAAATTTGAATAAACACATACACTCCACCAAACACAAACACATACGTTCTGATGAGTTTCGCGCCATGTGAGAGATATATGAACCTCCTTGACACTCAAAACTCAACACAAATATCATTTCAAGAAAACTATTTTAATTTCACCTCACCCACAATGCAATTTCATTGTCATACATGCAACAAAACCCAAATCTACACCAAAACATTTTCAATGCATTTGCTTCTATGCTGCAAACAACCACACAACCACCACCTACATAACAAATGCAAGACATAATTCCCAAAACGCAACTAGGAGGTAGTCAGAGAGGTAGAGGGAAATGGAACAAGAAAGGGAAAGAGATCGCGGAAAGTGAAGAACCTCCATTATGGTGGACACCAGAGGAGTAAGCTTTGGCGGTCGCGTGGTGCGGGACTTCAAAAAATCCAAATATAGGAAATTATATGAGGAGAGTTTCACATGTTTGTGAAGAAACCTCCATGTCACAATGTCAATATGCTTAGTACCAAGTGGACTCCAATTAGTCGTGCGTGCACCAAGTTTGATGGGATTTTCAGCAAACTTTATTTGCAAAAGTAAAGTGATGTGAACGATTTTGATGTATTTAGAGTCACGAGGGAGCAATATCACGTCAAAATGGGTCACGTTTGCGTGTATGAAAACATATGGGAGATTGTGAGAAAAGATCCAAAATAGATTAAAACGCCAACATCGCCGGAGGTACAATCAAAGAGATCTCGCAATATAATTCAAATTTGTTTGACATTTCGGACACACGAACTAACATCAACCTTAACGCTGACACCTATGACATCCCCGACGACATCGATATACCCCCCCCCCCAATGTCTACCGGTCGGACACGACAAAGCGAAGCATGCTCAACGACATATGGATGAAGCTGAAAGAAGGGCATAAGAGCTGGCGAAAATGAAAGAAAAGTTTGATCATCACAATTTAATAGCAAAAGAAAGAGTCGAAATGCAACACCAACACTTGGAATTCCTTCGTTGTCAAGCAGATGGAGATCAAATAACGAATTTCAAACTAGCAAGGAAAATATGGTGCCATGAGATTTTGGAGTCCTTCATGCGATGAAGGAGAAGATTCGTCCACAAAAAAATATTTAGACTAAGACTATCGTATCACTTTTATGTTTGAAACGCATGGGAGGAACAAGAAATCATGCTTGGAGTCTATGAAGATAAATCTAAGTTATTCATTGAATTAAGGCAAATCACTTGTAATCTTGAGGAAACTCAAAATTTATTCCTTGCGACTAATTGAAGCCTTTATAGTTTATATCATATTTTCCCTTTGTTTGATATAGAGAAATTTTTATTAGTTTGACATAAAATGAAAAAAAAAGTTGTGAACGATCGAGCATTGCCAGGTTTTGTTTTGTCATGAGATTTTTAGCTTATGATTTACTAAATCGTTATGTTTTTTTTACCATTTAAAGTGCTACAATGTATGAGTTTGATCTCACTGCACTAAGATATCTTGTAAAAATGTTGGAGTTTTTGTTTCTTCATAAAATAAAATGAGTGTTATTGAGTTATAATCATCCAACTAAGAATACATCATAGTTATCATAGTACAACGAATGATAAGGCAAATGGGCAACAAGTTGGAGTTTATCATAAAATACTTACTCTGCTTTAGTAGATTGAACATTGATAATGTAACTAGTATAGACAAATTGGTTTTGTAACATCCATAAAAATCACAAGAAATCTAAACTTATAACATCAACCCAATTTCATAAAATGTTTATAAGTCATAGTTTTCAAAATATTTTTCAAACATCAGAGTCTCCCAAAATCATAAGTCATAAATAAGAGGATGTGTATGCTCACGCCTTCACCTTCTCGCGGTCATCCAAAGTACCTGAAACCATAATCCAAAACTGTAAGTCAACGCTTACTAAGTCCCCCCAAAGTACCACCACATAAACATAATAACAAACAACATGCATACATAGCCTTCAACCTGACTAGAACGCCGCACCGACCTACAAACAATCTGGACCGCCCCGCGGTCATCCGAAGTACCTGAAACCATAATCCAAAACTGTAAGCCAACGCTTACTAAGTTCTCCCAAAGTACCACCACATAAACATAATAACAAACAACATGCATACATAGCCTTCAACCTGACTAGAACGCCGCACCGACCTACAAACAATCTGGACCGCTCACAGAACCTTCAACATGATTGGACCGCCTCACCGGGGGTTCGACCTATCTGGACCGTTCTCTAGGCATTCGGCTTGACTGGTACGCCTCTCAGCCCTACAGTCTATCCGGACCGCCTAGGTCTTTTGGCCTTCAGTCTACCATGGTCCGCCTTAACCCAACCACACATAACATGTCGACATATACATAACATATAAACATACACATAACCAATCAACAGACAATCAAACATATCTACTAATCACTAAGCATAACATCATCTTATATACCAGGACACCGATATAATCAGATCCCTATGTCATGATAACATAATATTACATAACATGATATCTAATCCAATATCCAATGTGCCGACCTTGGTGCTTTCGACCCGTAATTACAACAAGGAAAACTCACATGCCAAACAGTTTGTTTTTATAAAGCTCGAATTAATATCAGATTGGTCTATGGGTGCAAGTTTGAGACTAGCAGTGGTATTCGTTTCCCTTTTGAGACAACGTTTTTACAGATACGATTATCAGAGTCGTTTATGTAGCATTGTAATTTCATCTATATTCGGTAACAATCAGATTACAATAAGAGGATTTGGTTAAAGGGTAAGTGTTAAAAACCCAACACTTATTGTCCCTCATGTATATATTTCACTTTAAAAACTAAATCATATATATCATCGTGTCAAAGAATAGGAAAAAAATCAAGGTCAAAGTGAAGGTCGGTGTCAAACACCATCATCAACTTTTTAAGAAGTATGCACACAGTCTTTGAGAAATTGTGAGAGCTGAGAAGCATACAACTTAGGTTCATTCCTAAAATGGTCAACATGTGGTGTTGACTTAAAGTTGCATGACCTGACCATGCACCCTGTTCTTTGTTGTGCCTCTATAAAAGACTTCATTGACCTTGCCGGAATCACTTTGCCCGCACTGCTATAGATGTACAACTGCGGCCAGCTTGGCTGTTCGAATTTCAGTTGTACTAGTACATTCGAAAGCCTCCTGAAATGTGAAAACATGTAAATTGAATAAACACAAGTAAAGTCAAGTTATATTTGGTTGGGTGGAATGAACCATTATATTCCTTCCTTCCTTGATTCCACCATACAAAATGATAACAAACTTATTGGTTAACTGATGGTAGATTTTAAACCACGCCAAAGAACTTCTCAAGAACCACCAATAGAGCTGATTCACTCGTTGCTGGTTCGGCAGAGATGTCACCTTCATTTCTATGTCCTTTTGCTGCAATACTGATTTTCTTCAGAAACAACGGAGAACCCTGAAGCCCAAACCTAAAAAAACCAAACCATTACTTAATAAATAAAAGAAATCTTACTTAACCAAACAATAACCACTTGTGGGTCCGGGGATGCAACAGGTGCAAAATCCACTATACATCCCTTAATCCACCCCATTAGCATTCAACCCACCCACCTATTCCATTCCTTTCCCCCTATTCAGATCTCTCGTTCTCACCCTTTCATCTTCTTCTCCGCCGATTGAACAACCTCCCTTTCCTCGATATCTCTTTTAAGTAGTTTTTTCGGCAACCTTGAACCTCTCACCACCAACACTTAATATGTTCGCTGACAGCCCTGAAGTTACCTCCGACCATCATCTAATTCCAGATTCTGATATGGAAACCTTCACCATCTTAACTCGAAGTTATCTAAGATGATGGTTTCAATATATTTGCAGATTTTGGTTTCAGAAAAATCGCAAATCGATCCCCGCTGGAATTGAATCAATAAAAATCCCAAAAGTCGATGGTTTCATAATTGATGCTTTAATTTAGTTTCCAACACACCGAAGATGAAAATGAACATCTTTGATTTTGTTAACAGTGCTTCAATAGGATTTCCAGAAGTTGATGCTTCAACAGGGTTTCAGAACTTGATGATTTATATGGAAGGAATCTGCTCTCTTATTACCGATGCACTATCTAGATCTGAGTGTTGGAATATGGTGACGCAAGGAGAATGCGGGTGTTGACTGTTGGTGACAAGTGGTGTAAAGCTTGGTTGTGTCGACTGTTATGGGGATGGTGATGAACACAATACAACATGTGAGGTTAGAGGATAGGGGTGACAATGGTGCTCCATTTTCCAGTAGTGGTGTAGACTACCGGTTGTGGTAGTGGTTAAGTATGACGGTTTCAATAGATTTGAAGGTATTGGTTATGATATGATTTTCAAATTTAAGTTTAAGGTTTGATTTCCAGGTTTGTTTTGATTTGATTTATTTGAGATTTGAATTTCATTCATATTTGATGTCGTTGGTTAGTTGTGGTGGTTAACTAGTGGTTAGTGATATTGGTTGCTAGAGGTGGACATAAATGTCGACTGGTGGTTGATTTCAGGTGGTGATTTTTCATATTTCCAGTGGTGGTGGTGGTGATTAAGTGTTCTTCACCAGAGAGAGAGATAGATAGAATTAGAGAGAGATTTCCTGTGAATGATTAAAAGATTTTTTTAATAATTAACAATAATTAGAAATGTAAAAATAAATGAAAAAGAAATTCAAAAGAGCATTATAGTCATTACATGTCTCATAAGGGATGAAACATACAAATTTAAACTAAATAGTGATGAATCGTGAAGCCTTTTACGATTTAAGGGCGGTTCAAGTTAATTTTTGAAAATAAAAACTGAACGTATATTTTGGCACTTGTACGAGGGATGAATCGTGTAATTTACTCAAAAAATTATTACAAATGCAATGTTTTTTTTTCACACATGTACTTCATATCATATCAATGTACTTTAGTTTGTTGGTTGGGTTCTTTTTAAAACATATGCTAAATGACAATGTATTTTTTTGGTTTTTTTTGTCATACCACTAAAAACAATAGAATATAATGGTGAAATTTTTATTTTCAATAGTCATCAGACGTATGATCAAAGAATATGGTTTCAGTCCGATATAAACACGTGTTGACTTAGTCAAAAACTATCAAAGAGTTGAATTAAAAATGTATATCAGAAAACATCAAATTTTTATAAGCACATCATAAAATATTAAAACATCTCAACAATACGGAAAACAAACCAACCAATCACAATAGTTTTTTTAATTCTAATTTAATACATATGCCTACACGTATTGTTAGAAAAAGTTATATATTTCAAATTATACTCCTTCCGAACAAATTAATCATTCAACAAAACACAAAAACTTATCTAAGCTTAATTTTATTAATATCCCTATTTTTTTATAAACATCCTGGAAGACCAATTAAATTGATTACATGTTTTGTATTAGGGGAGGATTGAAAGTTTGATTTCGTATGATAAATATTCATAAATTCAGGATCTTAGAAGATATTATTACCCTTTTCGGAGGCAGTTTTGATTCAGGCAAAACCGCCAATCTGCCCAATATCATATACCCTTTCAGTCGCCCATTATTCCCCTCTCTCCTACGAGCGCCTTGTTGGCCTCGCTTTTTCACCATGAGCGGCGGCGGCGTCACTAGGGTTTCGATTCCGCACAACGCTCGGAAGGTAATTCAAGAAATCAAAAAGACCATAGGATCCAAGCACAGCGATGAGTTCGTGTACACAACGCTCAAAGACTGTGATATGGATCCTAAGGAAGCTAGCCGGAGATTGAAGATGATTCATGATATCATAGAGATCGCTGGGAAGCACAACGTAGAGGATGTTTACACAATGCTCAAAGACTGCAACATGGATCCTAACGAAGCTGCTCAGAGGCTCTTATATATCGGTAAAAAAAACCCTAAGAGACTGTTTTATCTTTCTTTCAGTAACTGTTTGCATGTCTAAGATAGAAGTAACATAATTACTGTTGTAGTGTCTGTTTCAACGTATGCACCTGAATCAGGGTTCTTATATTTGATCGATAGGCAGTTTTGGACCTATCGTCACTGCATTGTGTTTTCAATCATAACTTGTTTAAGTACTTATAAACTAGTATTCGATGTTCTATATTGCGAGACTTTTGACTTGCTTATTTTGCTGAAAGTTATAGTTATTGACTTATTGCTTTGACTTTGCAGATACTTTTCATGAAGTTAAAAAGAAACATGATCGGCGTAAATCTGTAAATTATGCAATTGATTGGGATTTCAATACAAAAAACCTTGTAGTTTTCTTGATGAAACGACAACTCATTAAGTTGTTTCTGCTGTTTTATTCAGATAAGCAGTGATACATCTGAAGATTATAAACGGACACAGGGTAATCAATGGCGGAGAAATTTGAGTTCAGGGAAGGAATATGGTGTTACTAATCGCCAAGAGAGGGTTTCAAGGCTGATCATTCCAGTTGATTCTGTAAAAGTAAACAATGGTGCACATGTGGCAAAGTAAATTTCATCCCCTGCACCTATTTGTTGTTACCTTTGATACATTTGCAGTTGTAAATTGTAATTGTCTTTACTGTTTTTGCAGTTCTGTTGCCAATGGCAATGGTACATTGGTTGTATCTAATGGGAGCTACAGTGATAAGCTTGCACCTGAATCATCTTCTACTTCAGATACTGTTGTGGTTTCCTCTAAGAACACTTGTGCTGTTGGTACTATACAATGTGAGATTGTAAAACGCAGTGGCTCTACTAAATCAAATTCCAGACTTCCAGCTGGAACTGGAATTAAGGTCAGTGCTGATTCCATTCCGGTTGTTGTAGAAGCTGCAGATTCTGACAATGCAAGACAACTAAAGTCTGATGTAGTTGAAGGAATTGAGATCTCTGAGTCTCTGAAGCCTCTTTCTTTATCGGCTGTCAATCCCAGTCAGGATAATCAGCCTCCTCAATCGTTACATGAGCCTGTAAAAGGTAATATTCTTGGCTGAGTAGCTTTTTATTCCTTGATGGTGTTTCCAAGTTTTCTTTCTTAAAAAATTCATGATAAATATGTATGGTAATATATATTTTGAACTGGGTGTAAACATGAATCATGTAGTTTCAGATAGTATTAAGCTGAAATTTGAATTTGCAACTGTTTTAATGCCTAGTTAACAAAATCACAATTATTGAATAGAGTAAGTTGCTGAAGGGTATGTCTAAAGTTACAGATTGGGTTCCTTGTGAGAAGTTTCAACCTTTTTTCTTCCAGTGGTTTCATTTTGTTGCAGAAGTTGTCCCTAAACGATGTAAAATGACTATAATACCATTATTTTATATTTTAATATGTATATGTATCATTTGTAGAATTATTTATTGCATGGGCATGAGAGGGGGAAGGTGTGAAGGGGAACAAATAATTTTACAAATAGTAAAGAAAGTTAAAAATATGAGATAAGGTTAGAATAATAGCAGTTTTACATGGATTGGGGACAATTTATGCAACAAAATGAAACCATGGGAAGAAAAAAGGTTGAAACTTCTCACAAGGGACCCAATTAGTAATTGTGGACATAGCACAGAGAAGATTTCTTAATCTACTCCAATAAATAGCTAGAAAGAAGGTAGAAATTTTGAGCAAAAGTACAGTGAACATCTCTTTTTGTCTGAATTGCAAATATATTTATTAGTTTTGAGGCTCATATAAAAAGATACAAAAATCATAACGAGAGGAATCTCAAACAGAAAAAAATGATAAATAACAAAGTAAAATAGTTTACAAATTATTGACATGGGTAAGCCATATACAAGAATCTGAGAATCTGTTATAACTTTGTTACAGTGAATGGCTGTTGGATCCCTGAAGAAAAACCAGAGTTGAAGGTATCTGGTGATGTGGGTGTAGAAAAGTCAAACTATCAGGCTGTTATTTTCCCTGATCATCTCCAAGTCCCTGAAAATTTAAAAAGTCAGTTCACATTTGGAAGTTTGGATGTTGTCCAAGAAGCTTCTTCTTTAAAATCATCTCATCCTGATTCTGCTTTAAAACATGATGAGACAAAAAAGGTGGAGGTGGAGGTGGAGATGATGCCTCCATTAGGATTAGGAGGAGGATTTCAGAATCCAATTGTTCAAAGGGACTACAGTTTTGGTTATATGCCACATCTGATGGGCCCGGGCCCACATTTTCTACATGTTGATGTACCTGAGCTCCAGGCAAGTGACTTTTCATCTTTAATGACATAGATTATAGATATCATATAAACAAACTATCTAATCAATAGCACTAAACATGGAATTTCAATTTCAAATGTTGAGCCTTTTTTTAGCCGGTTTATTCCAATGTTTTAATGACTTAGGCTAAGCTATTTGAAATTAGGTCTTTTAGATTGGGTGTAAGCATCAAATTTTGTTACCTGGCAACTTACTTACTTACTACTACTACTGAACGGATATAGTTGCCATTGCCAATATAAATAAAAACTAATTTGCCAAACAAAATGTGAATTTAGGCCTCAATTGAATCAACAAATTTCAACTAGTATATATATGCTGGCATTAAACCAAACTGTTAAATAAACCGGTTACATTGCCAATGTTGTCATTTTTCTTTTTGTTGTTTAGTGTACACAGTTAGTTATTAGGTGAGTGAATGAAAGAATCTGACACAGTTTGTTATGGATTCATGTGTTATATATATATATATATATATATATATATATATATATATATATATATATATATATATATATGTTTTTGATCCTTATTTTACATTGTTTATAATAAATAAATAATAGTATATATATGCATGCAGAGTCAGAGTGGGAGTGGGGGCTCTGTGGTTACATCCGGAATAGGTCAAACTCCTGGAACACAATCTGCAACAGTAGGAGCAGCCCAGAATCCCATATCATTGTCTCCACCTCCTCCTCCTCCTCCTGTTTTTCCCTATTTTAGACAAGTATTTCCAAGTTATGTCCCTTATAATCCTTATTTCCCACATTTTTATATACCACAAAATGCTCACTTGTTCAACCATGCTCATGCTCATGGTGTATTCCCTACTCACCAACCACCACCTACATCAACACCAGTACCAGCAGCAGCTACAGGGATCAAGTTCCCTGTTCCTCAGCTCAAACAAGGAAGTAATGATGACGATGTTACTGTTTCTCAATCTCAACAAAAAGATAACAACCTTCTTCAACAGGTTGTTCATGTCTTTTTCTAGATTTATTTTAGTCACTTTAATGGAACAAAAAAAAAGTGACTCATACAGTTTATTGTTGGTTACTAAAATATACCCTTTACTTGATTATTATTAATCAAGCAATATAATTGGTGGTTTGGTTATTATGTTTGCATACAGATACAGGGTGAAGTTTGGGGTAGAGAGGTAGTGCCGAATTATTTTTACAACTTTGTTCCTCAAGCTCAAGGACATGGACCCATATATCAATATCAATCTGCTTCTACTTGTAATGTACAGCCAGTGATAGTACCGGTTCCATTGATGTATCAATCTCAGTCTACTACGACTGCTGCTGCTACAAATACAATTGAACCATCACCATAACTGGAACAGCAACACATCACTGCCACTGCATAGAGATAGAGATACAGACAGACAAGTTGATGGATGATCCCCTACCCCACCTTTTATTATTTCATCATATTCAGCTTTATTTTTGGAAAAAATACAATATTATATTTTCGGGGGATGATGATGATGATGATTCAACTAAGACTGACTGAGTGTATATAAACAAAAATTCCCTGCCTCTGCTGTGTTTAGACTTTAGACTTTTAGACTAGACCATGTTCCATACAGACAGAAATTTTACAACTTGTCACCCCGGATTTATGATACACACCCACCATTACCATTACCATTACCATTAACATCAAAATCTTTTTCATTTTCTTTTCTTTGGTTTGGAAGCTCATAATATAATAGCTTGTTGCTTTTTCTTTTCCTTCATGTTACTCACATCCCACATATTTATTGCAATCCAATCAACACTATTTAAATACCCTCTAAGAAGGACCACACATGTCTTGAATTCACATAGCTTCTACCTGCCAATGTACACCTCTTCAGAGCACCATCAAGGCTTGAAAAACCTTGATTTGTAGCACAATGTGCGTCAATACCAACAAAATCAATGGGTTAAGCTATGCTTCTACTATGGCAAAGACTCTCCACTTTAGTTCCACATAGGATAGTGGTGTAGTATCTATTTTGAAAGCATGGAGAGAGAGAGAGAGAGAGAGAGAGACCCTTACCACACACCTACCGGCCTTACTATGAGCTAGACTCATTTTTTGGTTTTATTGTATGTGATGTGAGTTTGTTGGTGGAAAAGATTTTTATCTCTCTCTCTCTCTCTCTCTCTCTCTCTCTCCATTACTGTCGAACCACTACCATTACATACTGAACCGTCTACCAGCCCCTCAGCCTACTAGACCACCCTATTCATCGGAGATGCCCCTTTTCGCTTGCACCATCCAAATCACCATCGATGACATAGATCTGAACATCCGATGCCAGATCTTCAACGTTCAGTTGTATCTACAACGTCGCTGATGACGACATAGATTTGGTCGTCGTCGTTGGAGTCTCTGTGTTGATTTGAACTTTGTTGTCTCTGTAACGAGTTTGCTGAACTTCGTCGGAAAAATATGAACCACCACCACCTATCGTAACGTCAATCTGAAAACCCTCGTCGGAACATTGTCGTTTTCGCACAAATGTCGCCCTTCTTCCTTCTAAACTTCAGAAAAAGCAAATACCACCACCACCACCACCAGCCGGATGAAAAAAAAAATCCACAATTTTTTTTTTTCCCGAAGATAACCATCGTTGACACCACCTTTTTTGTTTGTTGGATCATACCATTCTCCGAATCGAGTCGCAAACTCTTTCCATGTTGTAACGCTTGGTCTAGGTATTAGTCGTTTCTCAGCATGTTTTTAAGGATTTGGGATGGAACTCGACGAGTTAGGCAGCCCCAAATCGACAAGTTGACGGCTGGAGATGAAACCCTAATTTAAGGTGTTGCATCTTATATAAATGACTTAACCTCCCTTGGTTGGCCTTCCTACCAGCCTCCCTGTCCAGAGAAACCCTAGATTCGTTTTCCATCTTGCATTTTGAGTGTGGTGAGCTTAAAATAGTCGTTTTTGGTGATTCTTGAAAGGAGTTGGAGGGTGGGAAGCATCAAGCTTGAATGAGGGGCTTTAGATCCAGAAACTCTTCTTCAAAGGCAACATTTTTGAGGTATAAAGTCATCACCTTGTCATGTATTCATCTGGATCTTCTTATTTGAAGTTTAAGCATGATTTTGGGGATTTTGGTTGAGTTGTCCAAAAGATGTGGGTTCGAGGAGTTGTCAAGCTAGATCTGACCCCTTCATGACCTCTTGAAGCTTAAAGTTGCAAACTTTATTGGTCCCTATGTCCCATTCATGCAATATGTCCATTATGAAGTCATAAATGAGCCTTAGAGGGTATTACATCCAAAACACTATCAAAAAGTTTTATCTTCCTCGTTCCTCATTCTAATTCCAATGGAATGAAGAATTCCATCAAAAGAACCACCGGATAGAAGTAGGATGTCAATATTGAAGATTTTGACCGGCATAATGTTATGCATGTATTGACCAAACCATAAGCAAAATCCACGACTACACTCAAAGCAAAAGCAAAGAGACAAGTGTCACTTTTGTAGGACACAGTGGCAAGAGAGGCATAGTCTTGAGAACAGTAAGTAGTATCCAAGTAATCGTGCAATGGATTAGCGTTAAAACAACACAAATTGCAAAGGAAATAGATAATGGCATAAGCAAAATACCAACCATAAAGAAATATAAATTCGATAGGTAGATAGAGATAACTGCCGTCATCAATTTTCAAGACATTAAACAGAGTATACGATGCCTTTTTCATACAAACTACAAACCTACTTAACATGATATTATAGAAACTACCCTGATTAGTCTTCATCGACTTTTTGTATGCATCACCTTCCTATGCTTCAAAATATAGTTCTTCGTCATAAACTTTCTGCAAACAACCAAAATATATTTACAACAGTAAAACTCATACATGTATAAAAACAAAACAAAACGATACCATTTGCAAGTCTTGCAAGGGTATATGCAAATTCGTAAGCAAGGACTTGCGCCTTCTACCTTTCTTTTGTGCTCTCAATAAGTTCACATTATATAATTATATAAAACAATTTTAATATATAAAAAACAAAGCAAAACTAAAATATCAAATTACCAAGACACAAAAATTAAGATATAATTCTATCTCGATTAAAAATGTAAAAACTAACTTTCTTTCTCTTCAAATTTGTATCCAAATAACAAAACACCACCATTTGTGTGGAAGATATGAAAGTTTTGGCCAATCAAGTCAAAGTTACTCTTCTTTCAAATACTTTTCTTGGAAAAACTAACAAGAAAATAAACAAACTGGTTCATTTGCAGGTCATTGTCGACGAAGAAAAGTTTTTGTTGCACTAGTGGCGAATCTAGAATAGAATAGTACGTGGTTTCTAATTAAGTGAAATCGAAAAATCTAAAAAGTAAACAATCCATGTGATGAATCGGGTTGGGTCGAACTAGTAAAAACCAGTCCACCTGGCCCCTAAAACTAGATTTTTGTAAAAAAAAAAAACATTTATTTTGCACGACTAAATCTCTTTTTTTATTAAAGAGTTCATTTGCAATAATTATTTTTAGAACCAACAATACGGAATGAGTTGTGTTGCTTTTCAACACTATTTTTTTCATTTATTTGTCTTTTTATCTTGTCAAAAATAATGTAAGGTAAGTCATATTTTTTCTTAAGATGGTTCGTAAATTTTATTCAATATAATTAATATTTAAAACTAAAAAAATAGATAGGTCCTAAGACCCACCTTTGTTATATGTAGATCCACCCTTGTGTTGCACACCTTTTCTTGATGAGAAGTGGCCTCAACATGAATCTTTTCTTTGTCGACCATGACTTGCAAACAAACCGACCTCTTTATGTTTTCATGTGGATATTGGATGTTTCATATATAGACTCGGTGGAATCCGGGTTTGGGGAGGTTGTTTCTTTCATATATATATATATATATATATATATATATATATATATATATATATATATATATATATATATATATATATATATATATATATATATATATATATATATATATATATATAATGCCATAAACTCTTAGTTATTTTGAAAATAAAAGAAAACACCTGGGGTTGTTGCTTGGTAGCACATCAAGGACGGATCTTAATCGATGTTTTATTATTTATCGATTTTGAGAACATCAAGGGTGGATTGTTGTTTCTTAGTTGTGGCCTTTGAGGAAAAAAGTGTATATGAACAATGCAATCTGGGCGGATGTTTAAAGATTGTGTATAAAGTTGGCAAATCAAGTAGTTTTATCAATATAAGCTTTTTTATTTTTTGATCAACAAAAAAACATCAAATCAAAGAGTGTACAAAAAGATAATTATATTTAGTAATAGAGTAACCATTTATAATTCATCATTTATACTTTTATTTACATTTTATAAAAATCATAAGTACAAGTTTACCAACTGTTTAAAAAGATAAATATATCCCAACTTCAACAAAATAACACCGACTTGTACTTTCATGTTTTTTTTTTGTCAATTAAATGTTGTAAATGAACAATCTCATTGTAACCCTTAAATACTTTGATCCTTCCATTTGTTTTTCCAGAGAGATGACTATTAACAACATCCTACAATTTGTTCAAAGATTAATAAAACATATGGTTGGTTAACATGAGATAATTGATTGGTGCATAAATTGTAAAAAAGATGAAACATTGTTACATTATTTAAGCAATTAACCCAAAACTATCAATTCCAACTCATTTCCCTAAAAGGTGGGAAATCCTTGGGGTCAAATAGACATAAATAGATGACGACAATAGGAGCTTATTAGAGAGTTTTTGGGTCAAATAACCATTGTCATCATAATATAAGTTTGCTTGTGAATTTACAAAGCTCTTCATAATTTTGATTATATATTATTCTTTAAAACAAGGTTGAATGTGTAACTTTTGCATCTATGATCACGAATAGTAGATGAAAAAGGCAATAAATGGGGTATCAGAAAGGGAACTAAAGTGATATAGAATTGATGAGAATAGTGTTGAAAAAAGTAGATTAAGGAGGTTTGAAGATTTAAGATTACTACTGAAGCGAGGGGGAGGGGGAGGGGGAGTGAGAGAGAGATTGAAGGTAGTTGTTTTCTTTCCTTAAGGCATCAAGATCTGCCTGTAGTTTGTCGATATTTAAAGTTCGTGAAGCAATACTTGAAAGCTTAGTTTCAAGGTCTGTCATTTCTCTACGAGCTCTGTCAGTTGCAAGGATCTTTTCAGATATTTCTTCAAAACTCTCATGGATACCTGTCACCAAAATGTGTGCTTCTTCCCCCACTTGATCCTTCTTTGCTTCCCTACAAAAACAACTACATACATTTCACCTTCCATATTCATATCAGTAAAAAGTTTTCTCTTGCAATTTTGGTCCTTATCTGAGGTTCTTGTACATTTTTGGTCCATGTTAAAAGTAAAATGATTACTTATGGTTCCTGAGTATAGCTGATATTTTCAATTTTGGTCCCCAAAAATAGTCATTATACTTGGAATAGGGACCAAAAACGTTAAAAATAAAAAAACCCTCAAATAAGTACAAGGCTTGCAAGAAGAAACTTTTTAGGACAAAAGTTGGAAATTTGACAATACTCAGGAACCAAAAAATCTAATTTACAATAATAAATAATTAATTAATTATAAGTTTATAACATATGATTACCTGAGTAGTGTCTCATCCACCACAGCGTAAGTTCGATGCAGGCGTTCTTGAATGATGTTACTTTCCAACTGAAGCTCTCGGGTCTCTTTTAAGATGCGTTCTATGTCAATCTCCTGTTTCCTGCTGTTTTTTGTGATCTCTTTTATCCGTTCAATGTAAGATCTCCTTGTTGCCAATTTCGCTACTTTCTCAACTTCTCTTGACACCTTGGAAATTTCCTCTTCCCTATGTATTACAACAATATTAGTAAATTACATTTTTCGTCCCTGAAGATAGCCTGTTTTTTCAATTTTGGTCACAGAAAGTTTGCTTTCCAATTTTGGTCCTTATTTGAGGTTTTTGTGCATTATTTCAAGTAAAATTATATAATAGGGTCCAAAATTGAAAAAAATCAGCAATATACAGGCACCAAAATAGTAATATTACTTGGAACAGCAATAAAATGAAGGATACAATAACCTCAATTAAGCACCAAATTTTCAAGAGAACTTTTTGGAACCAAAATGGGAAAAAAAAACTATATCCAGGGACCAAAATTAGTAATTTGAGTTGGAATAGGTACCAAAAACCTTACAAGAATCTCAAATAAGGAACAAAATTGTACAAGAACTTTTTGGGACCAAAATTGAAAAAAAAAATCAGCTATACCTAGGGACCAAAAATGTGATTTAATCTAACAAAATATCAAGAGTGCTCAGAAAGGCCTTTTGAGAATTTCATACAAACAAGCACAAGCACTGTAGTGGATGTTACTTTACCTCTGCTTTGTTTCAAACAATATGGACTCCAGGTCTTGAGACTCTGGCTGATTTGCACATAGTGCTTCTTCAAGATTTCTTTTTTTATCTTCTAAAGGCTTTATGATGGCTTTCCTGTAGTAGATAAACACTCTATTATAATAAAATCAAGATCATCATGAGAAACAACAGTGTTTTTTTGTTACCATTTTGACTCCAGTTTTGCAAGATTGTTTTTCCTTGCGTCTATTTGCTCATTTAGCTGTGTAATGTGTGAATCGATGTGTTGTTCATCACAAGCCATTTCCACTGCTGCTTTCAACAAATCATGAGCTCCAAAATCTTCTTCAGGATACTGAATTGAATTCGACAACGCTTCTTCAGTTCTCAGTTTTACGCCTTCGAATTTGGTATGCAAATCTTGTTCCTCATCATTGGATGATCTTTCTGATTTTTCATCATTTATCATTGCTTTTGCATTATTATCCTTTGTGTTTAATAATACTGCAGTTGTAGATGATTCAGAGAGCTTCCCAACCAAAAATCTTATCAACCTATACATGTCTTCTTCGGATGGATACAGGAACTGCCGTAAGCAAGAGATATATTCTCTTTCTAAGAATATTTCAGAACAATAATTATATAATATACTTATCTACTTTCATTAATAACATCATTATAAACTAGAAAACCATATGAGAATACATCCATACTCAATTTTGGGCGTCTCTATCTCTAGTATCAACAGGTTACTTTTCTGCCTATTATTCCACATGGTTTACAGAATCAACAATCATATATAGTAAGGGTACATGTATATTATAGTCACGACACCAATGATTGAATTATTACACTGAATCTTACAAGGGAGGTACATTTTCACTTTCACCTTTAGGATAACACTAACAGCTTCTATGATGCAAATTGATATGAAATTTGTCACAAATTAATTCTAGAATTTTCTGGAAGTCGTTGACTAGTTCTAACGAGCAGTTAACTATGAATTTCTTGGCATTGTATATTAATTTTGAAGTCGACGTCAAAATATAATTTGTAAAATTTTTCTCACAAGTCACAAGGGAAAAAAATAGGAATACTGCCTCTAGGGATCTCTTTCAAACGGAACCACTCACAAAACTTGAATTAGTACGTAAAACATTGAATAGATCCAACACAACAATAAATAGGAGAAAAAAAAAACGAGTATTCAAAATGCATCCAGTAAAAAAAAGTCAAGAGCAGATGAGCTTATAGTTAGCTGCTGAGAGGATGGATAAGAGAATAGAATAGTACCTTATGGAAGCTCATGTCGCCGATGTAACCTAGGTCTTTGACGGATGAGGCAAGATCGGTGCAGATTTTAAAACGATCGACCATAGAATCCGGCAAAGTGATCGGAAAGGATTCCGAGCTCGAAATTATACGAAGAGAATGAGCACAGATCGACACCAACGCTTCCGGTGTTAGATCTCCAACTGACAAAGCCTCCCGCGGAATCGCAACCCCAGCGTTCGCCAGCGATTTCAACAAAATCTCTTGCGATTCTTCCATATCTCTCCACTCAGAGGCAGATTACGATTACACACTCAACAATCCAGGAATCATCTTGTTTCCATCATCACTCTATGTTATTGACTTATTCTGACCTATTTGCCCAACTACATTGTTTTTACGATTCAATATTGTCAACTCTAACCCCTCTACTTTTTCTCCTACTTTTTTTTGGGCGAAAAAACAAAATTATATTGAGTTCTTGACACGTTGGAGAGTGCTGTCAAGGTCTTCAAATGATTAGACCGAAGGGTGTGGTGCGGTTTCAGGGAGTGCCATTTTGCCACATAAGCAGCGAACATCTGGGTGCGGTTTGGTACGGTTCAAACCGTACTGCGGCAAAAAATGGCCGCGGCTTGTGATTGGATGTAGATAATTTGACTGTTTTGTAATTGGGTGGGTAGAAATTAAAGTTTTTATTTATTTAAAAAAAATAAAAATAAAGTGTGGCACCACTCCTTGGGTGTGGCAAGGAACCGCACTTTTGTGGTAAAAATGACGTGGCGCTTGGCAACGAAGGGAGTGTGGTTTCAGTGGCACCACTCCTTCCAGTCTTAGAGCACCACCACTCACCATCACTCGCCACTACCACTATACTGATGAATGTCACATCATCACTATAAGGGAGGAGGGAGTCGTTCTCTCCCAACCCACCGAAACCACTGCCACATCAATTTTTCTCTTTTATTTTTTTTCATCTTTCCGAACCCACAACACACGAAAATCCTATCTTTTTGAACCCACTCAATTAAAAAAAATACAAAACAACTAAGGTACAAGTTTTAAAACACATGGTACAAGAGAAAATAAGAAAGAGAAAGTAGAGAGAGATGATGATGTGGGTTAGTGAAACTAATCAACCTATTCGTTGAAGCGAGAGTGGTACCGCCGATAACTCTATTGCTAATTAAGATTTTACATTTGATCGTTTTGTATTTTTTTTTAATTGAATGAGTTCAAAAAGATAGGATTTCCGTGTGTTGTGGGTTCGGAAAGATGAAGAAAAATAAAAGAGAAAAATTGATGTGGCAGTGAGTTCGGTGGGTTGGGAGGGAACGACTACCTCCTCTCTGATACCTATTATTAACCATGAGATACATATCACAATACAATTTTTATTTTTTATTTTTAAATAATATATACATATATTACTGTAGAGAGAAAAGAGAAAGTTAAAGAGAGATAGAGAGAGAAAGAATGTAATTGGATGTGATGATTCTAGGTATATACCACAATTTACCATGACCACTACTAACAACTAAGCACATGGATGGTGTTTGTGGTTATTGGTCGTTGCCACCTAGACCACGAAAGGCTTCGTGGTTATGGCCTTATAATATACAAATGAAACTTACAAAACTTATTTTATTTATATATATATATATATATATATATATATATATATATATATATATATATATATTCAAATAAGAACCCACAAAAAAAGCTAATAACCATTTTTAAATAATTTGATTAAAGACAAATCCAACCTTCATTAATTTTAAATATAATATATTCTTTACTTTTTCCCTTTACAGAAGGTGCTACGATACAAACAAAAAGCATTAATGTTTTGATTTAATTGTTTTATAATTATACAAAGAAACTTTTTTTTTTTACAAAAAACATAAAAGTAAAATATTTATAGTTTAAAATATCATGTAAAAGTTTTGTCTACCGGGTAAAGGTTTGAATTAAGTATCTTTTTAAAATTCTAAAAAATATATATAGGTGTAGCCTAATGTCAGCTTTTTTTTGAAGCCCAGTACTATGAGATTTGAATTAAGTATCTTTTTAAAATTCTAAACAAATCATATGTACTCTTTTTATTTTTATTTTATTGTAGGGCTTTCTTTAGAAAATAAAAGTCAAACAAAATTTTTTTCTATTTATTTTATACTTTCTCTGTTAGCACAAGAAAAATAATCTCTACTCTAATAAAAAATAGTTTTATAGACACGTTTCCTTTTTCTACGACAACAATTTTTATTTTTTCCGCTCATTTCTTTTGCCAATCAAATACCCAATCTACCATTTTCCCTTTCATTATCAACTCCATTAACAACTTGGAAAAAGAGGATTTGTAACATTAAGAATGAGAAATCAACTTCAAATTAAATTCAAATCATCGAAAATCTCGGCCATATCAACGTTATACATTCTAAGTAAAAGGCTATGACTACAAATCACGGACCGGTTCAATTTTTGCTCATAATTTTTCCCTCAATTAAATCCTTCTCTACTGCACAAACATTTAAATTGAATAGATTTTTCAAAATTTGTTCGATCTAACTTAATTGAGCATATCCCAACATTTGAGGAACATAATTGATCCCTGAATATCACTATCTATAGGATTGAGAATCCGATTCCATATATTTATTTGCTCTTCTACCGTAATTGTGATTCAGTTAACCCCCTATTAGTACTTTATTGAAGATCCAAGAAGAGTTAGAAACAGAGATGGCTCCTGAAAACGTTGGAATTCTCGCCATGGAAATCTACTTCCCTCCTACTTGTATCAAACAGGTACAATTTGTTCTACTTTTGTTTTTTTACGTTAATGATTTATAAATAGTATGCTTGTACGGTACAACTAAAAGTCTGTGTTCTTCGAGTTGATTGAGTTCGTTCTTCTATAACTGTTGTTTTCATGAATAACTATGAATCCGTATTGCTATGGGAAAAATTATTGTTTTTTTAGATTTATGCAAAAAGTAACACATTTTGGGATACACGAAGTTCCGTTTCACTACAAATTAATTGGTGATGAGTGAAGATTGGCAGTTTAATTGGATATATGTAATCAATTTATCAAATATAATATTTTGAGCTCATGAATATTGTTAGACATATGCAACCATTGTTAGTATTTTTTTTTTCTGCAACCACCAAAGCATGGTTTAAAGTTTCATTGAATCTATTGAAGAAATGTGCATACTTTGATATAATAAGATCAATTTTATCACTAGGAAAACTTACAGGCTGAAGAAATATGCGTACTCTTGAGTTTAGTTTTGTATTTTTAAGTTAGACTCAATAGGAAGAGTACGTATGGGTTATTTCTTTTTTACTTGATGAATATTTATATCTGTAAGTTTTTACTCCTACGAAAACTTATTTTAGTTTATATGAGATTTATGAAAATTGATCTTATCTATTAGTACTTGCCGAATAGTTTACATAAGTTTTTGCTAAAAGAAGATTAAAGCCTAGAAAAAAATCCAATATCTTGCCTGGTAAAACCTATTTTGTCTTGAAGAACAAAAGACGAGTTCAAGAAAATTGCAAGTGGTGTACCTTGAACTACATGTTTTTATTTCAAACACCAATGTTTCCATTTGTTTGATACGGTTGTTTGATGTTATATATTTTTGTGATCCTTTCATTGATAGGAACTGCATAAGTTTACAAATAAAAGAAAATCCAAGATTGAAAAGAAATCACTAGGTTCTTTTCACAGGTAGCCTCATTTCTTCTTTATTTTCTTTGTTGTCATTCAATGTAATGCTATCTATCAATTGGTGTATGCCTTGAATTTAGTTTTGTTCTTAAGTGGGTTTGACTTCAAATGATGTTAGTATAGTTTAGTATTAAAATTTATAATCTTCTAAATTGTTAGTTCGTTGTTCTTTTTATCTAGCGACATATCATCAAATGTAATTAAACTTATCTTCTACAATAGTACCTAGTACTTGTAAGTAGTCTGAATGACTATATGTTTAATATGTTTAGTTTGGTAATAATCAATTATAATTTTATGTTTACTTATGTTGATGTTAGTTTTATTTCTAACATGCTATCTAAAAAAAACTGATTTTTAGTTTATTGTTTTTAGTTTGTTATTTTATATGTTTTATTTACGTAAGTGGTAATACAACTAATAAATTATGATAATGTTTTCATGTTTGATGTGCACCAAGTGTTCATGTTGTGTTCGAGATTAGATAAGCATACGACATTTGGAAAGAATTCCATTCTATCACAAGTTGTAATGTTTTTTTTCCTCATGTGGAGGAAGATACCAAGGCACAAACTTCCTTGGAAATTGATGAAGTTTATGAAACAAGACTCAATAACAATGTATTTTTATTTCATACATTAATTATCAATATACTATCACTTCCTTGTCCAAATTACCCTCTGTAGGTCTAGGTCGTTCTTAAAGTTATCATTTAACTTGCATAATCTCAAGTTTCTATACTGGTCCATTCTTGAAGACTGTCATAGGGAGGTTTTATATAGGGAAAATTGTGGAAATATTATTTTATTGATATAATAGCTTAATAAATCACAGATTTATAATAACTTAACAAATCACAAATCAATTTTGATATATTGTGTATATGACTATATGCACCTAAATTAAACTATTTTTTATTAATATGTTACCTTTAAACGTTATTTATTTAGGCTACTATTGTGAAATTAAAATTTAACGATAGTATGCACCCGTTCTAACCAAAGTTAGTGTCCCACACAGATTTGTTTCGTTTTTTCTGTAGATAAATAGTTTCAGACAATCATTTAGAGATGCAGTTTATTGGTAAGAAAATGTAAGCATGTTGCCTATATTTAAAAAAAATGTAAGTATGTTGTTGTGATTTACAGATAGCTCTTATTGGTAAAAATATAGTTACTTTGTATTTTTTGGTTTTGGCAATTTTCATATTCTTTTCCAGTATTTATGTTAATTTGTTGTCAAGTTTTGACACACACTCCAACATTCGTTGCTCTTTCATTGATGCTCTTATTGCAAAGTAGAATGCCAATTATTGGTGTCGGTTTTATTATTGTTGCTATTAGCGCATTAGGTAATTTTAAAGCAAATAAACATTTCGTTCTTTTTGCAAGTCCAACAACTCTGACTTTGTCCTTTTTATTAAAAAAAAAAAACTCTTTGTACGTTTAAAATGATGTGTTAGTACTTGTAGTAAAACGGGGGTAATATAGAGGTATGTATAGGTTTTTTATTTGGTCATAAGTAACAATGTACTTGCAAAATACATTGCCATGTTAGTTTTTAATTTCGTTAATTTGATTTTTTTTAGTTTTTATAAAATCATGCTACCTTAAACAAATGAAATTATGTTTCTATTTTTGTAAATTCTATTGCTAGAATCTACGTTATTTTAATCTATCATCCGTGTGGTACACGGGTTTTTAACCTAGTTTGAATATATTTCTTTCCTAAAAGCAAGAGTTGCCGTATTCATTGTTTTTCTAACTTATATACATAAAACTCTTGTTTATTATTACAATTATTTTTTTACGACAAAAACATCTTAGAAAATAGAATTTAGAATTTAGAATGTTATTTTGACAATTAATTCACTCGTTCACAATTTAACATAAAAATTTATACAAAATTCACAATTTTAATACAGTAAATTTATAGTTTAATTCATAAAATTTACAGCTTAATATATTTTATTCACAAATAATTAACATTATATTCACAACTTAATACATACAATTTACAATTTTGCTTCCTCATAACACCATCGAATCTAAAATTCATACCATGCCACAAAAATCATATTTAGATTAAAAAAACATGAATTCACAATTTATAGCATTGATTTAACATAATTCGCAGTTTAAAATATTAGTTCACACACCTATTCACAACTTAAAAGACTAGACATCCATTCACAACTTAATTGAATAATTAAAATACTCATTCACATCTTAAAACATACATTATTTTCATCAAGACATTTTTTTGAACACCTTGTGTGCCTACTGTTTTCAGAAATCAAAGAGAAATAAAGCAAAGAAAGGAGGTGGCGGTGGTGGAACCACCACCGGTCACCTGCAGAAGGTGACTTCTCGTTACAAAAATAACCATATCTTATCATTAAACATCAGAAGGCGGTGGAATAACCAATAGTCACTAGGAGAAGGCACATTTTTGTTATTTCTCATCAGATCTGACCACAATAATACTTTTTTGGATTTAGTTATTAGAGTTTTCTTCTGTGAAGTCAGTTGAAGGAAAAATTTGACGAAGCATGAACCACAGGTCCGGAAGAAAGTGTAGACGAACTAGATCTGAAGGGAAATGTTGATACTCACCTTAACTTCATAGATCTACAGTAGAAAGTCGTAGATCTGAAACTGATCGGAGCTTGTATATATATTGATGGTGGTTCGTCGGTGGGAGGAGACGGAGGAGGTTATGGTGCGGCAGTTAACGATGGATCTGAAGCGGAAACACTATGGTGAGGTCGTTTTTAATGTTGGTTCCTGATCTGAAGCGAAGAAATGTTTCTAGCTCCATATTTTGGCAAAAGTTGTAGGGCTGATGACAACGTCGGTAGGTAGCATCGATGGTAGTCGGAGGTGGAGGTAGGTGGCGTAGGTGGTTTTAGGCTTTGTGTTGGTGAAAGAGTTTGATTGGGTTTTGATTGTGGAAGAGTTTGATTGAGTTTTGAGAGAGTATTTTGTAAAAAAGCGTTTGAAAGTTTTTGAAATATAATCAAACTTAAATATTTTAATATTAAAGATGAAAATTACCATTATGTTTTTGTTAGCTTTTTTCTAATTATCAAAACTTTTTTTTAAAAAAAAAAAAAAAATAGTAGAATAGACAAAAGTATTCCTAATAATAAAGTAAAAATAAATGGTTCTTAGTTCTTAACATTTTATGGTTCTCATTTGAACTTTTACTTTTATATATATATATATATATATATATATATATATATATATATATATATATATATATATATATATATATATATAACATCAGCATAATTACATTTTTTATTCATAATAGCAAACTTAGTTTTCTATAGCGTTAATAGCATTATGTTATCAACCATACTAAAAAATTTCACAAGTTTCATGTTACATATTACTATTATCAAAAGGTCTATATTGACAAAAATTAAAGTAATAGATAAAACAAGGTTAAAGTCATAAATGAACTTTGACAAAAATAGATTGTTAGTCGTTTATAAAATTAACCCTACAAAATAAAGTACTTTACCTACTATGTTATTTCCCTCCATTTTGCCCAAAAAAAAATTACATTTGTGAAGATCATGTTCTTGACATGATGAAGTTTAAGTGTAGTTGGTCGATTGGTGCGCCAAGGGTGTGTTACAACTACAAATTTGCAAATCTTTTTGCAGCTAAAAATTGTTGGCATGCTGTTCAACAGCGAAATCGAAGAGACTATATTAGGATTGATCTTGTTATGTTTTTAGTTGAAAGAATTTAGATGTACAAACCCCATTAATTAAAGAAGACACTTGGTTGCATAATCCTATCATGGATTCCGGGAGCCAAGATGAAATCGAGGATTTGTCATCTTTATCTCCTCCTCCAGTGGGTCCCATGCACATAACAGGCAACAATGGGTTTGTTCATAACTTGGATTTGATGGCTGCTCAGACTTACCTTAGAAACAGATCAAGCTCTCAGATCGATATCCAAGATGACGCATCCCCTATCAAAGATCGTCCACTTCCCATTTTCCTAAAGGTGAACTTCTTTAACTCTAACACTTATAATTTGTTATGATCAGATATGTGAAGGTGGTTGTTATTGTAAATGCAGTTTGAAGATATAGAGTTTAAGGTGAAAGTGAGCAAGGCGACACCTGGGAATCCAGTGAAGGCGGTGATGTCGAAGGTGGTTTTGCAGGGGAAGAGCGAAGAAGAAAACAATTATAAGCAGATATTGAAAGGTATAACTGGAAGCCTTGGCCCCGGTGAAATCCTTGCTTTGATGGGTCCTTCTGGTAGTGGAAAAACAACGCTATTAAAGGTGATAGGTGGGAGATTAGGAGAAAACGTCAAGGGAACTGTCACTTATAATGATGTTCCCTACAGCCCAGCTCTTAAAAGAAGGTGTTACCCTATTATTCACTAACTTATTCAACATGACTTTTAAAAAAAAAATAATAAAAAATAAGAAATATATATTTTTCCACATCCACAAATTTACATTTTTGGTAGTATAATTGGTTTTACAATTTTAGTTTCAAAAAATTTTCTATTACCCTTTTGGTTCTTGGTTTTGTCTATGATCCAAGTAATTGACTATTTTTGTCCTTGTAACTAATTTTTCCAACTTTGGTAAAAGAAATTAGTCATTTCTTGCAAGGACAAACACCGTAAGAAAAGTTTTTTTGGAACCAAAGTTGAGAAAATCATCTATACTTGGGAATCATAAATGTAATTTACTCTAAATATTGTCTATAACTAAAAAAAAATTAGTCATTTCTTGCAAGGACAAACACCGTAAGAAAAGTTTTTTGGAACCAAAGTTGAAAAAATCATCTATACTTGGGAATCATAAATGTAATTTACTCTAAATATTGTCTATAACTAATTTTTATTATACAAAAAACATTTTATTTCAAAACAAACTAAATCAATTTTATTAAATATGAGAAAAATTTGAAATAAAATACAAAATTATAGTCGTGTCTATTTGTACAGAAAAAAATTTGAAATAAAATACAAAATTATAAAAGCCTAATTCATCTACTCTAATAAATGAAAGTTTTTTTTTGCCACATGTCCTTTTCTTCTTCATTTGGACACATGACATTTTCTAAAATTTTCTATTTTACACTTGTAATTTTATTGTATTTTTCATTTTATTAAATTAAAATTACACATTTAATATGTAAGGTAATATATATGTAAGGTATTTATTAGAAAGAGTTTATATATGTAATGTATTCAATACATTAAAACCTCATTAATTTTAATAATTCAAAAAATTTCTCATTTTTCTTATAAATTCAAACTTTTTAAATTGTTAAAATTTTATATTTATTTTTTTTAAATAAACCCATGTAATACATGGGTCTCACACCTAGTAATTTATAAAGTTGAAATAAATGCATGATCAATTGTGAGATGGGTTCACTTATTTGGTTTGGTTTGAGGATTGAGATTGTAAAAATTTGTTATATTTTCTTTTTATTAAAGAATTAATTTTATCTTATCGGCAAACTACAACATTGGTCATCAATGAATGAATGAAATGAAGATAATCTTAGGCTTTTAGCTATACCCAATATAATAACTCCATTGAAGAAGAAAATTAAAATTTTGATATATGTTTGCTGAGTTTATATACAGGATTGGATTTGTGACACAAGATGACGTGCTCTACCCGCAGTTAACAGTGGAGGAAACTTTGATTTTCGCTGCATTTTTAAGACTTTCGGGCAGCATGAGCCAAAGGCAGAAATACGAAAGAGTGGAGGTGATTCTTAAGGAATTAGGACTTGAAAGGTTGGTTTATACTTCCAATTATATAAATTATTATACCAGCGATTATGAAAAAATAAAAATGGAAGGAATATACATTTACATATACATATACGTATTAATGTTTTCCTTACTAGTTAATTTTGTTATCATCTGAAAAATGAATAAAAGATGTCGTAAGACACGAGTAGGAGGAGGATTTATTAGTGGCATTTCGGGGGGTGAAAGGAAACGTACGAGCATAGGATACGAGATCCTCGTTGATCCTTCACTTTTGTTGCTTGATGAACCAACTTCAGGCCTTGATTCAACATCAGCAAATAAACTTATACAGATTCTCAGAGAAAATGCCAAGGTACTAAAACTCTCCATATCGCTTCTTTCAAATTCAATTGCAATGCCACCTTTCAATTTATTGCAAGACACGTTTCAATTTATTGCAAGATACGTTGGATTGGTCTTTCTATATTTGAAAGCCTTTCAAGCACAATTAACAATGATTGCATTTTTTTTTTCATTTTAATATTACACTCTTTTACTTTAAATTTTAGTAACATATGCATATATATAGATTTTAACAGATCAAGGCTATAAAAAGAAAAATTAACTGTAAATATGATAAACATGCATAATTATGTAAATTTATTATTTTATAATTAAAATATATTATTCTAATTATAAATAATTAAATTTATATTTATTTATTATTGATTAACTATTAATGCTTAATATTTAAGATATATGTTTGAAAAATATAAAGTAATTGTTGATATTATCATTTTTAAAAGATACTGATGTAAAAGTAATTATAAAAGCTAACATGACATGTTTGAAAGATAAATAACATTGTATTGATATGGATCGCCTAAACTACTACTAACATATAATATAGTAACGTACATTCATGGTCCCAAAAGATTTTTCTTGCAATTTTAGGCTTATTTGAGCTTCTTGGGATATTTGATTTTTGCAATTACAGTCCAAAAGAGTCATTTTACTTAAAAAAGTGACTAAAAACCTCAAATAAAAGCCAAAGTTGCAAGAAAAAACTTTTAGGGACCGACATTGAAAAAATTAGTTATACCGAAGAACGAAAAATGTAATTTATTCTAATATTGGCATGTGTTGTTTTGATTCAGGCAGGGAGGACAATCATCACAACAATCCACCAACCATCAAGTAAAATGTTTCACATGTTTGACAAAATCTTATTGATATCAGAAGGCCATCCTATGTACTATGGAAAGGCAAGAGAATCAATGAGCTATTTTTCATCTCTAAGGTTCATCCCCGATATACCCATGAACCCCGCGGAGTTTTTGCTAGATCTAGCAACCGGTCAAGTAAATGACATTACTGCCCCTGACGATATCGTGACTCCTAAAGGCACTAGTGAATACGAGAAGGCCGTCATCAAAGTAAGACCTCTTTTTCGACTAAATTACGTTGTACAGCTGATCTTTTCAATTTTTGGTCCCTAATGTTTTTGCTTGGAATTGTGTTCTTGTAACGTTTTGTCTCTTTTCCAAATACAATGACTATTTTTGTTCCTCGGAGTTTTGCAATTTTTGTGTAAAAAACGTAGTCGTTTTACTTTGAAAAGGGGGACCAAGGAACGTTGCAAAACAAAAATATATAACTTAACAAATAGTTTTTGCAAGTAGTATGTTCAAAACAGGTATAAAAGTGAACTGGAGACGAAAGAGAAAGAAGCACATCATAGAACAGGGAAGGCACCAGAACATCTTAGATTAGCGATTCAAGTGAAGAAAGATTGGACGATAAGTTGGTGGGATCAGTTTTTGATATTGTTCAAGAGAACATACAGAGAAAGGTGGAGAGATTACTTTGATATGCTAAGAATAGTTCAATCTCTTGGAGTTGCAGTCTTGTTAGGGCTTCTATGGTGGAAATCTAGCTTTGCCACCGAGGCTCACCTTAGAGATCAGGTCAGTTAAAATAGAGTAGATTACATTTTTTTTTTTTTTTTTCTTGTAATTTTATAATGACTACTTTTGATCCCAAAAAATAGCACAAAAGAAGAAAAATGTAATTTACTCAAAAAGAAGCCACATTTCCCTTTTTTTATGCAGATTGGGTTGTTGTTCTATGTGTGCATTTTCTGGACATCTTCATCGATATTTGGAGCGGTGTATGTGTTCCCATTTGAGAAGTTCTTTCTGGTGAAAGAAAGAAAGGCTGATATGTATAGGCTGAGCGCCTACTATGCGTGCAGCACTTTGTGTGACATGATCGCTCACGTTACTTACCCAACTGTTTTCATGTCCATTCTTTATTTCATGGTTGGATTCAAGAAAACCCTGCAATGCTTCTTCATGACATTGGCAGCAGTCTTATTAATAGCCATCACAAGCCAAGTAAGTTTAAATCTAAAATATACATCCATTTCCAACCCCTTACACAATTTTTAATAACAATTCAGTTTTTTCTAAATCATATAGATTTTCGGTGATAAGACTTAAGAGCATCCACAATAGTATAGCTTTTCTATGATATCTAAGTGCCAACTCAATAGTCAATGTATCTCAACAATAGTTGAGCTTTTTCATCAAAATATATCCACAATAATTGATTTGTACCATGTTATTGTTTTTTTTAGGTTGGTCTATTTTAAAGCTTTTAACAAGAGCTTGCAACTTACGAGGCTTGTAATTTTACAAGTTCTATTGAGTAAGCGATGGTTGAAAAAGCTCTCACAATAGGTGAGAAGCTTTTTCAAAAAAAAAAAAAAGAAAATGAAAAAGCTGCTATTGACGATACCATTATGTATTTTATTTAAAAAAGTATTATGTTTTGAATTACCCATATTAGTTTTTCTTTAAATTAGTTTGAAACATAATAATTGAATTTAATATATTTTATCAACAAATACACTTTACAAATAATAAACTAAAATGCATGAAATTTGAAGTTAAGCAACAAATTGCAGAAAAGTAACTTTCAAGTAAATAGTATAAGACCATACAATATTTGATGTTTTACTGCTCACAAACACTACATCTTGTGTAAAAAACAGAATTTTGTGATGCCCTAAATGGATCTTTTTTTTTTTTTTTTTTTTAATAATCTGAGTAGGGTGCAGGAGAAATGTTTGGAGCTGCAGTGATGAGCATTAGAAGGGCAGGAATGGTTGCTTCTTTAATACTCATGTTGTTTCTTCTAACAGGCGGTTACTATGTTCAGGTATGGACTTAAAATAATAAAATAGCCTTGAAAAAAAATCATGGTAACATATATATAAATAATAAAGAGATGAAGGGAGGGCATAAAGGTCATTTTGTGTTAATATATATGTGGTTTTGTTGCAGCATATACCAAAATTTATGCAGTGGATGAAGTACATATCATTCATGTACCATGGATTCAGGCTGCTAATGAAAGTACAGTACTCGGGTGATGATTTATACGAGTGTGAAAGCATCGGGGGATGCAAGTCACTGCAAACTTCACCCTCTTTTGATACAGTCAACTTAAAAGGAGGCTGGAAAGAAGTTTGGATACTGCTAGGAATGGGTCTCGTGTATCGTGTCATGGCTTATATTTGTCTTCGTCAAAAGATTAGCCTAATTAATCTTTGATTAATACCTCAAATAAGATTTCATTAAGCATCCATTACCATTTTGTTGTATGACTAATCACACAAGTTACATATACATCTACTTTCACAAGTGAGAACCCATGTCCTTTATGGGCCTTATAAAATGGATACATATATCTAGTACCTCCCCTCAAGTTTTGGGATACTTCACTTCATTCGGTTCCTAAATTTGTATTTTAAATTAAACATAGAAAATAAATCTCAAACATATGTATTAGGTTGTATACAATATTACAATGCACATATTTAAAACTTAATACTATTAGTTTTAGATTTTAAAGTTAAAACTCAATTGAAAAGCATAAAGATTAGTTATTATAGTTAGGGGTGTGCGCGGTGCGGTTTGGTGCGGTTTAGAGCCAAAACCGCAAACCGCACCGCATATGCGGTTTGAGTTATTTAGAAACCGTCAACCGCACCGCGAACATTCAAAACCGCATTATGCGGTTTACATGCGGTTTGACTAATTATTTACTTTAAATTTAATGATAATACTATCATTATCATCACTAACAGCTCACTAAGTGGTCATTAAGAAATTTGGTGGTCAAATAATTGTGGTCATTAACTACTTATGAATATACATAAGGTAAGAAAACATAGTGACCATAAAATAATGGTCACTGAATCTTAGTTGAAAATGAATTTGAGACAAAAAAATATGGTAACTGCGTTCAATTTTGAATTAATTAAGATTACATTTTAAAATAATGTCACTATTTTAGGACATGTCAAAATATTTTCAATATATATATATATATATATATATATATATATATATATATATATATATATATATATATATAATATCAATTAAAACCATTAATTGATTTTATTAATGCGGTGCGGTTTAAACCGTAATTTTGTAATCGTAAACCGCTAACCGCACCGCATAATGCTGTTTAACAAAAATACAAACTACAAACCGCACTGCGAGTGTTTTAAACCGTGTTATGCGGTGCGGTATGGGCGGTTTATGCGGTTTATTGCACACCCCTAATTATAGTTCACTATAACTTTGACAATATATACGGTAATTGTTTCTTTTTTACTTAATGGGTTATCGTGTTACCCACTTAATCGGACAACTATACATGTTTGTTTATTTTTTACTTGATCCGGATAAAATGACTTAATGTATTGAGCTAAAAAGAAACAATTAAAGATTGTTTTGTATTTTTTTTATACAATAGTAGATAATATGTAGGGAAAAAAAATCAAATAAAAAAGGCAAGAAAAAAAAAAGATATTCAACAAAAATAAAATCATTTTCATAACAAAGTCCTGCTTGATGTTACAAAAAAAAAAAAAGTTAACAAACATTAAATAAGTTTTTTAAGATACATAATCTATTTTTAAATCTTTTAAATTTGTAAACTATAGGATAAAATAATATGTAAGATGAGAAAAATATGTAAGATGAGAAAAATATCAACTTAAAAAAAATGAAAGGTAACATATACATGCTTGTTTTAGATAGTTTTATGAGATAATGACAAATCTAACAAATTTTCCTAATTACTTCTCTTCTCACTTAATAGCCAAATTATATATATATATATATATATATATATATATATATATATATATATATATATATATATATATATATATATATTTCATTTTTACATATGAAACTGTAGGTGAAAAATTCACCTACGGTATGCTCTATAACCTACAGTATCTCAAACCGTAGGTGAAAAAAAACCGGAAACCGTAGGTTTCGGAAGTCACCTACAATGTATAAGTTTTTAATGCGCAATTTGTGTATTAACAACTTGTACACCGTAGGTGACTTACGAAACCTACGGTTTCCGTTTTTTCTTCGTTTTTTACAATTTTTTTAAACTATTGCTAATAGATTTCATACTATACAACAAAAAACAAAAAAATGAAGAATACGAGAAAATACATGGTTGTTGTTTGTAGTCGGAGCCGCCATGGTGAGAGTTTTTCTAGTTTCATAGAATGAAAAATGACCTAAAATGAAAATTTCAACTTTATATATTTTGGGCTAATGGGCTGTTGTCAAACAGTACATGGATTCTGAAACAATAACCACCGAATGCCTCAAACGGTGGTTCATTTAAAAAGAGGGTTGTAAGTTGTGACCAAACAATAGTTTTCTCCCTAAAATAGTAGTTTTCGCTAATTATGTACGGTTTTGATAGTTATTTTTGGCTAAAGGCTAATTTTTGGCTATTAAATGAAAAGTAATTAAGGAAAATAACTAGATTTGTAATTGTCTCTAGTTTTATTACAATCCAACACGATTATCAAAATCACATGACCCGTTTATTTTGTCGTTTTATTCATGTTGGACACACCTAAGTTTAAATTCTAGATTCGCTGTTGCGGACCACCATATGATAATCGGTTCCGGTTCGGGTTTTTCGGTTCCAATACCCGCAAACCCGGTTTTCACATAACGACCTCCATATGTTACTCAATTTTCACATCAAAAGTTATGAACCATAAAATGAAACTGTAGCATAGATTCTTGATCATGATTTAAGGGTTGACACTAACACATTTTGGTTTATACGTTGGAGATTAAACAAAAAGTATTTTCTTGATTTGGTTTGTTTGGGGTTAAGGTTTCACAAAAACTCTAAAAGGAATTTGAACATATTACAGGATATAAATTTTGGTTTATACGTTTTTGGGTTTATAAGGGTAGTTTAGTCCACGAACAGGGAAGGAAAGAAAGATTCTTGATCATGGTTTAGTCCTTTTCCAGCAATTTATTCTTGATCATTATGCGAAACTACCCATATAAATTGTTGCAGGATGCAGATTTTGGTTTATACCTTTTTCAGTATTAAATTGTTGCAAGATTGGCGGAATAGTAACTGAAAAAAGCAAAAAAGTGCGTGACGGAGAAATTGGTACAAGATTGAGGATAACTTTACATCCTGGCATAAAGTTATATGGGTTAAAAACTAAGGTTTCACCAAAAGCAAAAAAATTGGGGTTTTGGAAGTCGACGTCGACAAACAGGTGGCACAAGGACTTTGACGATTTTTTTAAAATTAGCGGGACACAAATCTTGGTTTAAAAGTTAAATGCCTTTTAAAATTCAGGTCCTGTAACGGGTAAAAACCAAACCCGGTGGAACCGAAATCCAAAAGAAAGATATAAGTGGAACCGCGAACCAATCCTAACATGTGTAATTCGGTCCGATCCAGTTCTGGTTTCAGTACGGACCGGGTCGGTCCGCTCGGTTATTATGCCCAATATATGTAGCATTTTATCGATAAATATATTACTAGTATTTACCTATTGTTGAAAGAAGCGAAAAAAAATCACCCCCTAAAAGTTGCATGTCTTTCACATGGATTTGCTCTAAAAACAACAAAAGCTTGGATATCAAAATCAATATAATAATAATTTTGTTTTGATTTGATTATCATTAAGTAAATTGTTTTCAAATCTTATCTTTCTAAAGAAAAAAGATGGACCAGACTGTATCGACTTTTCCCCACTCTTACAAGGTATACTAAATTACTTGATGTATGTTTTCCACGAAAATCATCACTTACATATGAACCAAAACAACTTTTAAGATTTTCTCAAGGCTTAAAATGCAATTATTACTTCTTTATCCCCGTTTAGCACGTGTATCGTGCATTTAGAAGTCAAAACTTTCCAACTCATCCTGTTCACTGTAGCTTGGGTCATCTTCACAATATCTGTGTATCACAGATTCCAACTTTAATTTTAAACTATAAAAATGGAGCTGGTGCCTTATTCTGATCCTAACACCAACTCCAACTCCAACTCCTCCACCTCACCGCCGTGGCAAGACATGTCCCGATCAGCCTCCACCCGCCAACCAGATCCATCTCCCGAACCCCAACCTCAGTTACCGCCGGAATCCACCACCAATCCGGATAGGGATGACTCCACTTCTCTCTCCGGCGACTCTCAGGTTCGTCTCGCACTATACATAGCCATGGCACACGCCGGCTTAGTTTTTGCTCTTGTTATTATCTACGGCGTTTCTAAATTACTTGAAGAATATCTCCGCCCGATTCTCTGGGCTGTTCTTTGTTCGATTCCTCTTCGAGGAATTCAGCAATCCTTAGTTTCGTTTTGGTCTGAACCTTTGGAATTAGGTCTTACAGAAACTATACTAGCTATACCTGTATCCGTGTATAGAGTTTTCATCGGGAGTCTCGTTGAGATTAGAGAATTTTTATATAAACTAATCCTTCGTAAGAAGAAGACAAGAGATGTTGTGAAGCGAAAGCGAAGCGGGTTTTCAATTTTATTGAGATGGTTGGTGTCGTTTTGGGTTTTTGTAATGGCTTACGAACAACTTGGTGTTCTTGGTGCCATCACTTTGTTAGCGTTAGGGTTTATATTTACATCCAGACATGCGAAATCCACCATGGCTGCTGTTTCTTCCTTTGGAGGTCGTACTTTGAACCATAATCGGCATGCAGCTTTCCTCACCAGCCGGATTTTGAATCAATTGGAGACAATTGTGGCAATCGGATTGATTGTTGGTATGATTGTAGGGTCTCTAACTGGGACCCTGCTTTTCTCCTACAAAATTGGAGTTGAAGGAAAAGATGTGGTTTATTCCATAAAAACCCATGTGGAAAGAAACAATATAGCTGAGAAAATCGGGTTAAAAAAATGGATGGATGACAACAATGTGCCATTAATGGTGGATAAATACAGCACTCAATTTTATGAAACTGTAAATGTACAAATCGATACTTTAGCAATGCAGTATAACGTGACTGAAATCGTTCAAGAAATGAAACATATAATCATACCACGTATTATAAACCCCTCGAATTCATCCACACCTTCAACTGCAATAGCAATCCGAAACCCGTACACAGAAAAGATACAAACTTTGACAAAAAAAGTTGTAAATCGGGAATGGGCAGAGATTTATCCAGAAGTAAACGGATTGTTCAAAGACGCGCGTGTGCGTGTCAATAGGGAAGATATGATCAAGAATGCAAAAGCAATTGCTTTTCAAGGAAAAGATATTCTTCAACGTGTTCTTTCTAGTAGTAAATCCATTGTTGGTGGTAGTACAAGGCTTGTTTTTGTAGTTGTTGAATCCATTGTTTCAGGGGCAGCTGGTATTTTAAATTTTGTGTCCCAATCAATGGTTTTCACAGGGGTTTTGTACTCTTTGATAACATCGGATGCAGGTGGGGTTACTGAACAAGTTATGTACATGATTCCTATTTCAAGATCTGCTAGAACACGAGCTGTGGAGGTTCTTGATAAAGCTATCTCTGGGGTTCTTTTAGCTACAGCTGAGATTGCGTTTTTTCAAGGCTGTCTTACTTGGCTTTTGTTTAGATTATTTAATATTCATTTTTTGTACATGTCCACATTTCTTGCGTTTATCAACCCTTTACTCCCGATATTCCCAAATTTCTTCTCCACAATCCCAGCTGCATTGCAATTGGTTTTAGAAGGGAGATATGTTGTTGCTGTTTGTTTGTCCATTATTCATCTTTTGCTTATGGATTATGGTACTACCGAGATTCAAGAAGACATACCTGGTCATAGTGCTTATCTCACTGGACTTAGCATCATTGGTGGAGTTGCATTATTCCCATCTGCATTGGAGGTAATTAATATTAATAAACAACAATTAGAAATTTAGAATATGCTTCGTGTTAATTTAATATCACTTCTTTACTGTTTGAATTTTGATGATGCAGGGAGCCATAATGGGGCCTTTGATAACAACTGTTGTTATTGCTCTTAAGGATTTGTATGTAGAATATGTTTTGGGTGAACCAAAGAAAGGGAAAAAGGACTAAAGGAGTAGGGATGATTGACGTTTTTATGCAGGAGAATTTTTTTCAAGTGTTTAATTACCCGGAGCAATGTGTCAAGTTCCCTAAAAATTGGTCTTTTGGATGGATTATAGCGTAAAGTTGATGGGTCGCTGTACCTCTTTTGTTAAAAATTGCATTTTATTGCTTGATTCAACTGATTGTCGATATGTTTATAAGAATCTGCTTTTTGCGTTTCATAGCTAAACGATTATTGCTGAAATTCTGAGATTGAAACGAATTGAATATTTGCATTCATTCAGCAATTTTAACCACACACTTATCTCAGAAGATAGACATCTTAGAAGTTCCTATCAGAGTCTCGTGTCTACCTACCACCTAATTCATCGATAACATCGACTCCACAACGACCAAATCATCGTATCACAATATGCAAAAATGGAAATAAAATGCTAAATTTGAAATTCAAATAAAGAAACAAATCTAACAATGTAGGTCTGGCACCATTCGTCACATATCCTCACAAAACTTTCTACGATTATTTCTTATGAATAAAATATTTATAGCAGAGGATGCATTCAAAAGATATATGCACGGCATTAAACCCTAAGAAGATCTAAGCATGAATTATATGAAATTAGAACATATAACGAAAACTTAGAGGAATCTTCAGTCAGGATTCAGGTACAATTTTATATAAAAACAAAGAGCGAGACGCTAGTTATTACCTTCTGTCGACGGCGACGCACTTCGACAGGAGATCGTTGGAAAGGAAGGGAGATATAAAAGAATAACTGCTCAGTTTTTTAACAACATGCTAAGCCCCTCCTCAAATTAAATTTAAAGCAAGAAGCACTCTCGTGCCCTTGGTTTGCTAAATTGACAAGTCTACTCCTAATGTTTCAAATAGTTTTACGGAAATCAAAGTCTTAATATCTTTGAAAAAGTCTTAATATTTTGGGTCAGTTTACGGTTTAATTCTAACATTTAATTTTCAAACAGAAAAGTCTCGATTATCTAAATGTATATGATAATCTGTCATTTTCTGTTGAAAAAACAATAAAAATTATTTCATTTTATATATAAAACTTTTATGTTAAATTACAATGTACCGATAATAATCAATCATGTTTTGAACTTACAATCATTTTCTCAAGAAACTAAGAATGTATACATAAGCATAGATGATAAGTTTTACCTTTTTATTTATGAATGAGCCAATTCAAATTATGTTGCATCTCTTGGAAAGATGATAACTTTATTGCGGATGTTTGTAGTAAACAGGAACCGAATAGTAAATACTAATCGAAAGAAAGTGGAATCGATGTCAAAGTTGGTATTTGTGACAAATTTCCCTGAATCGATGAATGTAAAAGACATATGGATAGCTTGTGAAGGGTATGGGAAGATTACAGTCATCTAAATTGAATTCAATATCATAGTGTGCTTGTAAAAAGTTTATTCAATATGAAGACAATAAGTAGTACTTCAAGGAGTTGAGGTTAGTTTCAAAAAAAAACTTTATTGTGGAGGATCGTATGGTGTGGACTGAAATAGGACTTCCTTTGTGTGCTTGGTCATCACAGACATTCAAAAAGGTAGTTGTGAGGTGGAGTGAAGTCATGTTTATTAACGATGATTGGGATGAGGATGTTAGTATGGGTTGAGTGTGTATAAAGACGAAGTTAAAACAATTTATTGTTGATATGATTAAGGTGGGTGTGGTGTAACATCCGAATTTCCAGGTATTATGTTTTATCATTTATTTTGAGTAAAAGAGAGGGACTCGACGAGTTGACTCTTAGACTCGTCGAGTAGGATCGCGTGTGCTGAGTGGATTAATGAACGGTCTCGACGACTCGAAAAGGGTGGACTCGACGAGTCCGCGCTGTGAGTTGAAACCCTAAATCCCCTGGGCTCGTACCCTATTTAAAGGACCTTATGGCCCTTAGTTGCGGCTACCTTCGTCCTAGAGAGCACCAAAGCATCCGTGAGCTTTGAGAGAAGGGCCATTGTTCACCATTTCTTGTGTGTTTCAGCAAGAAGGAAGGATGTAGAACAAGTTAAGCGGGTTGAGGAGCTTGGATCCACTTCTATTTGATCAGAGGAAGCTGTTGGAGGTAACAATTTGTGCCATTCTCGTGTTTATAATGATTCTAGTGGAATCTAGGGTTTTCTTTATACCTCTTTAGTTTGAATCTGGAGTATGTGAGGTCCCAAGGCGAAATGGTTCATAGATGTAGACCTTAAGAGGTCCAGAGAGTCCTTTCCACTCTGCCTTATGCCATACCTTTTGAGTTATGAGCCTAGGAGGCCATTTTAGAGGCTATTTCACCAAAAGAAGCTTTGCGTGTGTTGCATGTGTACCAAGATTCGACGTTTACGTAATTATCATGCTTGGGAAGGTCAGATCTATAGGTTAGAGAAGCACATCTGACCTCAGAAGGTCATTTGAGTATGATCATGGAAGCAACTCGCCGAGTTCATAAGTGGACTCGATGAGTCGATTCGGGGTTGCCCCGCGATTCGTGACAGGAGGAACCCGTCGAGTGGAAGGATGACTCGACGAGCCAAGAGAGGCTAGAAGGATTTAGAGGACCCGCATGGACTTGCCGAGTCGCCCATGTGCACTCGACAAGTCGGGTCAAAGTTTGACCGTTGACCTTTGTTGACCTTAGGGTTTTGGTCAAGACTGATTCAAGGGAGTTCAGGGAGGGGTAGAATGACCTTCTACCCAATCTTAGAAGTGAGACTATGAGAGAGTATTGATCGGGGATGTTATTTGAATGATAGGAGGAGGCTAGGTCGGGACGTTGAGCACGAGAGCTTATCCGACTTCATTGAGGCGGGTCTTCTCACTATACTGTACCTGGAAGGGTACCTATGTGTGACTGGAAGGTCTTATATGCTATGAGATGTATGTGCTGTATGCTGTTATGTGATATGTATGTTATGTATGATAAGGACTGGAAGGTCAAGATGGTATGGACCGGAAGGCCAAGATGACATGGACCGGAAGGTCTACCAGGATTCGGGACGGAAGTCCCCTGAGACACTTGGATCGGAAGATCCCATAGAGTTATGGCCTGGAAAGGCGTATGTGTTGTATGTGGTATTTTGGGGAACTCACTAAGCATTTATGCTTACAGTTGTTGTGATATGTGTTTCAGGTACTAGCGAGGATCGCGGGAAGGCGCCGGCATGATCCGTACACACTCATGGAGATTATGTTTTGAGATTCTGGGAAATTGCTTGTGATTTTGACATTGGATACTTTATGTTTGGATATTGTTTTATGATTAAAAGTATGATTTAAAAATGAAAATTTGTTTGAAATTTTTACGTCATTATATGTGGAAGGGATGAAGTATGAAGTTAGTGTGCCTGAAATTATAGGAAGGGATCCAACGATTCAAAAGTTTAATCTGCCAATCCAATTGAATTCTGATGATGAGATGAATGATGAGTTCTCGTCTAATGAAGAACAATAGAATATACCTCCCAAAACCAATCATGAAGGTCCAATGCCTTAAAAAAATCAATGTATTTAGCGGGATCTGAATAAAACTCAAGTAAATAGCCAGTTGGTTGATGATTCTCCTGAAGAGGTGTAACATCCCGAAATATCAAGAGTAGAGTTGAAGGGCTAAAAGAGTAAATTGAAAAAGGGAACTCGGCGAGTCCATGGGTGGACTCGGCGAGTAGGGTCGCGAATGGGTCGCATGTAAAGTGGCCGACTTGGCGAGTTAGCGGATGGACTCGGCGAGTAGGCGCTAAGTGGAGAAAATCCTAATCCGGAGGTTGAGCCTAATATAAAGAACATAACATCCTTTCCCCCAGCCTCTCTACTCTCTCTTAAGTCCAGAAACCCTAACCTTCGTGTGTGAGTGGATCAAGTTGCATTTGGAAGCTTGGAGAAGCAATTGTTGAGGAAATCTTGAAGGGTAGGAGGCTTGGAGCAAGGGGCTTTGCTTGGATTCGAGTTTCCTTGCTGTTGGGGCGTTATTTTGAGGTATTATCTCGTTCTTGGGCTGTTACTCATATAGATTCTTCATTTTTGGAATGGGTGAGAGGTTTGGCTTGTGGTATCTTGGAATTGAAGGATAGATCTGAGGTTGCTACCTCATATCTGGTAGGGAGAAGGTCTAGAGTGCATTAAAGTCCCTGTGTTTGAGTGTTTAGTGAAGCCATCATGTCCCAAACCCTAGCCCTAAAGTGTAAAAGGCCTAGATCTCTTTGGATTCACGTAAAGTTTGCCACTTTACGTGATGGATGGGTTGTAGGAGGCTAGATCTACGTTTTGGATCAATTGCATGGCCTGGAATGCTTCTGTATGGATTCAGACCGGTGGTACTCGGCGAGTCACATGGGTAGACTCGACGAGTTGCTTGAAGATGAGCTGGAACTCGACGAGTTGGAAGAACAACTCGGCGAGCTGGATGAAGATGGTCTAGAACTCGACGAGTTGTAAGAACAACTCGGCGGGTAGGTTGAATATAGCCTCAGACTCGGTGTGTCTGTTCTTGGACTCGGCGAGTCTTGTCGAAGAGTCCCAATCTTTTCTGGTTGAGCCGTGAATCGGTGAGTCAAGGGATGACTCGGTGAGTTGTGTGAGTGTGGACTCAGAGTTGTTGGACTCGGCGAGTCTCGGGGTGACTCGGCGAGTGGGGTCGCGGATTGAAGGAATGCTGAGCATGGGGACTCGCGAGTCATCGGGTTGACTCGGCAAGTAGAGTCAGTCAGGGGTTAACTTTGACCTTGTCCTTGACCAAGGGTTGACTAGTGGTTTCCAGGGGCATTTTAGTAATTGTTGGATATTGTTTTGAGTTCAGTGCCTGGGTGATTGTCCAGTGGTGGAGATCGTATCAGTGATCGGAGCAGCTTGGGTTATCTGTTCAGTCGGCAGTTTCGAGGTGAGTTATCCTCACTATATCAACAGGGTCTAAGGCACCAAGGCCGACCCTTATCGGATTGAGATCCCGATATTTATTGTTATGTTATTGCTTGATATGGTTGCATCCTGGTAGCTAGGATGGTATATGTTAGAGACCTGGTTGAGATCAGTATCCTGAGAGATAGGGTGATGCTATGCTAGTGACCGGTTAGGTCGGTATCCTGGTTAGGATGATGATATGTTATGTGATCTGTTTGATCTGCTTCTTGACTGTGAATTGCTATATGATTGTATGTTTATGTGCACATGGTTGTTTGGACCGGAGTTGGGTTGAGGCGGGTCCTGCTTTGTGCTGTAGGCCAAGATACCTAGGGCGGACCGGTTGTCCCGAAGGCCCAACGAGCGGTTCGGATAGGCTGTAGGCCCAAGAGGGCGGATCAGACGTGCCGAGGCTCGGAGAGTGGACCAGGCCGACTGAAGGCCCAGTGCGGCGGACCAGTCATACTGTAGACTCAGAGAGTGGGCCAGGTGGATTGAAGGTCCGGTGCGGGTGGACCAATCACACTGTAGACTCGAGGTATATGAGTAGATTCGGAGGGTGGACCAGGTGGACTGTTGGCCGGTGCGGCGGACCAGTCCCACAGTAGACCCGAAATGCATGGCTGTTCTGTGATCGGATATGTATGGCATGTTATGCGTGTTTGGTATACGTGGTTGGTATTTTGGGGATATCTCACTAAGCTTTCGGGCTTACAGTTGTGGTTTAATGTTTTTCAGGTTATTCAGGAGACCGTGGCAAGGCGAAGACGTGATCGTACCGCTCCTCATGTTTGTATTGTGATAAGATTATGGGAATACTTAAAATAAATTGTATTGAAAACCTTTTTGTAATAACTTTAATGGAATCGGGTTGTTTTCGAAAATATTTAAATTGGTTGAAATTTTTGGTCGTTACAAGAGGAAGGAGATGCGGTGAAAAAAACTCAAAAGTGGGGGGATATAGTGGAAGAAAGTGAACAAGATTATGTGACTAAAGAAAGGGGTAGTTCGGTAAAAGTTCAGAATCAATATCAAAACCCCCAGGTTTTTGATGTGGTTTTTGTTGAATTAGGTGTCTAAGCCCCTTAACTATAATTGATATATACTTAGATTTATAGTAGCACAATCATTTTGAATTGCCCTCAAGACTAGCAACTTGACAGGATGATTTTGGAAAAAAAGGTTGATTTATTATTTGATTAATAAATTAAAATAAATGATTTGTTAATATATTATGAGAATAATATATTAATTAGAAATAGTAATATTTAATCAGAAATTAATTGGAATTAATTAAAAGTGCAGGGGATGAAGTGCAATTATTCAATAGTTGAGCAAGAGGCAGTCTAGAACCCTCCATGAGGTATGGACGGTTTCTTCAGCATAAGGGAATCTAGAATAATCTCCGGTGGATAAACAGAAAAATGGATAATTACCTGGTTTAAGATAATCTTGGATTAGGGCTTATCTAGGGTTTCCTAACTGTACTATATAAACAACCTAAACCCTAAGATTTTCGGCCACTCTTTTCTTTTGAAGTGATAACTGAATTTTCTAGCCTCTTTCCTCCTTCTCAATCATCTTCCTTTGCTAGTGTTGGGAGTGAACCACTAGATGCGTGACATTTGTGACACTTGCTCTCAAGGATTCATCAATGCAAGGATTTGCATTGTTATTACTATATAACTATCAATGTATGATTCTTATAACCATATTTGTATTTTTCGATAATATACTAGTGTTCTAGGGTTTCTATTTTGTTGTTAAAGTTGTATGTTCAATTAGAGAAAACATAGATCAATTATTAGGGTTGCATGCACACATAAGATTTATGTGTTTTGCATAATACCCATCAGTGGTATCAAAGCGCAGGTTTAGTTTTCTATTGAATTGATACAGTGGTTGAACTTGAACAAGGAGGAGAAAACACAATCGTCATTCTGTTCCGCCATCACGATGTGGTGACCTTTGTTTTTACTCTACAACGACATGGTAATTGTTTACCATGACGTGGTGGGCTGTCAGATCCATAAAATTCGGTTGATTGATTATCTCATGAATTGATTAGGATAATTACCTTTAATAATGTTTTAATTGTAAAAAACTAAATATTTTTTCAAAAGTAATTTGATATCCTTATATTGAATTCATGATTGGCTTAAATTTTAAATTTTAAATTAATTTATTAATTTCGAAATTTAAAATATAACCTAGTATTTTTGAAAACTTTTGGTTTTGCGGCCCCATGATATTAGTTTTGGTTAGTAGTATTTACATGACTTTGTTCTTGCTTGAGAAAAAGGGATGAACTTGGATAGATGTTCCAAAGTATTACGTCTTATTTAGAAAAAAAATGAATCTTTCACAATTAGGATAGATTACCTGCAATAAATCTTGAAAATGGATTAAAATTCCTTTTTATCTAATATTTTTTGAAAATGAGGTATTGTTGTATTTCTTAGATTTTGGACATCCATAGATCCCTATTGTTTTTTTTTTTTTTTTTTTTTTTTTTTTTTTTTTTTTTTTTTTATATCTCACAACACTGTTTGGTGGAAATGGTCATGGACCAAAGAGTTTGTAGGTGGTCCAGACCAAAACTGGAACAAACACCCCTTTTTACCAAATCGGATGAGATAAAGTAGAAGAAAAACCTTGCACAAACACACAAATGAAGTGAATAAACAACACATAAGTTAAGAGAGGTTAGAATATACGCCAATTCTATAGTTTTTTTCCCACCCATAAAAATATGATTATGGTTTTATAAGTTATGTTAATTTTTATATATTTTTTGGATGAATGTGTTGTATTTTATGTATTAGAGAAGCACATGTTAATTTTAAATAAGATTCATAGTTTTAGTTCTTTTATGATGTGTCAGACGTAATTTGAATTTTACCAATAATAGCCATCTACTTTATCAAAAAAGTTGAGAATAATAACTTTCTTCATGTTTTACTAATAATAACAACTTACTGTTAATATTTGTTGCAATTTTCTTTATTTTTTACTCATAACATATATTGACAACTTACTTTATCAAAATTCCTGCATAAAAGCAGTGCTTCAGGTCATTCATTGTTATGATGGTGAAGATATTGAAAGTATCTTCTATATGCTAAGTGTAATTTTAGAGTACATTGTTGTAAGTGTGGATTTTGATAAAATACATTGCTATTACTTGCCATGAATAAAATGTCTAAAATACATTTTATGTGATAAACAAAAAGGGAGGCTTTGTTGTATAAGAAACCATAACATATTTTCCTATTCTAATAAAAGAATAGATTTATTCTTCTTTTGCCATGTGTCATCCTATTAGGTCTCTAATTAATATCATGCCACTTGTCAACTTATTAATTATCCATTTCAAATTTCAAATTTCAAAATTTTCATTCTAATTACTGTTGGTGATTTTAGTGTCACCATGTTATTTTAAGTAACTGGAACTAACATGTGAGCTAAAGGGCTTCATAATTCGTACTATAATATATTTAAAGAGTTGTGCGGAGTGCACGCATGTATAAGATGAATTTAGAAGCCGGTTCGACGACTAGTCGGGGGTCCGGGAGCAGCGCCCCTTTGGCGGAGTCTTTTTTAGTATTTATTTTTTATCAACAAAAAGATTAAAAATACAGAAATTCATAAAAAACCATTATTAACCAAGGAACCATTATTATCCAAAGAACCAAATAACAAATCCTTTTTAGCTTTTCAGTATTTATTTTTTATCAACAAAAAGACCAAAAATACAGAAATTCATAATTTTTTATCATTTTTTCAATGATATCAAATTCGTTAAATTATATATATATATATATATATATATATATATATATATATATATATATATATATATATATATATATATATATATATATATATATTTGTTTGGGTTATGACATCAAAATCCTAGCAGTTCTAATATCAACTAACCCCACCCTCAAGAAAGTGATGGTGCAACAACTTAAACTAAAACCCGAACATATTTCAATATGTCCAGTCATTTGATCCAGACCCATGACGAACCCGGTAAATATTCAAGTTGATGGCTGGATACCAAGATTAGGTGGCGCAACATCATCTCGTTTACCCGCCACATTATAAAACCCTATATTTTCTGAATTAATTTCCTCATTGATTCGTATTCTTAGGTTATTGTAAAATTTCTTACTTATAAACAAATTCAACTAAGCCGTATTAAAGTTTATTATGGCAGCTAGCTGTTCACTAATTATTTTACATTTTAAATCTGAAAAAAAAATACTAAAGGCATTCATAGTCATGGTCTTTGTATTTGTTGGTTTGGTATGTCACAATACAAATATGAGTGAGACTAACATAAAGTTATGCTTGAAAAATCAAAATTAATTTGAAAGAATGAATGTCTTAAGCCATACCCTAATTCAATTATAATCCAAGAATTAGATTCCGTGGTTTGCATTTGAAGTAGCTTTAATTTGCTTAATAAACACAACATAGCAGCAACGAAGTTAGGCCAACCGTTGCTCTTACTTGTTATTTTCTTTCATATCATTGCCTTTGATTCAAAGCAAAGCAGTTGTGTTTCTTGGCCACCATCTCCAACCTTCTTCTCTTTCCCTCCCCTATATTTCTTTCTTTTATTTCCATTCCAGTGTCATCATGTCATCTACCCTAGTTGTAGCTTGATTCATCCCTCTTTTGGTCAAAACAATGACTTTTTAGAAAAAATTTCCCGCCTATATACATATATTATCGTTTTCTTGAATATCTAATCTATTTCTTGAGGTTTCAATCATATATACCATATCGGTTTCTTGACGTTCTAGTCCACCCATATCAATTTCCTAAAGTTCTAATTAAGCGTACGCCATTTCGACTTCTTGAAATTTTGTTCTTTTCCATATTGGTTTCTTGAAGATATTGTCCCAACCATATCAGTTTCTTGATGTTTGGTTCATGTCCACATGATCCAATTCTTGAAGTTCTAATCATGCCCATCTCGATTTCTTGAGGTTTAATACCTATCCAAATTGGTTTCTTGAAGCCGGAACTTTTTTGAAGTTCTAATCATACGTATATCTTGTTCTTGGACTCTTGGTCCAACCCCATTATGTTAGCTTCTTTAATTTGGATTGAAAAAGTTCAAATCATGCATGCTCACAGTTGCTTGAAGTGTTGATCATATGTACATTGGGTTACAAGCTAATTGTTTATTCTCATGGATATAATCAAGAAAACTTGTTCTATAAGTTTCTTGAAATCAAAGCTTCATGGGTTTAGCTTAGTTTGAAGGTATATATTAATATAAAAGCTTAAAGTTATCTTTTCTCGCAATGAATACGCGGTACTTGTTTACACCGGAATCATTATGCAACTCTGCGGTGGCAGTTACATTTTCATTGATTCCATCAACGGGAGCCGGAGAAGAAAGGATGACAGAAAATATGGGCCCACGAAGCAGGACCTCGACTCGGGCTCCTTCTGCCATACCTTCTTCTTTCTTAGTAAGAATGGCAATTAGGATATCAAGGGCAAGGTGGTATAGTTTTGCAAGAAGGGTGTTTCATTACCAAAACGGGTCAAGATCAGATGATATTGGGTCGAACCCGTTTAATACGGCTTCTTGGATGTATATGGAATTGATGGGTTTGGTTTTCCAAATTGTGGTTATAGCGTATACTCTTTCGGTTTCCAAAGAAGAGAAGCCGGTTTGGCCCATGAGAACATGGGTTACCGGGTATGGAATCGGCTGTGTGCTTAATTTGGGTCTATTATTTTGGCGATATTGGCTTTTTTGCTTGAACCAAATTGGAGCAGAACTTCCTAGTAACATTGAAGAATCTAGGTAATAAAAAGCTTATACGTTCATACAAAAATGCAATACTTTCGATTGGGTTATTTAAGAAACACAACGTTTTTTTATTTACAAAATACACAATTTACTATATGCGAATAATAGACAAACTTTTATATTAATTTTGCCTATAAAATCCCTCCTTTTAGTGAAATGGTTAAGCCCATATTTGTTGTTGTTGTTGATTTTTTTTTTTAAAACATAATTGAGAGTAGTTTTGGAAATAAAAGTGGATAAATTGTTAAAACTCGAAAGAGCTTAAACTTGTTAAAAGGGCCAAATGGATAAAAAAAGTTTTTTCTTGAAAAATAAAATAAAATTTAGGTTTAATCTTCAATATACTTTTAGATATCTATTTTTTTTTAACTTTATAAATATAAAATTCGTATATATAGGTATACTTTTGCTGAAAAAAAAATTAAAAAAATGATTTTTTTATTTTTTTATTTTTCTTAAAAAAAAAATTCAAAATTTGTTTCATTGAATATATATATATATATATATATATATATATATATATATATATATATATATATATATATATATATATATATATATGCGATTTTAAGATTTATAAAGTCCAAAAAAAAAATCAGATATCTCAAAGTGTTTTTTTCCTATCTATTTCTATTGACTTTTTAGGTTTTAGGGTTTTCAAAGGTTTATATATTATCTATTGATCTTTCACACACACACACACACATATATATATATATATATATATATATATATATATATATATATATATATATATATATATACTAGGCGAATGCCTGCGCGTTGCGCAGAAACATCTATATAGCTGAAATCTTTACAAATATATGTTTTTTTTAAATATAAGAATAATGTTGTTGTTAAATTTGATATAATAATTTTTATACTAAGTTGATATAATATATTGATTATTTTGAATTATATAATAATATATACATCTATTTAAACTGTATAATCTCAATCTTTTGAATGACCTCTACTCGCGGGTTACTCATGAATAAAATTAAATATAATATATGGTTTAGTGTTATATATAGTTGTTGTTATTGTTAATTAATTTTTTAATATTTATTTGCTTAACATTTTAATTTCTATGATTGTAATTATTTAAAACATCAAACAATTTTTTTTTTATTTTATTTTATAGGTAACAATATAATCATGTATATAGAATTATTTTTAACTATTGTTATTGTAAGTTATTTTAAGCTACTTATTTGAAAACTTTTAACGATTATAAAAATATATTTAGGAAATATTTAGTTAAATTGATATTTTAATTTAGTTTTTACATTTAGCACTAAAATTTATCACTTTTAACTATTCACAAAATATTCTTTGGGTATTTTAAGTGGAACTGAAATTTATATTGAAGTTGACCATGTAATGTTATATTTAAATTAACAATTTAAGTATTTTGTCCAAACTGTTCAAAAGTTGTAGTTTTAAACTGATAATGATTTACATACAACAATATATTAAATCTAATAAATTAAGTATAATACGTTAAAAGTTAAAAATATAACTTTATAAGTAGGAGTAAACATATTATTTTAATATTAAAATTTAATTTATTTATGATTACACTTTAGGTTTGATACTTATTTAACATTATTAACCAACTTATAATCATTATTAGAAAGACACTACAATTTATTATTTTTAACTATTTACAAAATATTTTTTGGTTGTTTAAGTTGAACTAAAATTTATATTTAAGTTGATCCTATAAGGTTAGATTTAAATTAACAATTTAAATATTTTATACAAATTATTCAAAAGTTGTAGCTTTAAAATGATAATGGTTTACATACAACAACATATTAGACCTAATAAATTAAGTATAATATGTTATAAGTTAAAAACATAACTTTATAAGTAGAAGAAAATATATTCTTTTAATATTAAAATTTAGTTTATATATGATTACACTTTAGGTTATATATATATATATATATATATATATATATATATATATATATATATATATATATATTTAACCTTATTAACCAACTTATAATCATTATTAGAAAGAAATTGAAAAGTCATGAAAGTTCCAAATGAATGTGGTGAAAGAAAAAATGAATGGGAGTTTCAAATGAATGTGGTGAAAGGAAAAATGTTTCCTTTATAAATATATAATGATGATATATATATATATATATATATATATATATATATATATATATATAATGATATTAGTCCTTATTAAAACATTTAATATATGAGTTTTTTCAATAATATGTTTGTAATCGTGAGGGTTTTTCAATATCTTCTCTATAATAATAGGGTTTTCTTTTTTAATAAAACATTAATAATAGTTTGTACTTTTCTTGGGTTTTTATATAAAAGAATTTTTTTTTCCGTATTTATTGAAAATATATGAAGATCCAAAGTTAATATAGTAGTTTGTCATTGGCATATAATAAATGGTGTTTTCCTATCATTTGGTTTTTACAATACTCAATCTTAGGTCATAATTCTTTCTGTTTTCAACAAGAAATTAATTCTAGCACTTAACTATTAATAAAAAGTTTAAATCATGTATTATATATATATATATATATATATATATATATATATATATATATATATATATATATATATATATATATATATATATATCTCAAATGTAAATTTTAAGAATTATACATGTTGCTTAGTTACACAAATAGAACTATATATAAGGGGTGACAATTGATGACACGACACGACAAAAATACACGACACAAAACGAAATTGAGACGAAACTAAAATTCGAATTCGTGTTCGTGTCGTGGTCGTGTCAGGTGTAAAAAACACGACGTCGTGTCGTGTTGTGTTTGTGTTCAAAATTCGACACGGAATTGACACGATTTAACATTTTTTGTTATGTTTTTCGTGTTTGTCGTGTTTTTCGTGTTATGTATGAATAAATATTAATTAAATACATTAATTTTTATTTCATGTTATCTTTGTCGTGTCGTATCGTGTTTGTCGTTTTTTAATCGGTTCGTTTTCGTGTTAGTTCAAAAAAACCCGAGGTCGTGTCGTGTTGTGTTCGTGTTACATAAAACTTTGTCGTGTCGTGTCGTGTTAGACAAAAACATGACACGATGACCCGATTTGCCACCCCTAACTACGTACATAGATGTATATTATAAAAAATAAACAAAATATCTAATAAGCATGTACAACCATACAAATAAATTATGGAAATGAAGTTAATTTTGTTTATTATAATAATATACAGGAACTTGCAAATGATGAACAAATCTCGAACATTTATGGAACTATTCTTTGCAATATGGTTTGTGATGGGGAACGTTTGGGTCTTCGATGCTCGATTTGGGACCTTTAGGAAAGCTCCTAAACTGGATGTGCTTTGTATCTCACTACTAGCTTGGAACGCCATTACCTATTCATTCCCTTTTATATTATTCTTGTTTCTATGTTGTTTTGTGCCAATTATTAGCAATCTACTTGGATACAACATGAATGCTGGATCAATCAATCGTGGTGCATCTGAAGAACAAATATTGAAGTTGCCTAGTTGGAAATACAAACATATTATAGAACCCGATTTGGAACAAGGGAAATCAATTGTGGATAGTTCAACCACTGTAAGTTTAATTATTACATGACATCGACATTTGACCGTACACTTTAATATATGTAACACTAACAAAATATTTATATATTTACAGGAATGTTGTATATGTTTAGCAAAATACAAGGAAAATGAAGAAATGAGACAATTGGGATGCTCACATAAATTTCATATGAAATGTGTGGATCAATGGCTCAAAATAGTATCATGTTGTCCCCTTTGCAAAAAAGAATTAGACAGATGACATGGCTATGGACACCAACATGTCATGACATTTAAGAACAACATATACACGAGCACATGTACACTTATCTTGTTTTTTGCTTTGATTTTTAAAAAGAAAAAACTTTATATTCGTAAAAATACGTATAAGCTTGGTTACTAGAGTGAGGAAAGTGGATATAGATTGTGTTCACCAGTAATCATTACGTTTGTTACTATTAGGTTTAGTTTTAATTGTACTTGTTATTTTATGTACGTTTTTGTGTAAACAGATGGATTCTTGAATCATTTTAATGTACAACCTTTATATGAAATACTTAAATATATTCATTTATGTCTTTATATTTTTGTTATTATACCTATAAAAGTATTTAAATCCTTAAAACAATTTTATTTTTGTATTGTACCTAAACACACACACCAAAGTATGAAACTCAAACAAAATGAAGTAATAAAAAACAATGTGAGTGAAGATGTCCACCAGTACCATGGTTTTTTAGCTTAACTCATTAAGTCATTCTGTCTAGATTTAGTCAATAAGAAACAACCAAGACTAAGTGCTTAACAACTATAATCTGTATGCTCTATATGATTGTATCATTATAACTTAATGCAGAACAATGAACAACCGACAAGAAAAAGAAGCTTTTCCCATCAAATATTCACCTATTACAAATACACCCTCAGTTATTCATTTTTTCAAATATCTTTTAGTATCACATATATATATATATATATATATATATATACACACACACACACATAGAAAACACTACCTACCTTGTTAGCAAGTATATAAAGTCCAACATATGCATTATAGGTGTTGAGAAAACCCTGGTCGCCTAGAAAAAACAAGAACACATCATTATAGAAAAGGGAAAGGGAATTTATGTATGATAATCTTTTATTCTGTAAACACATAAAAGAATAACGCACCTCCAATATAAGAATACAATGTTGTCACTTTGCTAACCATGTATTTTAAAAAGCTCTTCTGGAGGTTCCATTACCATTACACTAGAGTTGAGCCTCTTGGAATGCTTTAAATTGGCACAAAATTTTCCACATTTGAATAAATCATCCATGTTTCCAGCATCATGGTACATCAACAACATTCAATAAACAATATGCATATTATAAATCACACACTCATAAAACCTAAAGGATTTGATATTCATATAAATTGAAGATACTTAAAAGTCGTTTTGCAAAGTGGGGGCTTTGGATAATCTAATGTTGACATTGCATTCAGAGAAACATCAAAAGTACAATATGAAGTTTTTACCTTAAAAAGGTGTAACAACGAATTAACATTGTGGATATGTTGACCTTATTAAGCTTGTAACAGCCCGGAATCTCAGGTATTGTTAAATTATGTTTTTGGGGTGAGCTAAGAGGGGACTCGGTGAGTTGGAGCCTAGACTCGCCGAGTAGGATCGCAGACTTGGTCGCGGGTTCGCGACTGGACTCGACGAGTCCGATATGGACTCGGCGAGTCTACGCTGTTTAGCGAAAACCCTAACCGTTCAGGTTTTGGGTCGTATATAATGCACTTATAGGCCGTCATTGTCTGTCTTTAGTCGACTGAGAAGAACCCTAAACGGCTGTGGGCATCTAGAGCAAGATTGAAGGATATTAGGGCTTTGAAGAAATTGTTGTGCAAGGAGGAGAAGAGCTTTGGCTAAAGGAACAACAAGGGATTCGAGTTCTGCGGTTTGGGGACACAGAGAGTGCATATTTCAGGTAATATTTCGGATTCCTTTCTGTTATGTTGATGTGTGCATGGATTTAGGGTTTATGGAACCCATTTGGTGATTAGATGAATTAGTACCTTGTTACCCAACGACTATAATCCTGTATTAGGACCTTTAGAGGTCCAGAAGGTCCCATGCTTGTGTATTTCGGGACGAAACTTATCTCAGGAAGCAGTTTGATCGACTGCATGGCGTGGACTCGCCGAGTCCGATGAACAGACTCGACGAGTAGCTTGGAGATTTACTGGAACTCGTCGAGCTGTTCTTCAGACTCGGCGAGTGGAGTCGGGGTGGCCCCGCGATTCTTCCAGGAGTAACTCGTCGGGTCAAGGAGGATACTCGACGAGTAGATAGGGACTCTCAGAGAGTTGGAGAACGTCTAGACTCGCCGAGTCGCCATGGCACTCGCCGAGTCCGGTCGAGTTGACCGTTGACCGTTGACCGTTGACCAGAGTTGACCTAAGTCTGACTACTTAGGGATAGTCACACTTAGAAGATATAAGTGTTAATTAGAGATATGTGATGTTATAGGGAGGTTGTAGCTCGTCGGATTGTGCACGAGTGATTTCAGGATTTGCTAGCTTTCAGCATTTACGAGGTGAGTCTTCTCACTACACTGTACCCGGAAGGGTTTGACTTTGTGACCGGAAGGTCAGTTATGATATGTGATATGTATGCTATATGTGGTAAGTTATTTGTTATATGTGTGCTATGTATGTTATGTGGGCCGGAAGGCAATATGTTATGGGCCGGAAGGCGATTATGTTATGGGCCGGAAGGCGTTGTGTATGACCGGAAGGTCAGGGCCTGGAAAGGCGTATGTGCGTAAGTGTATATTGGGGGACTCACTAAGCATTTATGCTTACAGTGGTTATGTATGTGTTTCAGGTACTAGCGAGGACCGTGGGAAGGCGCCGGCGTGATCGATACACACTGAAGAATGCTTTTATGATCTTGGGATTTAGACAGTTTGTATTTGACATGAGACTTAAATTATTTATGCCTTGTTTTGAATGAAATTACTCTATTTATAAAAAGAAAAATTTGTTTGAAAATTTGAGTTGTTACATATAAAGCATACACCAAAGCACAATAGAACAAATGTAATTATGCCCTATGTGTTCTGTAGCATCCATAAAAATCATGCCAAATTTAAACTTTTTAAAACATTTCAAAACCAATGATGATTACAAAACTTGTTTTCAAAATAGTATGATGTCAGAGTATCTCATAATCAAATCATGAAAACATAAGGAGGTGTACGATCACGCCTTCGCCTTCCCATGATCGTTAGAAGTACCTAAAACAAAATCAACAACTGTAAGCCCGAAACTTAGTGAGTTCCCCCAAAATACCAACGTCATACAATCATAATCATATCATATAAACAAACAACATGCATAATGATCCTTCAGCCTGATTGGACCGCCTCATAGGGCCTTTAGCATATATGGACCACTCCCGAGCCTTCGACATGTCTGGATCGCCTTGCAGGGCCTACAACCTATCCAGACCGCTTGTCGGGCCTTCGGCCTGACTGGTCCGCCTCACAGGGCCTTCAGTCTATCCAGACCACCCTGTGTATGTTGGAATTCATCACAAAGTAGGACCGCCTCAACCCAACCCCAATCAAACAATCATGTGGACATAAATATCATACGCTAGCATATATAATAGTCAAACCGATCTAACATGCTACAACCAGGATACAGACCTAACCGGTCACTAACATAGCATCATCCTATATACCAGGATATCGACCTAAACATGTCACTAAGTATATCATCATCCTAACTACTGGGATGTAAATCAATAAGCATATCATGCAATAACCCGAATACAAATCCGAAAAGGGCCGACATTGGTGCCTTAGACCCTGTTGATATAGCGAGAAGAACTCACATCACAAATGTCGAACTGTAGTGATATCTCGAATCTCAGCCACGAACTCCACCGCATATATGCATCAATGATATACTTCCATAAATTCCTAAATTACCAAAATACCCCCAGAAGTCAACTGGTTAATCCCTTGGTCAAAATTAAGTCAACGGTCAAGGTCAACAGTCCATGTTGACCCAATTCGTCTGTAACACCCGATTCCCGGTACACATTTAATTCAAGCATTTCTTGTGTTTTTCTCTGGGACTCGACGAGTTGGAGGCCCAACTCGTCGAGTAGAGTCGAGATCCGCAGATAGTTTAAAAGACCTACTCGACAAGTCGGAAGACTGACTCGACGAGTAGGTGTTGTTTGGGTAAAACCCTAAATTGAGGGTTGGCAACCTAGTTAAACACCTTATCTCAGCCTCCATCGTCCCTTATACTCCCAGAAGACATCATATCGAAACCCTAGCCGTTTTTGTGTGTTCTAAGGCCATTTTGGTGTTTTTTGGTGGGTTGTGAAGCTTGAGAAGAGGAAAGGAGCTTGTGAGACCAAGGGGAAACAAGAAGTGATGGGTTTTAGCCATAAGAACATCCTATGTGCTCATGCAAACCCTAATGCTTGGATCTAGGTTTCTCTATTGTACATGCAATGTATCCAAGACTTACAATCTTAGATCTAACATATTATAAACTGAAATTAGGGTTTAGAGAATTACCTTTGATTGTTATGTAGCAATAACAATCTCAAATCCTCCTTGTAATGACTTTAGAAAGCTTAGAGTCACAATTGCACTCCTCTAATGGCTCATAAACACCAAGAGCAAGAGGATGAAGAATAAGGAGAGAGGAGGCTACCCAAAACGTCCAGAAACCCTAGTGAAACTCTTAGCCACGTTTTTGGGGCTTAAGGGTACTATATGTACATGTAGGCTATTAGGGTTTTCAACTAGGAAACCCTAATTTGACTGCTTAAGCCCTAAGCAGCCCATGGACCCTTTTAGAATATCCCTTGGACGATTTCTAACGGGTTTCCCCATAGAATTCGTCCAACCTATTATTCCAAGGTGATCCATAGCCCAAATGCAATTATCTTATAATTACAATTCCAGTCCCTTAAGTTTAATTAATCTCTTTTAGTCACCAAATTAATTATCAATTAATTCTTGACTAATATTAATTAAACAATATGATTTCTCCTTTAATATATTATTCTCATAATATATTAATAAATCATAATTAATCTTCTCTCTCCATAATTCATCCTATCAAGTTGCTTTTGGTGAAGGCAACCCAAAAGGACCATGCACCATCGGGTCAAGTACATACCAAAATAGTTATGGACTGAGACACTAATCCAACAGTATCCCACTTGGATAAGTCTAATAACTATTCTGCGTATGACTTCAGATCCTGATCTGCTATCGTAGCTTTCAAAAGCCGCTATTAACTCTGATCTTACCAGATACACGTCCCTTAGATAAGGGATCATATATTCCTCCATTCTAGATATCGTATAGACTAAGACATGGATTTAAATCATTCTCTCTGTCTATGTGTTGTTTCTCGATTTCCGATTTATTACGACTGACAACAGACTACAATTAAACACATCAAATTAGTCCCGGATTGGTCAAGCGCTTAGGTGTGATCACTAAATCGTCGAGGGGCCCACATATATCGCTTTTATCCCACTTTGGATAAAAGGAACAGATAAACTTTGATTCAATGCTTGCTTGCACTCACTCACCAAATCACACACAACAATATATTTTATGACACCAAGTTACTGGTGCGTTTACATATTGTCAATGTGTAACCGACTCGCAAGATACAACTCACACATCTAGGTTTCAAGAATATAAGATATTATCGTCTCACCAATCACTCGTGATAAAATCCATGAAGTGATCCAAGTGAGCGTGGGTTTAATCCAATGCTCAAATCATATTCATAAGCACTCATGAACGTTGCAGCAAACATTTGCTTATGTCTAATACACTTCAGACAATCCACACACCAATTCACGACGGTCTTCATTCATACCTACTTCCAACATATGAACGACTGTGGTCCGTTTGAATAATTTGATTGTTCTGAACCAATTTAATTATTCAGGAAGTCAAAACATGCAAAGTGAAACAAAAGAATAATACTAATCCCATATGGCCCCAAACTCTGGGTATAAATAAAACATTTTATTTAATCACCATATTGATTACTCATTATTTGTTGTTTCGGTTAATCAACTTCTTACTTGAATTATTACTACACTTGTCCCATGCTCTCAGCATGCACACAATGTTTACCTACGGTCCTTACTTTGTGAAATAGATCAAATGAACACATTTCCAATCATACTCATTTCACAACTCCCAATCCTTATCATAAGTATAAGAATATCAAATTCTTGTTATTTATGCTAGATTCTAACATTTTATGCAATGATTATTTCATAAAGTCATAGCTCAAAATCATCAAGACTTGGCTAATCTCTATCAGAAACAATTCTATAGATATGATGTCTCTCACTCAAAGAACATTCCTTTGAACATCCTTCTTGCATAAAAGTTTCTAATCTAGACATAGATTCTCAATATCCAAATCCTAGTATGGAAACATTTCCATATTTTGCCATATGACATCTTATTCTTATTAGAATCTTATCTATTCATAATAATGTCGATATAGTCTATCCAATACCATACTTCCCACTACTCACAAGCACCCAATCCTCAGCGAGCTTTGGATCGTCCTTTGATAGTTGTTTAATTATTTTAGTCAAAACCGATTCTTGTCCTTTTTCCCTCTTAATGTGCTAGACATTTGGAAAATTTTAGAATGGTCAAATATTATAGCACTTGCAATTGATTCTTTACCCGAAGCGTATGGGACACGATGCATAATGTCTTACATAAAGATCTGATACTTTATCAATCTTTTGCCATAATATTTTATTTGTCACGTTCTCACAATTCGAACTATGAAGAGGGATGCCATAATCATAATCAAAATTTTGAGAACACACTATGTATCCTTGACTAAATTTATTAACATTCCACAACCTAAGCCTTTAGATTTGAAATGAAGCATAATATTCTCTCCCTTAATTATAGCAAAACAACTTTTCAACCCTTACGACTTTGCAAAGTATAACTCTTGTTTTCTATAATTAATATTGCTAACTTGCAATACTTGCCTTAATAATCATACAAGCACAACATTTATGCTCCCACTATCATGATGATTATTATTATATAAGCATAACACTTATGCTCCCACTAGCTTTGACATGTATTTAGAAACCAACTTAACTTCCAGAAAAACAATACCTATTGAATTTCTATATTTCTAATACCTTATACACCTTTGTCTTAGATAACTCATATGTGTGTATAAACAATTTAGACTAATTGCCAAATCTCACAAATCGAATCATGGAAAGGGATACCGTAACCATAATCGAATTTAAGAATACAATTTTCACAATCAATATCTTCTTAAAAGCTCTCTTAGTGAAAGCATTTCCTCACAATCATTTTCATGAAGGAGGGAATCTTACGACACTTAGATTTTAATGGTGTATGTGTTCATATCCATGCGAATTTGTCAAAACCAAAGTTTGCGACAAATCCAAACTCATATGGACCGAACCTTCTCAATCTTGATTTCTTTCCTTATGGTAACACAAGTGCCCACCATGTCTTCCAAGTAATTAAGCAGCTCATCCTTTGTTATCAATGTACTTTTCATTGATCAAGGTCCTTGCCTTTTATGCATTCAAATGAGAACTCATAGAACTCACATGCATAATTAACTCAATTGGAACGGCACAGAAACAAGAGAGTGTCAACACGATAGGTTGTAAACCTCAAGTCGTGTGCTAGTGATGATTGATAAGGTTTATTCTTGATTAGTTCTTGAAACCTTTCAAGACAATTAGATTCTGCTCACTTCTTCCCTTAAGTTTCCTTTCCTTTATTCGATCCTACAAAACATCAATTGTAATCTTATCACATCATGTATCAAGAATCTAGAATAGAAACTTAAAAGAGTTAGTTAATGGATTTTACCTAAAGCAGAGCCATACATTTTGACTCTCCCATCTCTTAGATCTCTTAGGTAAATAGGGCAGCTTCGTCTCCAATGCCCCTTCTCTTGGCAATAAAAGCAAATTGACTCTTTTGGAACAGCGCATGGAACTACTTTAGACTTTTCCTTTCTCTTATGATCAAACCCTTCGATCATGGCATGCCTTTCGTTTCCTATATCCACAGAGGTCTGGAAGGCAGATCCACCAATCAAGTTTGCTTTTCTAGTGCGCCAAATCATTGCTGATTCAGCAGCAATAAGCATATAGGTGAGATCAATGAGGGTTACATCGTGGTTCATTATATAGTACTCTCTTATGAACGCACTATATGAGTCAAGAAGTGACTGAAGAACCCAGTAAACAGCCAGCTCCTCACAGACAACAGATCTCAACATTCTGAACCTATCAATGTGTGACTTCATCTTTAGGATGTGTGCACACACTGACTTTCCTTCTTCATGTTTACTTGCCAAAAGGGCTTGAGTGAGTTTGAACTTTTCAATCTTTTGAACTTTTGGGTTAGGGAGAACAATAGAAGGAGGTGGAGGAAGTGAAGCATGATCTCGTCTTCCTCGATCGAATCATGGAATATCGTCTTCATGTGAAAAGCTTGTTCCATGGGATTTGGGAAGATCATAGTTGTCATACTTTGACATCTACAAAACGGGAGAAAAATTAAATTCAAGTTAGTTGATTGATTGAGTCCTTAATAAATCTCCCAAATGAGATATTAAGGCTAGGACCCAACACAATACTCTACAACCTAGAAAAGGGATGCCGTAATCTAGTTGCAGAATATTTGAAGGTAAGTGAATGACGATTCACTAATTTCCACCATGAAAAACGAAAACGAAATTTAAGTTTTAAAACTATTGAAAATTCCTAGATCTTTTGAGATTCGTTGAACTTTTCAATGGCATGTTTAAATCTCGATATGCCCCTTTAGTTTGTGACTGGGATACCGAGGATCACAAAGCGGGTGTAAATAACCCTGCAGACTTACATGGTACCCCCACATGTTACAGTCACCTATTCGATGTGCCGGTTAACCACACACGCTCCACCGAATTATGACAAACATTGAGTCACCCTTTGCTACCTTTGCTTAGAACCATTTAGTGTGCCGGTTAACCACACACGCTCCACTAACGTCTTCGCAAGGGCACAAAGTGTAATTTCATGGAATTGCATCAATTCACTTTTGCCTAAAGTAACTAAGATTGGGAATTTGTAAAATCATTTAGTTACTTTTGTACTTCATTATGCTTATAATGGAAGTTTTCTGTCCTATCCTACCCGTTCGGCTAACGACCCTCGACTAGTCAAGAGTGCGGTGGGTAAGAGTGGATACCCATTCAATCGCCATTTTATAGGCAATTTCCTTAAACACCCCTTATAGACCAGCTTCGTGAATGAGGCCTACTAACGGTAAGACTGATTTTTACTCATATATATATATATATATATATATATATATATATATATATATATATTAGACTTTTAATGTTATATATAGTATAGGGTGTATTTTACACTTTTAAAATACTAGGTGGTCAAATTTAATAATTATACACTTTAATTAATTAATAAAACCATAAGGGCGTGATTTGAACTTTTCAAAACAATACTAGGGTTTTAGAATTTAACATTTCTAAATCAAACTTTTAATCAACTTTTAAATTCCAAAACTTGAGGTTAAGTTTTGAAACATTTCAAAACATTAGGGTTTCAACTATTTAAATTTCAAAACAAAACCTTTATGTTCAAATTTAAACCATAAAACTTACATGGGCACAAATGAAACTTTTTTCACAACACAAGGATCAAATAATAAATAATAGAAATTAAACAATTAATTTTGTCATTATCTATATTTGACCTAATTTCAATTTTTGCAAGATAAGTTACCCAATTAATATAAATAATCAATCTTTAATCATATAAGGAAGTTATTATCTAATCAATTGGTAATTATCTTGTGTTTTGGCAAGGATAATCTTTTAGAAACATTAAAAATCGTATTTGTGACAACCTCATATTTCGACTCTATGTAATGACCTAAAAAGTCTAGTATTGTAACCACTTTTGATATAATGAAACTAAATTCGAAAATAAAATGTGCAAAAGTCTCTATAGGGATATCTATTATGCTAGATAATGTGTCAAGGTTTATAGAAATACTAAGAACAATAAAATCCGAGTTATAATGAAGAAGTTATGACCATTCTAAGATTTCCGACAAAACCGGCAACACCGACTAAACGAAAACGCGAAGTTTCAATACAATATTTTTTAGCCTTCAGTATCTAAATGAAAGTTGTAGATAACATTAAACCGTGAGCGTACACAAAAAGAACGTCCAAATTTGACTTCGTATGAGGAAGTTATGATTTTTCCAAGATCTGTATATAGCAGTAGACAACTAAAAACTCGAAATAAAGTTTGAGAGAATTTTGACCAAAACAACCTAAATGAGAATTGAAGGTCTCAACAATATTAGCGCAACGGTAAAAAGTCTGACGAAAACGGACATCGGATGAAGAAGTTATGAATTTTTAACGGACTTTTCGTGTCCCGGTCCATTAAAAATAAAGTCAAAGTTAGCCGATGAAGTCTAAACGAGAGTTGTAGAGTATATTTTCACCTACGCGTGCATATAAAGAACATCGAAAACGGAGCTCGTATGCGAAAGTTACGGATTTTACAAGTTCGAGGCCCAAAATCTGAGGCTGTCAGGTCTGCCACGACGTGGCACAGTTCGCCGCGACCCGGCCAGTGACTGAGAGCGTCCAATCAACAGAAGAGGATAAGTTTGACTCACCACGATGTGGCACACTCTCTGCCACAATGTGGCACTCAAAAAATGGCCCTATAAATAGATTTCAAGGGCTCCGAGTTCCATTGCTCAGTTCTCTTCTTTCTCGCGCCGAAACTTTGCGTTTAAGCCCCCGACGCCCTTCCAAAGCCCCGGTTTCCACCTTCAAGTTCCGAAGGAAGGTTTTGTGTTCCCGAGATTCCCGAGAAAATCAACTTTTCCGAGTCGAAGTTCTTCTTGATTATCATCTCGCTTTCTCCCAATCAATCAAGTGAGTTCATACCCCCTTGAATTAACCTTTTAGATGTTGTTAAATGTTTATAAATGCTTTATAGGGGGGGGGGGGATACAAGTTGAATCATGTTTAGTTATTATATCAATCACATGTGATTAATAACTAACATGTAAATGGCGTTACTTTACGTAACTGTTTTACCAATCAGATTTCTTCAAATGTTTATCTTAAACGTTTTTAGGTGTTTAAAACACCTTATTAAACTGTTTATTAAACACTGTATGTTCATTTCAAACCCTGTTACATTGTGTTTCAAACAAAGGTTCGTTTATACTTAAACTGTTTTTGTCAAACAAATACTTCCAAACCGTTTTATAAACTGACATCAAGTCAATCTTTTCTTAGGTATTAATCTCTTTCAAAGGTTTTATAAAACTCCTTATATGCTTTTATATTGTCAACTGCATGCCTGTATAGGTATAGTTATATAAATAATGTTTAAAAGACTTAGGCAGGCTAACCCGCTTTATTTCCTTTTCTCCGTTGGGATGTGGTTTGGTAGGGTATCGGGTATCCGTTTGAAGGTCGTTTAACTATCAGTTATATATCATGTATACATATAGAGACATAAAAGTTTTCCTTAGTCAGTTCAGTACCTTTGGGTAGCAAAGGCATACTTCAGGTTATACACGTACATGGTTAGTAACTATTATAGGTATAGTTAGGAGATACCACTTACTATTCCAAGTACAGGGAATCACACAAGAGTCAGTTCATTCATGAGTCTATACTAGTACATTACATGATACATGAGTACGTTTACATAGATACGCTTACATGAGTACGTTTACATAGATACGCTTACATGAGTACGTTTACATGAATACTTTTACATGAATACTTTTACGTAGATGTTATATGGCGAGTTACTATTACATATTATATGTGTAGATACTGTTATATATAATTCTCCTTCTTATCTTTACTTTGTGATACAAACACATAATCGACGAGATAGATTGGACTTTATATCCTCGTTCCAAAGGATACTTTGCTGGAGTAACCATTCCTAGAACCTCTGTTAGCTACAGAGGTAAATGGAAATCTACGGATGTCTTCGGTTGATACCATTATAGGTATACTTTAAGGGACCAACTATTCCTACACCCAGCTGTTAGCTACAGAGGTAAATGTACACCTACGGATGTCTTAAGTTAACACTGTTAGTTATCCTAGTAAAAAAGGATAATACTTAGGTCATTATATTATTTCTTCCTTTACTTTGTGACACATTCACATGATCGGCGAGGTAGGATATATTTGATATAGATAACTAATTTCCTTATTACCTTTATAATGTGACTCATGCACATAAACGATGAGGTATACTTTAGTTTTATACTAATAGTTAAACAGGGAAAAACCATCACATTTACAAAGATGCTTACTTTCAAAACAGTAGGGTCTTGGTAGAAGACTACCTTCAAAACAGCAGGGTCTTGGTAGAAGACTTCATTTATAGGGATGATAGGGGTTTTTAGGGTTATTCAAACGCTTTCCATTACTTACAAACCTTTACATACTTATACAGACTTTCTTTCAAAACAATATCAAGACTTTCATTACAAGTTTTACAAATCAAAGACACATTAATACTTATGAATTCACCAGCTTTATTGTTGATACTCGCTTTCAAAATAACTTGTATTCTCAGGTCACAAATAGACAGGTACGACGACCAGGTTTTGTGAAGACGGAGAATTCAAGACTCCTCTTTTTATTTTGATTAGTTATCATGTTGTCTTATACTATGAAAGAATACACTTGTAATTTAAAATTATACTATTAATGCAATGGATGATGTTGTTGCTTGTTTACTACTTTACATTGTTGTGATACATTACATGACGTCCTCCGCCCCAGAACGTTTCCGCCGTTCTCTGTTTTGGGGTGTCACAGATTGGTATCAGAGCATTGTTTATAGTGAATTGAGTGTATCAACCCATAAAAGATATACTAACTATAAATACAATGGGATTAAAATACTCTGACTAAGAGTTTATACTTTTAAATAATAAAATATTTAACTAAGTATACGTGCCTGCATTCATACTAAAATCCGTGTCACAAAGACAAGAACAAAAGTATTATGATTGTTGAATATCACAGGTAAGCTCGGGGATGTATGGTCAGTCTTGGGAGTGGCATAGCCTGATCAACTATGCTGGTCCGAGGAGTGATTAGCACGTGCCCAAGAATAGTTGTGATATGGCAACAAGTCTAAAAACTTACCAACACTACCACAATGAGAACATTATAACAGAACCTAAGTCTAAAATACTATAGGAGTATTTTGTGTTACTATAATTACTTACTCGAGAACTAAAAAGGATCTTCATTACTAAGTTGATAATTGCTAAGTGGATACACTAAGGTTATATGTAACTAGGATGTCATAGACTTAGAATCTGTGAAATTTTTGCTTTACCCCCTGTTCTTTGTGAATTTGGAGTTAAGGTCACTTATTCGAAGGCTTATCCTGTTTTGACTTCATATAACTGGTATGCACTTTACAAATAGTGATGTAACTAATGAACATTTTCTAATAATTATCTAGATAGTTCGTCTAATAGTTATTTCCTTACCCCAATTCTCGCGTAGATAACATGGCTGGACTCCATTCCCATGACAACCCGTACCTTCCGAACGAAGGCAATGCTGGATGGTTTGGAGAAGAACCCGAGAATGATCATCCAATCCATTTGAATGATCACTATGCTGAAGACCTTTCGGATGTTGATAACTCCGAACCCGAGGTTGAGAACCTACCCCCGGTAGCTCCATTTCTAAATCTTAACCCTCGTCCGGCTTTTCATGGCCCGACGCCTCCTTGGGTAGAATGCTTGGAAACATGGAGCGAAGAGCAAGATCAACCTATGTCGTTTTAATGGAGACCGAAGCTTCTACAACGTAAACGAAGGGAGCTCAGCAGACAGAGTTCTACCAATCCTGATCCGAAGAGTTACCCGAAACGAAATTTAGGGCAGGACGGCTCTCCAACGTATCTAAGAGGTTAATGCCAATGCAAGAATGCATACCATTCACACCAATTTCCTTGATCACAAGTGAGAGATCTGAGAGAAACCATGAGACCCTGCTGCAAGCACTAGCTGAAACCCGAGCCGAAGTCATAGAGCTCCAAGTATGCCAGAGGGTGTACGAAAGATACCTGCTTGATATGGAACGTCAACTAGCCGAACTAAGGGTTCACCATAGGGGTGACTGTCGCCAGCAGGAGATACCTTACTTCCTTCTTTCCTTGTTTTAAAGAACCGTGTTCCTGTCTATGTTTTGTGTAGTACTTTCTATGTGACTACTTTGTACTATAAGTACTTTTAGTTAAGTTTTTATGCTGTCAAAGACTTTTCTAATCCGAATATGATGTAAGACCTACAACAAGGTCAATTTCCCCAAACCTATCACATCTTAAACATCAATGATATCGACAGTCGGCTAACTTCCGTGTCAATCTTTGTTCAAATGCTTTCATTGGGGTCTATCTAAAACCCCATCTAGTCAAGTTATTAGACTATGTTAATTTAACTCTGGAATCATTTCCAAATCTCTTTAAAAGGTTGGATCATGTTATCCACCAACCAATAATACCCTGGTTTGAACGTCAAACGTCTTGAGACCATTCTATGAACTTACTTTTGCTCTGTACTAGGACGGCATCTTAGGGATGTAGGTCAAACTCTCGAGAACATACTTCTACCCTTTACATGAATGATCAATATACATCTAGGTTCAACCATAATAGCTCATGAACTCCTTTCCTTTTGTGTTACAGAATCATGTCGTCATCCAAAAGTAGACAACCGAACATCGAAGCCCCTATCCTTCATATCAACGCCGCCACATTCCAAGCCACGGTAACAGCTGCCATGACGGCTGTCCTTGTAAACCTCAACGCTAACAACGCAATCACGACTGGCAAAGGAATTGAAAATTTCGATCGTTGTATAGATCCAAGAAGCCAACGAATGGTAACAGTCACGGACGTGCAACGTTGTAAAACCGAGAGGAGGAAACGAAATCGCCGAGCTCGAAAGGAGCGCCAACGATTCCAAAGGTTTGCCATGCAACAACAACAAGTGGCAACTCCTTCCCCTTCAGCACTGGCACGACCCATTTCTCAAGTCCCTGGCATCGGGACCAATCCTACACACAAAGGTGGTGGTAAGGCCGAACTCTTTAAAAGGCAATTTTCAAAGTGGAGGAACGAGGTGGGCACCAGTGTCCACGTAACCTTGACTAAACACCTCACTCCCACCACCAATACTAGCACGAACCAGGCATGTTACCAATGAGGCGAGATAGGACACCTCAGAAAGGACTGTCCAATAACAAAGAACTCCGGTGCAGACGGGAAGATACTAAGGATCACTACCGCAGGAGAAACTACTCCAGACCCTCGTTAAAGTATCTAAGATGTTCGTTGTAACAGACTCGTAAACTATTTAAAACTAGTGCAACTCGAATCTTATCTTTTGGAAGGACCCGTCAGTTAAGGGACCCTCGTGCTGCGTATACTTGTCTTTCATAGTATACCTAGTTCGCAGAATTAGTCTTGTAGTAAACCTATATTACGGTAACTCTGTTAAAAGTTGCACTGTTGTGTTTTGTCTGTAGCACTGTTATGATCAAATCTAGTGCCTTATTTCCAAGTGATTCCTATTTCATCATACGGTCAGAGTCTATTTGATCCTCACAATACCAATTTCGTGCGTAAATCTCTTTCTCCGAAATCATCTTTCTAACGAAACTATCACTTCAGAACTCTGAAGTACTCATGCGTAGAGCACCTCATGTTTCTTATCCTTTCCAAAGAAACCTCAGCAAACCTCCCCGAAGTACCACTCGTGCAGTACGTCAAGTTCAATCCAAAGACCCACCTTTTCAATCTTAATTATATACGACTCGTATACCCGAGACTGTGATTGATGAACCAGGTATGAGTTCTACTATGAAGTTCTGGACGGAGACCGCCCAAGACTGCGAGTGATCGTGCTTCCGTGAGAATAAACTTAGAAATACCTATCCTTTTCCCTAATTCATGAATAGTCGTACTTTCTTTTAGATCTTCACGACATCTAATCCACCCCAAGGTTTTGACATCATAATCAGTAGGATTTGGTTAAGTCTACATCGAGTCGACATCAGGTGCTTTGATAAAGCAGTTCGCCCTAACCTCCCTAAACAGCGAAGCTCTAGTTATTTAAAGCGACGAACCCAGTACAAACCTTCTCATCATTTCGTGTATGCAAGCTCAGAAGTGCTTATGAAAGGAATATCATGCATTCCTTGCACACATCGCCAAGACGTGCCGAGAAGTGAAGGACATTCAGAACATCCAAGAATTACGCGGCTTTCCCGACACCTTTCCAGAAGGACTACCGAGACTACCACCACAACGTCAAGTCGAATTCAGAATCGACTTAGTTCCAGGGGCTACCCCATTAGCCAAATCAACTTATCGTCTAGCTCCAACTGAGATGCAAGAACTTCCTAGTGAGCTTAACAAACTCCCCAGAAGGGGATTCCTTAATCCAAGTTTCTCACCTTGGGGAGCACCGGACTTGTCTGTAAACAAGAAAGAGTGTTCCAAACGCTAAAGTAAGCCTGATGCATCGCACCAATATCATCCCTCCCAAAAGGGATAGAATATTTCGTGGTGTAATGCGATGCATCCAACCAAGGGCTTGGTTGTGTTCTTAAGCAAGAGGAAAGGTCACTGCCTATACCTCAAGACAGCTTAAGACACAGGAAGTTATGTATTCAACACGTGATCTTGAGTCATGAGCAGCGGTAATTACTCTGAAGATCTGGAGACACTACTTGTAGGGTACAAGGTGTACTATGTTCACAGACCACAAAAACATTCAACATACATTCGACCAAGAAGAGTTATGCAGACAAAAGAGTGAAGCCCTTGGAATTTCAGGTCGGGGACCGAGTGCTATTAAAGGTCTCGCCCTGGAAAGGGTTAATACGTTTCGGAAAACATGGGAAACTAAACCCAAGATAAATTGGACCATTTGAGATCCTTGCAAGGATCGGCCCAGTAGCCTACAAACTTCGTCTACCGTAGGAACTCAATAACGTACACCTTACCTTTCATGTGTCAAACTTGAAGAAATGTTTGTCCGATGAGACCCTCGTCGTCCCTCTAGACGAAATCGAAATCAACGAGAGTCTCCACTTTATATAAGAGCCAATTGAAATCATAGATAGGGAAATTAAAAGAACAAAACAAAGTCGCATACCCATCGTGAAGGTCCGCTGGAATGCAAAGCGAAGACTTGAATACACATGGGAACGCGAAGATCAGATAAAACGAAAATACCCTCATCTGTTTCCCTAGTCCACAAATAATTACCTTACATTAAATTTCGGGACGAAATTCCCTCTAATGGGGGGATGATGTGACAACCCGATATTTCGACTCTATGTAATGACCTAAAAAGTCTAGTATTGTAACCACTTTTGATATAATGAAATTAACTTCGAAAATAAAATGTGAAAAAGTCTCTATAGTGATATCTATTATGCTAGATAATGTGTCAAGGTTTATAGAAATACTAAGAACACTAAAATCCGAGTTATAACGAAGAAGTTATGATCATTCTAAGATTTTTGACAAAACCGACAACACCGATTAAACGAAAAACGTGAAGTTTCAATACAATAGTTTTTAGCCTTAAGTATCTAAATGAAAGTTGTAGATAACATTAAACCGTGAGCGTACACAAAAAGAACGTCCAAATCTGACTTCGTATGAGGAAGTTATGATTTTTCCAAGATCCGGATATAGTAGTAGACAGCTAAAAACTCGAAATAGAGCTTGAGAGACTTTTGACCGAAACAACCTAAATGAGAATTGAAGGTCTCAACAATATTTGCGCAACGGTAAAAAGTCTGACGAAAACGGACATCGGATGAAGAAGTTATGAATTTTTAACGGACTTTTCGTGTCCCGGCCCGTTAAAAATAAAGTCAAAATTAGCCGATGAAGTCTAAACGAGAGCTGTAGAGTATATTTTCACCTACGCGTGCATATAAAGAACATCGAAAACGGAGCTCGTATGCGAAAGTTACGGATTTTACAAGTTCGAGGCCCAAAATCTGAGGCTGTCAGGTCTGTCACGACGTGGCACAGTTCGCCGCGACCCGGCCAGTGACTGAGAGCGTCCAATCAACAGAAGAGGATAAGGCTGACTCACCACGACATGGAACATCCTCTGCCACGACGTGGCACTCAAAAAATGGCCCTATAAATAGATTTCAAGGGCTCCGAGTTCCATTGCTCAGTTCTCGTCTTTCTCGTGCCGAAACTCTGCGTTTAAGCCCCCGAAGCCCTCCCAAAGCCCCGGTTTCAACCTTCAAGTTCCGAAGGAAGGTTTTGTGTTCCCGAGATTTCTGAGATTCCCGAGAAAATCAACTTTTACAAGTCGAAGTTCTGCTCGATTATCATCTCGCTTTCTCCCAATCAATCAAGTGAGTTCATACCCCCTTGAATTAACCTTTTAAATGTTGTTAAATGTTTATAAATGCTTTATAGGGGGGGGGGGAGGAATACAAGTTGAATCATGTTTACTTATTATATCAATCACATGTGATTAATAACTAACATGTAAATGGCGTTACTTTACGTAACTGTTTTACTAATCAGATTTCTTCAAATGTTTATCTTAAACGTTTTTAGGTGTTTAAAACACCTTATTAAACTGTTTATTAAACACTCCATGTTCATTTCAAACCCTGTTACATTGTGTTTCAAACAAAGGTTCCTTTATACTTAAACTGTTTTTGTCAAACAAATACTTCCAAACCGTTTTATAAACTGACATCAAGTCGATCTTTTCTTAGGTATTAATCTCTTTCAAAGGTTTTATAAAACTCCTTATATGCTTTTATATTGTCAATTGCATGCCTGTATAGGTATAGTTATATAAATAATGTTTAAAAGACTTAGGCAGGCTAACCCGCTTTATTTCCTTTTCTCCGTTGGGATGTGGTTTGGTAGGGTATCGGGTATCCGTTTGAAGGTCGTTTAACTATCAGTTATATATCATGTATACATATAGAGACATAAAAGTTTTCCTCAGTCAGTTCAGTACCTTTGGGTAGCAAAGGCATACTTCAGGTTATACACGTACATGGTTAGTAACTATTATAGGTATAGTTAGGAGATACCACTTACTATTCCAAGTACAGGGAATCACACAAGATTCAGTTCATTGATGAGTCTATACTAGTACATTACATGATACATGAGTACATTACATGATACATGAGTGCGTTTACATAGATACGCTTACATGAGTACGTTTACATAGATAAGCTTACATGAGTACGTTTACATGAATACTTTTACATGAATACTTTTACGTAGATGTTATATGGCGAGTTACTATTACATATTATATGTGTAGATACTGTTATATATAATTCTCCTTCTTATCTTTACTTTGTGATACAAATACATAATTGATGAGATAGATTGGACTTTATATCCTTGTTCCAAAGGATACTTTGCGGGAGTAACCATTCCTAGAACCTTTGTTAGCTACATAGGTAAATGGACATCTGCGGATGTCTTCGGTTGATATCATTATAGGTATACTTTAAGGGACCAACTATTCCTACACCCAGCTGTTAGCTACAAAGGTAAATGTACACCTACGGATGTCTTAAGTTAACACTGTTAGTTATCCTAGTAAAAAAGGATAATACTTAGGTCATTATATTATTTCTTCCTTTACTTTGTGACACATTCACATGATCGACGAGGTAGGATATATTTGATATAGATAAGTAATTTCCTTATTACCTTTATAATGTGACTCATGCACATAAACGATGAGGTATACTATAGTTTTATTCTAATAGTTAAACAGGGAAAAACCATCACATTTATAGAGATGCTTACTTTCAAAACAGTAGGGTCTTGGTAGAAGACTACCTTCAAAACAGCAGGGTCTTGGTAGAAGACTTCATTTATAGGGATGATAGGGGTTTTTAGGGTTATTCAAACGCTTTCCATTACTTACAAACCTTTACATACTTATACAGACTTTCTTTCAAAACAATGTCAAGACTTTCATTACAAGTTTTACAAATCAAAGACACATTAATACTTATGAATTCACCAGCTTTATTGCTGATACTCGGTTTCAAAACAACTTGTATTCTCAGGTCACAAATAGACAGGTACGACGACCAGGTTTTATGAAGACGGAGAAATCAAGACTCCTCTTTTATTTTGATTAGTTATCATGTTGTCTTATACTATGAAAGAATACACTTGTAATTTGAAATTATACTATTAATGCAATGGATGATGTTGTTGCTTGTTTACTACTTTACATTGTTGTGATACATTACATGACGTCCTCCGCCCCATAACGTTTCCGCCATTCTCGGTTTTGGGGTGTAACAGTATTTTATAAGTTTAAAACGAATATGGTAATTATCCTTAAGCAAAACAACAATAAAATCCAAAATTCCCTCTGTCTGACGCTCCGACTCGTCGAGTCACACGTTGGAACTCACCGAGTAGGCCAGACTCGTCGAGTCCATGTGGTGACTCGCCGAGTCAGTTTGAACAGAAGGCCAAAATTCGATTTTCAGTTAATAATTCGACATATTATCACATACAACAGAAACCAATCAAGGCTCTGATACCACTGATGGGTTTTAGCCATAAGAACATCCTATGTGCTCATGCAAACCTTAATGCTTGGATCTAGGTTTCTCTATTGTACATGCAATGTATCCAAGACTTACAATCTTAGATCTAACATATTATAAACTGAAATTAGGGTTTAGAGAATTACCTTTGATTGTTATGTAGCAATAACAATCTGAAATCCTCCTTGTAATGACTTTAGAAAGCTTAGAGTCACAATTGCACTCCTCTAATGGTTCATAAACACCAAGAGCAAGAGGATGAAGAATAAGGAGAGAGGAGGCTACCCAAAACGTCCAGAAACCCTAGTGAAACTCTTAGCCACGTTTTTGGGGCTTAAGGGTACTATATGTACATGTAGGCTATTAGGGTTTTCAACTAGGAAACCCTAATTTGACTGCTTAAGCCCTAAGCAACCCATGGACCCTTTTAGAATATCCCTTGGACGATTTCTAACGGGTTTCCCCATAGAATTCGTCCAACCTATTATTCCAAGGTGATCCATAGCCCAAATGCAATTATCTTATAATTACAATTCCAGTCCCTTAAGTTTAATTAATCTCTTTTAGTCACCAAATTAATTATCAATTAATTCTTGACTAATATTAATTAAACAATATGATTTCTCCTTTAATATATTATTCTCATAATATATTAATAAATCATAATTAATCTTCTCTCTCCATAATTCATCCTATAAAGTTGCTTTTGGTGAAGGCAACCCAAAAGGACCATGCACCATCGGGTCAAGTACATACCAAAATAGTTATGGACTTAGACACTAATCCAACAAGAAGATCCAGAGTTTGGAGCTTATTTTCAGCTTATTGGAGGTATGAAGCTGAACCTTTTTCTATAGATCTTGATTTTTGGGCCTTTTCCTTCATCTTTCTAAGCCCTAGAGAGGTTGTATTCGGGATTTTGTGTTGTAAGTCAGTGTATGCCTTAGATCTAGGTCTATTGGAGGGGGGGGTGGTGGTTTATGGCACAAAGGTGCCCATTTTGTTGCCATGAACACCCCATGCACCTTGGAGGCCATCTTTTATGGCTTTTTTGGCCAAAGACCCCTTGCATGTGTACCAAGTTTGGAACTTTACATGTAAAATGGACATTAGGAGGCCAGATCTATGGTTTTGGTGTGTTAAGACCCATTTAAATCAACTGTATAGTGTTGGTCAAGGATGGACTCGACGAGTTGCGGTGTAAGGACCACTAAATCCTTTCTGTGGATGGACCAGTTGTTAGGGAGGAAAGTCCCGTAGATGTTTAGACGTGAAAAGGGACCTGAGAATCATGGGACTCGACAAGTGAATTAATAGACTCGGCGAGTCCAAGGCAATCTCCCAATCTTTGAAGATGGAATCGACGAGTTGGTCATACAATTCGGCGAGTCGTAGACTGGACACATTCTTATGAGGGAGATGAACTCGCCGACTTCAAGGTAGAACTCGACGAGTCGGATGAAAATGGTCCCGATGGTTTGAATGAAGGAGAACCCATCGAGTTCTTGCTAGACTTGACGAGTGAAGTCGGGGTTGAATCGGGTTAATGGAGTATGGACTCGACGAGTTGGTAGACCAACTCGGTGAGTCAGGGCAACTAGGTGTTGACTTTGACCAATGTTGACTTTGCCTGGTTTTGGTATTGACCCGGTTTAGGGTTGTATGTTCTGTTTGATGACTTGAGGGTTGTCGTGTAGGGGTTGAGGAGTCGAGGAGAGCCAATCTTCACGCCGAGGACAGTTCAGACACTACATGACATCGAGTTGAGTTACCTTCTAGTAGAAGTGGGTCTAAGGCACCAAGGCCGGACCACTAGTAATTGTTAGTTAGGATGGTTATCTTTGTGATAATTGTCTGGTCTGTTATTGTTGGATATGTGAGTATGCTAGACTACGAGATATGTGAGTATGCTAGTTTGCTAGTTGCCATGTTATATGAGATAGTATAAGTAGAAGGGGACTAGTCCCTGATTTGGTCGTTAGGACCAATGGGTAGGTCGGACACCCCAGATATGTCTGACAACATGATTATGATATGATATTATGTGTTAGTAATAGGGGGTGAAATAGTCCCCGTGTTCGGTTGAGAAAGACTGGAGGGTAGGTCAGCTGTAACGCCCATAGATCCGGGCTAGTCAATTTAGAGATAATAGGGGTCGAAAACGAATTTTCGACAAAAGATTATTTAGAATAAATAATCTTAACCAAGTTGTAGAATGTCTCAAGGGTTCCGTAGAAATAAAGAACGCCGAAATCCGAGTTATAACGAAGAAGTTATGACCCGTCGAAGTTTCGTGACGGAACCGGTACGACACCGGGAAGCGTAAAAAGTGAATTTACGATAGAGCGACTTTTAGCCTTAGCGATCTAAACAAAATTCGTAGAAAATGTTAAACCGAGAGTGTCCATAAAAAGAACGCCCAAATCTGACTTCGTATGAGGAAGTTATGATTTTTCTAAGATTTGGCATAGCGGTTCATGACCCGAAACTTGAATTTTAGTTCGAGCGGTTTTTGGCTTACACGACCTAAATGAGAGTTTAATATCTCATTAATAGGAACTCAAGAACAAAAAGACGGACGAAAACGAAGTCCGTATGTAAAAGTTATGAATTTTACGCGGACATTTAACAGTGTAATCACCTCCTACTGTTAAATTTAAGATCGGTCGAGAATTAGCCGACGAAGTAAAAAGGAAAGTTATAGATTTTATTTTTACCTATGCGTGGATATAAATAACGTAAAAAACGAAGCTCGTATGCGAAAGTTATGGACGAAGCTTAGTCTTTACTTTTCGAGCGCGACAAATTCGATACAGTTTTGTAAATCCGAGATAGAATGAGAATTAGACAATGAGGTCTAAATGAAAGTTGTAGTACTCGTAAATAACAGCGCGTGTATATAAAGAACGTAGAAAACAAAGCTCGTATGCAGAAGATACGGACGAAGCTTGGAGACTACTTTACTATAAAATTCCTATAAATAAGAGATGAACTCTTCATAATTTCTTCACACCATAAGCCTTTCTTTCTCTCTCTCTCTCTAACTTCTCTCTAACCTCCCTAAACCCCTCCCAAGTCTAGGGAACCTCCCTAGCACGAGAAGAAAGCCCCGGAGTGCCCGACGGCTCCGAGAAGAAAAGCTTTCGGCTTGGAAACGCTGCTCCAGCGAAGCCCGGTTGTAATAAAAACCCGTTGTAAGTGAGCTACGCCTTTACTATATTTAATATAGCTTTTATTTAATTATAGTAACATTATTAGGAGCTGAAAATAATTATTTGGGCTATTATTATGAGTTATATTGAGTGTTATTTAACGCTTATATAATAGTAATAATAGCTAGACTATCAATTAGTCGCGGTTAACGTTAAAACTAAACCCTAGCGGTATTGATACTAGGTTTTGTCGAGGAAAATTGTTTTGAGATAATGAAGCGTTTTCTGAGTTCGGAATCACCACCTAATCAAGTGAGTGCATAATTACTTTCATCTTACACATAGATATGAAGTATTTTATATAAATTATGTGCTATGTGTGCATATTATCTGAGTACTTGCTGTCTATGCTGGATGAACGTTTTTATACATGTTTTAAATGATTTAAACTGTATACGTATTTTATATATACAAATATGTTGGGGATGACATGGGTAGATGAATGATGAGAGAGAAAAGATGATGTGAGTAAACATAAGCAGTTATAGACTTAGTGCCTAATAAATAACACTGGCAGCTATGGACTTAGTGCCTATTGGAGAAACACTAGTAGCTATGGACTTAGTACCTATTAGGAATTGGTAGCTATGGACTTAGTACCTACCAGATAAACACTGGTAGCTATGGACTTAGTACCTGTTAGGAATTGGTAGCTATGGACTTAGTACCTTCTAGATAAACACTGGTAGCTATGGATTTAGTACCCGATGAATAAACTATAGCAGCTATGGAATTAGTGCTTTACGAACGAGCATTGGCAGCTATGGATTTAGTGCCAGTCCTATAACCCTGGAAGCAAGGGACTTCGGAATAAACGAATGAAGGATAGATGACTCTTAGGATAGATCCTTAAGAGTAAAGAAGATAATGGGGATGGGTAATTGGGTTGATTGTTTGATTGTTTAAACATAATAATTATATTATTGTGGGTTAAATAACCTATGTACTTACCAGGTTTCCCAACCTGACCCACTCAGTTTATTTATATCACAGGTGTTGATATGAAGTCACATTACACTGAGAGATTAAGGAGATATAGATCACTAGTGATAATGCATGTAAGTTCTGTTTATGCTTATGTTTCTGTATTGACGATGACATCCCAAATGTTTTAAAATGAATAAAAATAATTTTCCTCGGAAATGCTTTGATAATGAAATTATTATGTTTTTCTGGGAACAAATTCCACAACGTTTTTATTAAAAGAGATACTTTGATTTTTATAAAGCATAAACAAAATCGGTCTTTTCTGGCCGTGAAAATGGGGATGTCACATCAGCACCCTAGAATAGCTTGACATGGGTAGGTCAGCACCCCAGAATAGCTCGACATGGGTAGGTCAGCACCCTAGAATGGCTTGACATGGGTAGGTCAGCACCCCAGAATGGCTTGACATGGGTAGGACGGGCGCCCCAGAATTGCCCAGTAGTATGTATACTATGTGATTGTATGGTATGT